>NC_041400.2:187462121-187829621 GCF_900747795.2 Erpetoichthys calabaricus
TGAAGTCGTCTAAAATCCGCCACGTGCCCTCTTTTAATTGCGAGAAGCAGATATATATAGCCAAATTCTCGCGCTTCGTCGCAGCGAAGTACTGCTTTTAATTTTTTAAGAAGAAAAGAAAACCTTTATAAACGGATCGAAAATATACCAATAACAATTTGTTAAGGATCTGTTTTTTTGTGAACCTCGCTTTTCACAGCTGTCGCGCTACGGCGTGTGTTTCGTTTATTTGACAGTATGTAGATCGTGGTAATTACATTCATGGCATTCGTTTTCTGAATCACAATCTGACTGTATGGGTGGTTACCTGCCAGGTTACGCTTGTGGTTGGTCAGGAAGTCGCCTTACATCCGCCACGTGCCCTCTTTCTGTTCCCAGAAGCTGATCATAGAATGGTTTTAATAGTTTACTTTCAAATAATGCAAAGAGTATGCGACACGTGTTTCTCCCTAATTCTGGGCTCATCAGGCATACACACTCACTGCATCCCCTCTCGTGAATCGAATCTCTATCGTCAGCGCCAGAGTTGAAGCCCCTAACGTTGCGGTCAGCAAGTCGGCTAACATCCGCCATGTGCTGTCTTTTAGTTGCGAGAAGCAGATCATAGAATGGTTGAAATTGTCGCCCCTAATGTTGCGCCACGGCGTGTGGTTCGTTTATACCTCGTGTCTTCTCATTAAACTTTTATCTCGCGAATATGTTATTGCAATCCACAGCGGGAGCGTTTCTATGAACTTAATTTAAACTTACGTTTTACACGGTGCTTTGTTTCCCTTATGAAGATGCTTGTATGCTTCACTCGCTCCCTTCTCAATTGTTTAATGAATTTTTTGTTCTTCGCTGTTTGCGGCTCTTACTTCATTTCTCCCTACTGCATTCACAGTCTTTTCACGTGATTACGTGGGAGGCGTGATGACGTGACACTCAACTCCGCCTCCCATGGCCATCAAGCTGCCTTCCATTACAGTATATTGTCAAAAAAGAGGTTCCAGTTATGACCATTACGCGTTGAATTTCGAAATGAAACCTGCCTAACTTTTGTAAGTAAGCTATAAGGAATCAGCCTGCCAAATTTTAGCCTTCCATCTACACGGGAAGTTGGACAATTAGTGATGAGTGAGTCAGTGAGTCAGTCAGTGAGTCAGTGAGTCAGTGAGGGCTTTGCCTTTTATTAATTAGTATAGATAACGTCAATTATTGGACTTTTACCTGGTGTCTGGCGTTTGATCCGAGGGTTCAAGGGAGCGAGAGTGCCCCCTATCTGTCACAACACATACAGGTGTGGAGGACACTCTCATCTACATGCTCCACAGAGCCTACACCCAGTTGGACAAAGCTGGTACCACAGTCAGGGTAATGTTCTTTCTTTCTTTCAATCTGCCTCATCAACTTGGGAAAAAGCTCAGGGCTTTGCATCTTGATACCCCAACAATATCCTGGACCATGGACTACCTGACCAACAGACAGCAGTTTGTGAAGCAGAGGGACCGTGTGGCAGAAGTGGTGGTGTGTCATACTGGAGCACCTCAGGGAACTGTCCTGTCCCCTTTCCTGTTGACCATCCACACGACAGACTTCCAGCACAATACCTGCAGTTCCCATCTACAGAAATGTTCAGATGACTCCTCCATCATAGGCTGCATTAATAATGGAGACGAAGGCGGAGTACAGGAAGGCTGTGGAGGACTTTGTCTTGTGGTGTCGGGACAACAACCTGCAATTCAACATCAGCAAGACAAAAGAGCTGGTGGCTTTCTGACGTGCCAAGGAGCGTCTGAGACCACCAGTCACCATTCAGGAGGAGGATGTGGAAACGGTGCAGAGCTGCAAGTTCCTGGGGGTTCACATAAACAACAAACTGGACTGGTGTGTGGTGCCGTACAAGAAGGGCCAGAGCAGAGGAATTGCTACATACATCAAAATATGTGAGTCTCCTTAGCAGGCTGCTGGAAATGTTCTACAAGTCCATAGTGACCAGTGTGGTGTTCTTCACTGTGGCATCCTGGGGAAACAACTTGAGCACAAAATGTGCACAATATCTGAACAAACTTATCACGAAAGCCTGCACCATCACTGGGTGAACTCTGGACACACCGGAAGCTGCTATGGAAAAGAGGACGATGGCAAAATTGAAAGCCATCATAAAAAAATCCCCTCCATCCCCTCTAGGAGGCGCTCTCTTGCAGCACTTTCAGCCACAGGCTCGTCTTTTCTGCCCACTGCTATCAGGTAATTCAATGTATCCTCCTGACGTGCTCTTTATTCCATCCATCCATCCATTTTCCAACCCACTGAATCCAAACACAGGGTCACGGGGGTCTGCTGGAGCCAATCCCAGCCAACACAGGGCACAAGGCAGGAACCAATCCCGGGCAGGGTGCCAACCCACCGCAGGTACTCTTGAATTCATTTTGAAATATCTGCACAATATATATTGATTGATTGAGTGATTGATTTACTGATTGATTGGCTCTACTATCTGTCCTGTGAGTATGAATCCTTGTTTTTATGATTCTCTTGCTGTATGTATCTGAATTTCCTCTTGGAATTAATAAAGTTTATTGAATCTAATCCAATCCAAAAATGGACAAGATTGTCATTTCTTAATTGATGTGTCCACAGACAAATCTTGCCTTGGAAGCTTCACACATCATCGTACATTGTAGTTATAAGTCGGTGTTTTCCTTGTAACTTCAGATTCAAGTCCTACAAATGTCCAGTCAAATCCACAGCAAATGCCAAGTCCTGTACACACATGTCGTCATTCAGAAAACTCACAACATTTCCTTTCATATCTAGAAACAATGTTATTTCTTCTCGCAGCAGGAAGAACTACTTCAGTACTTTGTGACAAGATAACCAATGTACCTTCTGTATAATAAGGAACGGTGTCAAATTCACTTTCCTCTTGGAATTAATAAAGTTTATTGATTCTAATTCAATCCAATCTAATGTCCCAATAAATTTAACCATATTGTCCTAGTTTTTATTAAAAATGGTCTCTGGTTATCCAGTTTTAATCCAACACTACTACAAGGCCACATCTCATCTTCAGTTATCTTAAAGTACATCAGCTGTCCCAAGATTCTCAAATCTCACCCACTTTCTCCACGCTACTCCCAAAAACATTGTACATTCTAATAAACATGTACAGTACCTTGTACTTTGTACAATAATGCTAAATCTTGGAAAATGTGAAATAACTTTGTTTAATTAGGCTAGAAATCCAATTAAAAATAGAAATTGCTTGTAACAAAAACCTGAAGCCCAGGGTTAGGGGGCATCGGGTCTCCCGGACTGAGTTTGAGAATAAATGTGTTAAACCAAAACTTTAACCTGGACTGCCGGTTAATAAATAATAATTAAGAATGGCATTATCAGGATATGGGTGGCATGGTGGCGCAGTGGTAGCGCTGCTGTCTCGCAGTTAGGAGACCCGGTTCGCTTCCCGGGTCTTCCCTGCATGGAGTTTGCATGTTCTCCCCGTGTCTGTGTGGGTTTCCTCCCACAGTCCAAAGATGTGCAGGTTAGGTGCATTGGTGATCCTAAATTGTTCCGTGTGTGTGCTTGGTGTGTGTGCCCTGCTGTGGGCTGGCGCTCTGCCCGGGGTTTGTTTCCTGCCTTGCGCCCTGTGTTGGCTGGGATTGGCTCCTGCGACCCTGTAGTTAGGATATAGCAGGTTGGATAATGGATGGATTATCAGGATATGAAAATTTTAAACAGACTTTTATTTCTTTAATTAGAAGCAATTAGTTTTCAATTAGTTTTCATTTAAGGTTCAGGTAAGGAGCAACACCAGCTGAACTCCAAGGTCCTGTCAACTTCTGAGTGACAGTGGGCTCAATGGAAGAAGACCCAGGAGGAATTCAGACGTGAGCGTCAGTAGGCTTTGTACCCTAGGAACCTAGTTACCCGAACTATTCTCTGACATTTCAGTAACAATGTACCGCTCTGATGCTGATCTTTCTGACAAGTAAGCCCGCGATTCGCTAGCGAATCGGAAATCCAAGAATGACAAGTAGTTTCTGTTCCATCTGATATCTGGATGGATGACATATCATGGAGGGTGGGTGAGTCTGGGTAAATGTCATTTAATTACATAAGCATATCTGTAGTAAAGCGGTCTCGTTTTGTGGAGACGTGATTCCGTTGCCTTTGCTGACACTGACTGCTGGAAGAGTGGAGCACAGCAAGTTCAGTTTACAGGTTGTGGTGTTCGTGTGCCAGCCACTGAGACTGGGAAGCTGCTGAGTTAGAGTCTGTGACCGTTATGTGATCTATATTACTGGCACAGTGGATTAGAGCGGTTCTATTCAATAAGGGTGCGCACAAAAAGGCAACCTTCAAAAGGGCGACCTCAATTGGGTGCAGCGAATAAAGGCGCACGTAAATAAAGGCGACCTTCAAAACGGCGACCTCAATTGAGAGCCGAATAAATGCGCGCGTAAATAAAGGAGCGCTTCAAAAAGGTGACCTCAATTGAGCACGGCAAATAAAGGCGTTCGTAGATAATTTAGTTGAAATGGCTCTGGAATATGTGAAGAGCAACAAAGGTGCAGATCTACTCTTAGTAGACACCTACAGAGACACTTCGGAGCGAATTAAATTAATTGTCCTTGATTATGCTAATAGACCGCATCTCGAATATCTACGTGGCATTGCACATAATCTACAGCTTCAAGTGTAACTTGCTTTCACCTTTTTATACATTCACTCATTGCCTTAATCTAATTTTCTGTAATTTTGAAAACAACGAAATATAGAGAGCTTTAGAAATAGTACGTTAGAAGTAGTTCATTAGAAGTTCATGCATTAATTAATTGAATGTTTTAATATTCTTGCTTTCACCTTTTTATACATTCAATCATTGCCTTTATCTAATAAATTTTCTGTAATAAGTTTGTTGCGTTTGCCTTTATTCGCTGCGCCCAATTGACGTCACTCTTTTGAAGCACTCCTTTATTTATGTGCGCAGTTATTCGGCGCTCAATTGAGGTTGCCCTTTTGAAGATCGCTTTTATTTATGTGCGCTTTTATTCACCGCGCCAAATTGAGGTCGCCCTTTTGAAGGTCGCCTTTTTGTGCGTGCCCTTATTGACGGATACCGATTAGAGCAAGTGTAGCTCACAGGTTGTGTTGTTTGGGCGCCACGTACCAACTCTTGGAAGCCTGCTGCGTTTTGGGAAGCCGCTACGTTTGACTCTGGGGCGGGCACCACGGCGCATTACGTTGTGCTATTTGGGCGCCACCTACTGACTCCAGGAAGCCGCTGCGTTTAACTCTGGGGCAGGCGCCACCGCGTTTTGGGACTGACTCTGGACTCTGGGGCGGGCGCCAAACTGAATGACCGTTATGTGATCTACATTACTGGCACAGTGGATTAGAGCAAGTCTAGTTTACAGGTGGCGGGCTCGTTGCAGTGCGGCAGTGCGCGTGACATACGGTTTACAACCTTCTCGTCCATATTACTAACCTTTCTGTGGCTGTGTCATTAGCTATGGGAGGGCTCGTTGCAGTGCGGCAGTGCGCGTGCGCTTCGATGTGCCCTGCATCCATAACCTTTGGTTAGTAATATGGATCATAAAATAGAGACTTCATAATTAATTGCAGAATGACGGTATTTGAGGGTTCCTCTAGAGTGCCTCTTTCTCTTGCACGATTTGGCTCAAAAACTAATCAGCACATCAACATCTCATAACAGGCTTACATTTTAAGTTTGGTATTTTTTCGTCCAGCTATTTTAGCTCACACAACCATTATCGATATATCAATATTTGGTATCTTGGAATTTGCTAAAATGCAGATTGACAAGCCACAATGCTTCTGAAGGAATGTCCTTTGGACAGATGAGACAAAACTGGAGCTTTTTAGCAATTCGCATCAGCTCTATGTACAAGACAAAAAAATGAAAGCTTTCAAAGAAAGGAACAGCAGACCTACTGTGAAACATGGAGGAGGCTCGCTTAGGTTTTGGGACTGCTTTCCTGCGTCTGTCATGAGATGCCTTGAGTCTGTGCAGAGAACAAAGAAACCTCAAGACTGTCAAGATATTCTGGAGTGAAACGTCCTGCCGAGTGTCAGGGCACTCTGTCTCAGTTGCAGCTCATGGACCCTCCAACAGGATAAGCACCCAAGAATGACTGAGAACAAAACATTGGACTATTCTGAAGTGGCCTTCTAGGAGCCCTGATTTGAATCTCATCAAACATCTATGGACAGAAGTGAAACCTGCAGTCTGAAGGAGACCCCCTTCAAAGCTAGCACAGCTGGAGCAGTTTGCTCAGAATGAGTGGGCCAGTCGACTTGCGGACAGGAGCAGAGGGTCTCATGGAGGGCTCCAGGGATTGCTTGTTTGCAGTGATTGACAACTCTAAAGGCTGTGCAACAAAATATTAGGGAAAGGGTCCCATCATTTTTGTCCTTGCCATTTTCATTTGAGTTTTTATTTAAAATATTCTGTTGAATCAAAACTCTGAAGCATTTTTGGTAAATACAGAATAAACAATGCTGGGTGGCAATGACTTTTGTCATTGAGACAATTGTGGGTTCATTTTTTGTGGAGGGGTACCGACATCTGTAAAAAAAAAAATTAGTGGATGAAATCTGGATTGTTTTGAATTTTAAAATTTAGTTTCATCATCATAGTTTTTAGGATTTTGTTATTTCAACCTTCTGGGATAAAAATAAAACAAAACAAAAATACTGCATGCTGTTGTGTCCACACAGATCTTTGCATGAAAAAAATCAATAGGAAGTGTTTTTCATTGTGAGTGGAGCAGATTATATTTTCAAATGCTGAGCTTGAATTGTAATATAGGAGAGGGACTGTCAAGAAAAGAGGCTAAAGATTTGTAAAGGACAAAGCAAAACTCACAATCAATACAAAGGCAATGTTCAGTTTCCTAACTGCTTATATACTGTAAGTTGTCTTTTGAATTTTAGCTTACACTTAAATATGGTGGGCCTACTGTAGCTGGAATTTGATGACACTTGTCATCACATTCAGATAAGCACTGAGTAACGACAACCGAGTAATAATACCAACTAATAAACAAAAAATCAGGAGTGGTCTCCCCTGGACTTTCTGGTATACTCAGGTATGGGGATGGATATATGAGGAGTAAACCACAAGACAATAATTATATTTTTACATTATGTACATTAAAGAACCATCAACAATAAATCAAATCAAATTAATAATATGTAGAACAATATTATAAAAGTGAAGTTGAGTAAATCAGACTCTGTAGCTAAATGAATAAAAGGTAAAGTACCATTTCCAGTTAGCGGAAATAGCCCAAAAGGTGATAGAAATCTACACTTTGTACCTAATACTTGTGTGCAAAATTTGGTTGACCTAAGTGAAAGTGTACTCAAGTTATCACGTTTACATACACATATACACATACATAATTCCAAAAATGGTATATTCAGACTCAGGGGGGTCTAAAACTTCAAAATTCATCAAGATCTCGAAATAGAATTTTTGGAGGATTGCAATACTCTCCCCATACTTTGTATACGAGAAAGTCAAGGAGGTCTAAAACGTCGAGATTCATCAAAATCTCGACATCGAATATTTGTACGATTACAGTACTTTCTCTATACTTTGTACACGAGAAAGTAAAAAAACTGCTTATTACAAACTAGTCTGTACATTCAAAGACACACAGACATAATTCCAAAAATGGTATTTTCGGACTCAGGGAGGTCTAAAATGTTGAGATTCATGAGAATCTCAAAATTGAATTTTTAGAGGATTTCTACACTTCATGTACGAGAAAGTCAGGGAGGTCTAAAACACTGAGATTCATCAAAATCTCGACATCGAATATTTGGACGATTACAGTACCTTCTTTATACTTCGTACACAAGAAAGTAAAAAACTGCTTATTACAAACTAGTCTGTACATTCAAAGACACACAGACATAATTCCAAAAATGGTATTTTCGGACTCGGGAGGTCTAAAATGTTGAGATTCATCAAAATCTCAAAATTGAATTTTTGGAGGATTTCTACACTTCATATACGAGAAAGTCAGGGAGGTCTAAAACATTGAGATTCATCAAAATCTCGACATCGAATATTTGGACGATTACAGTACTTTCTCTATACTTCGTACACGAGAAAGTAAAAAACTGCTTATTACAAACTAGTCTGTACATTCAAAGACACACAGGCATAATTCCAAAAATGCTATTTTCGGATTCAGGGAGATCTAAATCGTTGAGATTCATCAAAATCTCGAAATGGAATTTTTGGATGATTCCAATATTTTCCCTACACTTCGTATACAAGAAAGTCAGGGAGGTCTAAAACGTTGAGATGCATCAAAATCTCAACATCGAATATTTGGACGATTACAATATTTTCCCTATACTTCATATACGAGAAAGTCAAAAACGATAAATAATGGCACAACAAGGAATTACCGGTAATTATTGCAAGATTCTGACGTCTGTTGAAAATACAGTACTCATCATAGTCTCATAGAGAGTCAAAACTGGTGAGCTGTCAAAAAACAGGGCATGTTAAGGTCTACTGAGGGATTGTTTGTGTGATTTTGGGCTATATAAAAATATGTTCTTGTTGTTTTATTATTAATGTCGCTAAATATTACATTCTGTTTGAACTTAATATATCGATAGAGAGCTTGAGAAAAACTTGAAAGCTACAGCTCAAAGAATCCTTTCTCTTAGCAGACAGATCCCAGTTCCTGGTCCTTCAATTATAAAGCTTGAATACGCACAAAATCAGGCTCAATATGCACACATGTAACTTCCCAAGCAAACATCTGAATTTATAAAAGAGAACTTGAAAGAGGAACTTGCATATATATCTGCCAACTCTGACCCCATGTGTATAAAAATTTCACAGGAACTTGGAAATGATGACACCTTTGACCAAGTAGGGAAATGCAGTCAAATCAGCTAAATGATGAGTTGCATGCTTATTAGTTCCTACCACCAAGACATAATTGTGATGTGAAATGATGTGACAAGCATATTAAACCTCAAAAGTGATGAATAGCATGTGAAGAATATATATGAAAAGGCCATATTTCAGTTCGCTTTTAAGAGGGCCAATGCTGTGGATTTGCACTTTTTTAGTTTTTTGTCAGTTTATATCGGCTACTTGTTGTCACTTCTCAGTGAACTGGCCGACAGGCCAGGAATAACTCCACCAAGCTTCATTCCGTCATATCTGCTGGGCTGGAAGCCATTAACTGACTGGTGAGACATAACATCCAGTTTTCCGTATGGTGTGGGTGCATATACGTAAAGCATTAACGTCTTTCTGCCCACACAAAAAGTCAATTTATATCATGGCTGGTTCTCCTAACGTGATCACAGCAATTTAATGCACTCATAAGGACACCTAGCGAGAATGAAGCTGCATTTGTTAACCACAAGTAGTTACATTTCATTAATGCACAAGTCATCCAAGATAAGATTGACAAATGTCACGTCTTGCTACCCTGGGTCGCCCCATGATTGATTCACTTATTTTGAGGCAAAGTAGCTCTGACAGATGTGATGGTGCTGTACGTGTTGGCCTGTTTGTTGGTAAGGTAACTGGCTGAACCCCTAAGTGTTACATATGGCCCGTGCTATGCATTGTAACAGCAATATTGTCATTACAGGAGGCAGGTGATAATAGCTACCCACGGCTACCCTTTACCTGACTCCCTGAAGGCACTATAATGCCACATATGATCTTGAGCTCTCACTTGTGGAGCAGTGCCAGATACTCTTGAATGCAGATGGTGAGGTCTTGACACATCAGGTGGGAGGCTGCTTGCTCAACCAGTCAATGAAGTTCTACAGCACAGTGACTACATACAGTGCATCTGGAAAGTATTCACAGCTAATCACTTTTTCCACATTTTGTTATGTTACAGCCTTATTCCAAAATGGATTAAATTCATTTTTTTCCTCAGAATTCTACACACAACACCCCATAATGACAACGTGAAAAAAGTTTATTAAAAATAACAAAACTGAGAAATCCCATGTACATACTGTAAGTATTCACAGCCTTTGCCCAATACTTTGTCGATGCACCTTTGGCAGCAATTACAGCCTCAAGTCTTTTTGAATATGATGCCACAAGCTTGGCACACCTATCCTTGGCCAGTTTTTGCCCATTCCTCTTTGCAGCACCTCTCAAGCTCCATCAGGTTAGATGGGAAGCATCGGTGCACAGCCATTTTAAGATCTCTCCAGAGATGTTCAATCGGATTCAAGTCTGGGCTCTGACTGGGCCACTCGAGGACATTCACAGAGTTGCCCTGAAGCCACTCCTTTGATATCTTGGCTGTGTGCTTAGGGTCGTTGTCCTGCTGAAAGATGGACCGTCACCCCGGTCTGAGGTCAAGAGCGCTCTGGAGCAGGTTTTCATCCAGGATGTCTCTTTACATTGCTGCAGTCATCTTTCCCTTTATCCTGACTAATCTCCCAGTTCCTGCCACTGAAAAACATCTCCACAGCATGATGCTGCCACCACCATGCTTCACTGTAGGGATGGTGCCTGGTTTCCTCCAAACATGACGCCTGGCATTCACACCAAAGAGTTCAATCTTTGTCTCATCAGACCAGAGAATTTTCTTTCTCATGGTCTGAGTCTCCTTCAGGTGCCTTTTGGCAAACTCCAGGCGGGCTGCCATGTGCCTTTTACTAAGGAGTGGCTTCTGTCTGGCCACTCTACCATACAGGCCTGATTGGTGGATTGCTGCAGAGATGGTTGTCCTTCTGGATGGTTCTCCTCTCTCCACAGAGGACCTCTGGGGCTCTGACAGAGTGACCATCGGGTTCTTGGTCACCTCCCTGACTAAGGCCCTTCTCCCCCGACCGCTCAGTTTAGATGGCCGGCCAGCTCTAGGAAGAGTCTTGGTGGTTTCGAACTTCTTCCACTTACGGATGATGGAGGCCACTGTGCTCATTGGGACCTTCAAAGCAGCAGAACTTTTTCTGTAACCTTCCCCAGATTTGTGCCTCGAGACAATCCTGTCTTGGAGGTCTACAGACAATTCCTTTGACTTCATGCTTGGTTTGTGCTCTGACATAAAGGGTACATTGTGTGGAAATGAGTGTATGGCAGGTTTTATAAATCACATTTTTTTTTGGCATATGCATTTTCCTGCTTTTTTTGCGGCGTGCATATTCACATGCATGAATTGATTGCAAAGTTTTATAACTGAGAACCCTAGACATTACATGGGTTGTTCTTTGGAGCTTTGGAACTCATCATCTGTTCTTTGTGTTTCCTTTCACACACACACAGACACACACTTATATATTGTGGCAGACGACCAGGGACCTTGCCACACCAGGACGCCAGGAGTAGGGAAGGAACGGGAGATGGGCAATATCTCCCATGGGCGCAGGAGGGCAGCCCCTCTGGATTCCATCAGGGGCCGTGGATACGGAGCTGGGAAGCTCAACCATGTGGGTGTCCGTGGCCACCACCAGAGTGTGCCTGGATGGTTCCTGAGCCCTGGAGGACAGCACTTCCCGGAAGACAATCAGAGAACACTTGGAGCACATCCGGGGCGGGATAAAAGGGGCCGCCTCACTCCATTCGGAGAGCCGGAGTTGGGAGGGAGAAGACGGAGCGTGGGAGAGAGGAGTGGAGGCAGCTGAAGAGTAGTGAAGGAAAGGACTAAGTAGTTGTGTGAGTTAGTGGAACTGGACTGTGTAAATAGAAATTGTAAATAAACCATGTGTGTTGTGGACATCTGGTGTTGTGTCTGTCTGTGGCCGGCTATCTTTTACAATATATATATATATATATATATGTATATATCTTTATTATTTAAAAAAAAAAACTGGGACGAGATGAGACTTTTTAGCCTGAGACGAGACGTGACTTTTTCAGAGAGATACTTTCACGTCCCACGAGATGAGACTTTGTGCCAAGAGATTTAACCAGGCCCAGGGCCGGAAATAAAAGACAAAGAGTAGATGACAAAGTAGAACATCGTAAAGAATTCAAAAACATTGGCGCGATGCACATGCAGAGCAGGTTAGAGAGAGATAATGGAAGTACGAAAAAATCAAAGTCTCTAAAAAATGATAGTAAAGATCACATTAGCACAAACAAACGGAAATTATTCCTCTGTGAAATAACGGAACAGTGAAAAGAGATTGAATATATTGTTCAGATTTAAACTTTAAGTCGGAGACTTGTAGATCGTCTAATTCGTGTTGTAATCAGGGAAAAGTAGTGTTTGTTACCAATGAAGAGGCCTATCTGTGAGAATTAAAAGATTGGTTGTTTCGTGATAGTGAAATCCACATACGTGAGCGGCAGAAAAGCAAAGTGGCTGGTTTGTAGTGCAGGCCGGGGGGTTGGCAAGCGAAGCAAGCAGGATGCGAAGCCCCCTAGTTTATATATATAATACTAGCTGTGTAAGCCCATGCTGTAAAAAGCCTAGGCTTCTAGAAAACATGGATTCTGGCACTTCAATCAATCAATTACATCGGTTGTGCATTAGCGGCTAGGCGAGTTTCTCTCTCCTCAGTGGTTTCGCTTTGCCGATGTGTTCGCCTTGCTTGAGTATTAGCAGCTAAGTGAGTTTGTCTTTTCTCGGCGATTTCACTTTGGTGACAGAGTCGATTTCTTTGAGCTTCATGATGTAGCCTCGCAATTCCGGGCCGTACAGACAGAAACACACAATTCCATGCATAGACATTTATATATAAGATATAATGCAATATATATACTGTGAAATAAGGCGCTATATAGGCACCTGACCTGGCACAGATTCACATTGAGGCACGTGTAAAAGCACAAAGACTTTTTATTTTTCTTCACCTGTGGGGTACGTCTACCCCATGAACCCCACAGGCAATACACAGTCCCAAAGCACTTCAAATAAAGCACAACCAAACCACAAATACGCCCTTCTGGCACCACCACTCCTCCCAGGCATCCTCGTCCTCTTCCTCCCGATTCTGGCTGCTGAGTGGTGGTTGCTGGCCCCTTTTATAATTCTTGCTTGATTGGCTTGTTCCAACTGCACTTCCAGGTGTGGTGCATATGTGGCCCACAGGGCCACAGGGGTCCCAGCTACAGTACCCCCTGGAGGTGCCTGAGGGACCCAATAGGGCTGAATGCAACTCCAACTCCCGTGGAGCCTTGCGGGAGTGCAAGGCACCTCTCCAACCCAAGGTGGCAGCCATCTAGCGTCCAGGGGGAGGTATTGCACCGTCCAGGGCTGCTCCCCCTGAAGACACAGTGCAGGGGCATCCCGGCTGGGCATGGATGCCAGCTGCGTACCATGCTCAATTACTGGGTTTTAAATATTCAATAAAATAGAACCAATGTAGAACATGTGGCTATAAGCTACTGTTAAATTCATACTTCAATATCGAAATGAAGCACAGTTATTTTAATTCTAACTTGTCTTTTGGAAAACAAGATGTTATTTTTTTTTTCATCAAACCAATAAGATTTGTTCAGAATGCATCTGGCGATATCAGGGCCAGCAGCATCAGCTAGAAATGAGGAAAATAAGCAGAAACATTTCACACAGCAGAAAGGTCGGAGGGGTTACAGCTGGATGCGGAATTGCTAGCGGCCTCCCTCTGAACGCAGGTGTCGCCAGACGAGGCCGAGATGAAAACAGGCAATAAGAAACAGTGAGGAAAATAAAAGGCACCATCCCTGTTTACTGTACTCTAGTGAAATGTGTACTTGAGATATATCTTTGTAAGAAATAAAAGGAGTAATCTTTAAATAGCCCAAAGTGGACATAGCAAGGAGAGGGGAATGTTTAGTCTAATGCTGTGTGCATGTTATGTTACAGTACAGGCTTTCCTCCCTTACCTATTTTTATTTTCCTTTTTTCCATGCCTTGTATTTTATCAGGAATTCTTTTTTTTCCATGTTTCTTGTAATCATGTATTTTTTTTGTTAATAGAGTTCCATTTATGTTCCGTTTGTTTAATCTCTAGTGTATTGTGTTATGTTGTCTTGTGTTCCTTGTGATTTAGGTGTTGCGGGTTCAACAGGACGAGTGGCCATAAGAAAGCCATTCTCTAAAACACAAACTAAGGTCTTGAAATATCGGTGGTGGACTACTGCAGACTGGAAGGAAGTCTCCTCTTCACAGTACAAACTGCCACTTGCTTTTCTTAACCTGCTCTGTTAAGTTGTGCTTGAAGCTGTTGTGCTGTGAGGTGCCTGTGACCCTCAAAAACATGTCTTCTGATTGGTTTGTGACTATGGCTCTACCAGATCTCCTCCAATCAGAGTTTCTTCCAGTTTCCAATTGCCTTTGGATTGTGTAGAATGCCACTGGACACACCGACACTTTGATATTTTTTACATTTTCTCAAAGTGAAAGGCCTACACGTCTAACAGTAGTAATGCTCGGTCTCATTTCATGTGTTAATTGCTGTTTTCTTGCCATTATGAATACACACAATAATGTGCAGTGAATACACTTGACTTGAGCATTCCTAGTTTTCTTACTCTTTCTCTGTACATTTAACATTCATTTGCTCAGAGGTTGATGCGCTTGCTGCTTCGTGAGCAGCTCTTCTGTTCTCCACCTTAGCAGCCCGTTGCTTCTCTTCTTTCATTGGCATCTTTTTGTAATAAAAATGATTAAGTCAGTGTTTGTGTTGCAATTACTTAGTATGTTTTCTTAATTTTTCACTTAAGCTGGCACTTAAGTCTTCAATTTGCCTCAAAAATGATTTAAGATATGAAGAGGTAGGGGAAGTGATGGCGAAGGTGCTAGGGAATGAGAACGACGCCTGCGAGGCCGCCCTGCTGGTCGCTGCTGAGAGTTGATTCAACAATAAAATAAAATAAAAATAAAAAGAGGAATAACATTGGAGGTCAATAATCACTCTGAAAGCGGATAATAGACGTCAAATAGTATGCAGTCATATGAAAAAGGTTGGGAGCCCCTCTTATGAATTTCCCCTTGGGATTAATAAAGTATCTATCTATCTATCTATCTATCTATCTATCTATCTATCTATCTATCTATCTATCTATCTATCTATCTATCTATCTATCTATCTATCTATCTATCTATCTATCTATCTATCTATCTAAATTCCTTGGATTTTTGTTTATCACTGGCTGAGCTTTCAAAGTATCAACTTCCTTTTAATATCTGACTTGCCTTATGGACACAGAAGGATTTCAGCAGTGGCATTAAGTTTATTGGATTAAAAGAAAATATGCAATATGCATCATAACAAAATTAGACAGGTGCATAAATGTGGGCACCACAACAGAGATATGACATCAATACTTAGTTGAGCCTCCTTTTACTAATTTAACAGCCTCTAGACGCTGTCCTCCTATAGCCTTTAATGAGTGTCTGATTCTGGATGGAGGTATTTCTGACCATTCTTCATACAAAGTCTCTCCAGTTCAGTTCAATTTGATGGACAGCCTTCTTCAAATCATCCCAGAGATTTTCGATGATATTCAAGTCAGGGGACTGTGACGGCCATTCCAGAACATTGTACTTCTCCCTCTGCATGAATGCCTTTGTAGATTTCCAGCTGTGTTTTGGGTCATTGTCTTGTTGGAATATCCAACCCCTGCATAACTTCAACTTTGTGACTGATGCTTGAACATTATCCTAAAGAATTTGTTGATATTGAGTTGAATTCATCCGACCCTCGACTTTAACAAGAGCCCCAGTCCCTGAACTAGCCACACAGCCCCACAGCATGATGGAACCTCCACCAAATTTGACAGTAGGTAGCAGGTGTTTTTCTTGGAATGCGGTGTTCTTCTTCCGCCATGCAAAGCACTTTTTGTTCTGACCAAATAACTCAATTTGTGTCTCTTCAGTCCAAAGCACTTTGTTCCAAAATGAATCTGGCTTGTCTAAATGAGCATTTGCATACAACAAGCGACTCTCTTTGTGGCGTGAGTGCAGAAAGGGCTTCTTTCTCATCACCCTGCCATACAGATGATTCTTTGTGCAAATTGTGCTGAATTGTAGAACGATGTACAGATACACCATCTGCAGCCAGATGTTCTTGCAGGTCTTTGGAGGTGATCAGTGGGTTGTCTGTCACCATTCTCACAATCCTGCTCATATGCCGCTCCTGTATTTTTCTTGGCCTGCCAGACCTGCTGGGTTTAACAGCAACTGTGCCTGTGGCCTTCCATTTCCTGATTCCATTCCTTACAGTTGAAA
Source organism: Erpetoichthys calabaricus (assembly GCF_900747795.2). Taxonomy (NCBI): domain Eukaryota; kingdom Metazoa; phylum Chordata; class Cladistia; order Polypteriformes; family Polypteridae; genus Erpetoichthys; species Erpetoichthys calabaricus. Next base: position 187,478,300 of record NC_041400.2, read on the forward strand.
CTGACCGTTTAAACCTCTGAGATAGCTTTTTGTAGCCTTCCCCTAAACCAGGAGACTGAACAATCTTTGTTTTCAGATCTTTTGAGAGTTACTTTGAAGATCCTATGCTGTCACTCTTCAGAGGAAAGTCAAAGGGAAGCACAACTTGTAATTGACCACCTTAAATACCTTTATATCTCATGATTGGACACACCGGTCTGTGAAGTTCAAGGCTTAATGAGCTCATCCAACCAATTTGATGTTGCAAGTAATCAGCATTGAGCAGTGACAGGCATTCAAATCAGCAAAATTACAAGGGGACTTCCATTTGTGCACAGCCAGTTTTTTACATTTGATTTGATTTCATACAACTAAATACTGCGTCACTAAAAATCTTTGTTCGGAAAACACCGCAGTACTGAGATGTTCAGGAAATGAAAGACATACCACTGTTATCTTTTTGGTTGAAAGGAGAGTCAATTATTATGCAGGCTGAGAGGGGTTCCCAAACTTTTTCATATGTATGTGTACCAAATTTCAGGTCAAGGGACAGCCATGGTAGCATATTATATAAGAAGAATATTGTCCAAGTACCATTTCAGAGGGTGTAGTAACACAGTCTGTTCCAACTCAGCTTTAAGATACACAAAGGGTGTTTAAGTAATCAACAGAAGTCAAGACACCTGTGCAAATTGTTTGCTTAAAACTTGCAAGGCTTCATTTACGTTAACTGCTGCAGAACATCTGTAGGTTGTAACCTGTTAGTTATTCTCTGAAGAAGGCCCATTTGTAATATTCCGAAATTTCCATTTTTTTCAGTTTTCGCTAACCTAAAACCTCTGACAGTTTCTGCTTACCTTTTCAGTTATTGAACTGAGGTGTTCTAAAACGTTTGACCAGTAGTGTAATACATAAAGTACATCTGTAGACAACCAGGAGTGCTATTGTGGGCTACCACTTCCCCGTGTCTCTCGACACATACATTGGCAGCTGCAGCATTGTGCTTAGGGGGGCTAACACATTTTTTCTCCTTCCATCTGATCGCAGTCAATTTGCCTTTTTGCCATGAAGCTAATGTTGTCAAAATACATTTAACATGAATATCTTAAAAAGTTGATACCTTGGATTCCTGTAGAGTTTTGATAAGTTCTTCATTGTCCAAAATAAACCCTTCTGAAGTAAAGAGTAGTTTCAGTATTCGGTCTTCAGTTGCTTTCAGTTGGTTTTTGTCTGAATTGATCCTGACGATTAGTTGGGTTCTTTGTTCTTCCAAATCAGGGCGCTCTAGTCGGACCACGTCACTGAAAAGACAAACAAACGATGATTTTTTTTTATTTTTATTTTTATAATTGTATACAAGCACAGTTAGAGAGCGACCATTAGAAGAAGAACGAACATACCGTATTTTTACTTGTGTACCACGCGCCCTCATGTAAGACGCGCACCCTAATTTTTACAAAGAAAATCACGAAAACGTGTTGCCCCGTGTATGATGCATGTTGTGATTGTATAGGAAGCGTTTAGGGCACATTTTCCGCGAAATGCCCTTCTGTTTTTGTTGCATGACGAAAGAGCGAGCGAGAGCGAGAGAGAGAGAGAGAGAGAGAGAGAGAGCAAGAGAGAGAGCTCAAGCAGAAGAAGTAAACATTACAGACAAAAATCTCCTTGTGTATGACGTGCACCTGATTTTCTAATGCTAATTTTCCGGAAAAAATGTGCGCGTGGTACACACGTAAATACGGTATTTAGCTAACGTGCCTGTCTTGCTCGGAATGGATGAGCAAACTTAAACTTGTGACACTTTGTGACAGTCTGTGTCGGCTCCACACTTCCCGGTTACACTTTGGGAGTTTTTCCAAACAGGCACCATTGAGATACATGTGCCAAGATGAGCTGGGCAAATGAGGACACACACACAGTCAGCAAGGGGTGGTTGCATAAGTGCCAAGTACTTTTATTAAAAACTCACACCTAAAACAGTGTCCAAAATGTAGTGCATAACATTGTGCCAATCAAATAAATAATCCAATAAAATCAAAGTGAAGGTGTAGATTGAAAGTCATCCAATAAAATATTCCATTAAAATGAGGTTACAATCCAGCAGGAAGCACTCCTTTAAAACTCACAAGTCCTGGTGCATCCTTCTAAAATCCAACATCTCCCCGGCTCACCCTCTTCGGATCACACGGCACGAGGAGACATCCTCCAGCTGGCACAAGTCAACCCTTATTCCTGGCCTGTGTCCCCACCGCCAGTCCCATGACATTCCACAGTGCGCCTCCGAGCCCAACTCCCTCCGACTCCTTCTGCCATTCGCCGGCCTTGCGGGAGTATTATTAGTTGCTCCTTCTCCTTGGCTGCTAAACAACAGCAACCCTCAGCCCCCTCTTGAGTGCCAGCCACACATTCCATCCCCGGGGCTCACATTCCCGTCTACCTGCTTCCGCCCTGTCTTGCACCGGCTCTCTCTCTTGCGCCTGCCATTCTCTCCATCCGTTAAACTCTGTCTCCCTTTTCATTATCTCTTCTCTGTTCTTTTCCTCTCCTTATATTACCTTGATTGGGTGCAGGTGTGTCCCTCTGCCCACTCCGAGGTTATGAGCGATCAGCCAGGCACCCAAGCCATCCCACCATCTCACACACATCTGCGCCCATTCCTAGCCTGCACGCTCTTGGGCGTGATTATTTATTTAAAACTTGTACAATGCCACGGACCACTTATCACACATTTGCATAGTATGATTTTTCCCTGGACGGGATGCCATAGTACAGCGGTTTTCAAACTGTGGGGCGCACCGAAGTAACAAAAAAGGGGGCGCGAATGTTGCCATATGTGGCATAATTTCGCTATTCGTAGGGAAATTTTAAACTTGTAGTGGTGTATCGGCAGCAAAAAATATAGGAATACATTTTATTAGGGTTTCAAATAAACGTTAGGGGGGCGCGATTAAAACTGTTATGAAAACTCGGGTTGCAAATACTTAAAGGTTGAGAAACGCTGCCATAGTAGAAGGACTGTGGGAGTTGAAACTCAGCCTGATCTGAACTCCTTATATTCTTCATCCTGGCACAGAGTGAAGGGTGATAAGTGGACTCAGTGAACGTGAGTTACTGGGACAGTTCATTCTTCCACACAGCAGGTGGCAGTGTTCCTCCAGCCAAAACTCAGTTGAGACACCCGCAGGGTGGCATGGGACTTGGGAGCCCAGTAGTACAATGCTATTGAGGTCTTTGGGTGCCACAAATGGGCATTACAACGAGGGGGGGACTAACCCAGTTTCCACCTCACCCGGGAAGTGCTCCACATGATTAATATCAGGATACTTGAAGCATTCTAATTTAAAAGAAGCCCGCAGTCTCACCTTGAGGGGGTCTGAGTCGGGAAGCAGTAGGCAACACTCAACTGGAGGCAGAGTGCTGCCTGTGGGCCCGAAGATCACGGGCATCCAATATTGATTTTCGATCTTCTCCCTTGCACACAGAGATTTCTCCAGATTCTCAGAATCTTTTGATGATATTATTTGCTGTACATGATGAGATAAGTCTTTCCAATTTTACATTATTCTGAAATTGTTCCACAATTTGTAGACACATTTTTTTTTTTTTGCAGATTGATGAACTTCTGCCCATCTTTACTTCTGAGAGACTCTGCCTCCCTAAGATGCTCTTTTTATACCCGATCATGTTGCCAATTAACCTAATTAGTTGCAAAATGTTCCCCCAGCTGCTACTTTTTACCACCACTTACTTTTCCAGCCTTTTGTTGCCCCCATCCCATCTTTTTTGAGACGTGCTGCTGCCCTCAAATCCAAAATGAGCGAATATTTTTCATGAAATAGTAAAATTCCTCACTTTCAACATCTGATATGTTTTCTGTGTTCTATTGTGAATAAAATATCAGTTCATAAGACTTGAAAATCAATGCACTCTCTTTCTATTTGCATTTTACATAGCATCCCAACTTTTTTGGAATTGGGGTTGTACAATTTTTGTAAGTTCTCCTCTCTCTCTCTCATCACCTGCCATTGTTGAACTTTTTAGGTAGTGCTGCCCTTATCTCTCCAGTTTTGATGTCCCTACACTGGTTACCTGTGCCATTTACCATTGACTTTAAAATACTACTAATGGTTTACAAAGCCTTCAATCATCTCATTCCATCCTATATTTTGGAATGCCTGTCACCTTACGCTCCAAATTGTAACTTTAGATCTGCTGTTATGCGCATCAAATCTGGAATAGCTTAATGATAGAAATTCGCCAGGCTAATACGGTGGGACACTTTAAAAAACTGATAAAAACACATTATTGCAACATGGCCTTCTTGTAGCTACATCTTAGTATAACCCTGATATCCTATATATGCATTGAATTATCGTTTTTTTCATGGCTCCACAATCCGTACTAACCCCTACTTTCTCTGACCAGTCCCCACATTGATGGATTGAAGGCCAAAGGTCCACATGACCAGCATCATCTAATTCTTCCACGTGGATCCTGAAAGCCATCCGGACTAATTGAGACCATTTATGTTAGGTAGAATGCCCAGTAGGTGCTGGGTGGTCTCATGCCCTTGGAACCCCTGCAGATTTTTTTTCTCCAGCCAATTGTGTTTGTTTTTTTTTGTTTTTCTGTCCTCCCAGCCATCTGACCTTACTTTATTCTTTATTACTTCCATCCATCCATCCATTTTCCAACCCGCTGAATCCGAACACAGGGTCACGGGGGTCTGCTGGAGCCAATCCCAGCCAACACAGGGCACAAGGCAGGAACCAATCCTGGGCAGGGTGCCAACCCACCGCAGGACACACACAAACACACCAAGCACACACACTAGGGCCAATTTAGAATCGCCAATCCACCTTACCTGCATGTCTTTGGACTGTGGGAGGAAACCGGAGCGCCCGGAGGAAACCCATGCAGACACAGGGAGAACATGCAAACTCCACGCAGGGAGGACCAGGGAAGTGAACCCAGGTCTCCTAACTGCGAGGCAGCAGCACTACCACTGCACCACCGTGCTGCCCTCTTTACTACTTAGTTTTGACTATTCTTATCTGTGGTAGGTTGGCACCCTGCCCGGGATTGGTTCCTGCCTTGTGCCCTGTGTTGGCTGGGATTGGCTCCAGCAGACCCCCGTGACCCTGTGTTCGGATTCAGCGGGTTGGAAAATGGATGGATGGATGGACTATTCTTATTCTTGTTTCATATACATTTTTCTTCCTTTATCTTGTAAAGCACTTTGGACTACACCATTTGTATGAAAATGTGCTATAGAAATAAATAAATGTTGTAGTACCATGCATGCACATCATAATAATATAGCCTACATAAGACCAAAAAAAAAACACATTCTGGAAACGCAGAGTTAGTTGGATTACTAAGTGTAATATTGTTACTGCTTTGGAAGTTGTAATCTCTTACACTACTTATTACATTTGGAAAGTAATAATATTGCAGTAACACATTCCTGTGTGACTCATTACTGCCCAACACTGCTGGCCACTCTGTCATAAAGCCTGCAATGAAGGAGTGTTGCAGTGATGGTTGTTTTTCTGGAAGTTTCTACCATCTCCACACAGGGTCTCTGGAGCTGAGCCAGAGTGACCTTCGAGTTCCATCCATCCATCCATCCATTATCCAACCTGCTGAATCTGAACACAGGGTCACGGGGGTCTGCTGGAGCCAATCCCAGCCAACACAGGGCACAAGGCAGGAACCAATCCTGGTCAGGGTGCCAACCCACCGCAGGACACACACAAACACACCCACACACCAAGCACACACTAGGGCCAATTTAGAATCGCCAATCCACCTAACCAGCATGTCTTTGGACTGAGGGAGGAAACCCACGCAGACACGGGGAGAACATGCAAACTCCACGCAGGGAGGACCCGGGAAGCGAACTCAGGTCCCTAGGTCTCCCAACTGCGAGGCAGCAGCGCTACCCACTGTGCCACCGTGCCACCCCCTTCGAGTTCCTGACCACCTAAAATTTTATCAGGATAAGGTTCGTGAGATGTAGACTTTTACCATGAGATACTATCAAGTCACGCCCTACTTACAACTATTTTCAAACAAGACCACCGTCATCTAACCTCAGTCGTGTGAACACTTTTGTCAGACACACTTCCTGCATTCTCAGCTCTTAAAAATTTTATCAGGATAATAATTTTATACATTCAAGATAACACGTCAATGACAAAGCGAAGAAGAAAGAGCATGGACAAACATTCGAGAAAGTCGTTTTATTTATTAGAGAAAGAAACGATATTCACTCACAGGCAGATATACGTTGCGTTGTCACGATTTAAACTTTAAGTCGGAAACTTGTAGATCGCCTAATTCGTGTTGCCATCAGGGAAAAAAAAAGTAGTGTTTCTTCCCAATAAAGAGGCGTATCCGCGAGAATTAAAAGATTTACTGTTTGGTGAAATTGAAATCCCACGAGAGAAATCATTTCTCACTGGTGTGAATGCTATTGTCAGACACATCTCCCATGTTTGCTTAGTTTGGCTGGGTGGCCAGTTCTCAGAAGAGTTGTAGTTGTTCCAGATTCTTCCATTTTAAATATTATGAAGGCGACTGTAACAGAGCAAGGTGCAGAGAACAGGAAGAGAAAGAAAAAGATGATCCGGTGTGAACAACCCCTAATGGGAACAGCCGAAAGAAGAAGAAGAAGAAGAAGGCAGCTGTGCTCTTGGGAACCTTCAATGATGCAAGAATATTTTTTTTGTAGTCTTCCCCCAGATATCTCCCTCGACACAATCCTGTCTCTAAGTTTGGCAGACAATTTCTTCAACCTCATGGCTTGGTTTTTCATCTGATACACATTGTCATCTGTGGTACATCACACCGATAGATGTGTGCCTTTCCAGATCATGTGAGAGCCTGTGAAGCAAGGGTTAGCTTAAATACTTGGCAGCAGTGCTTGATTTTCACTTCCTGATTTGAGATTTCAAGTACCAGCAGTTCATGTGTGCAACATCCCAGCATGATCGAAGTTCTAATTTGCCATAAATTGTATGTATTGTGTAAAATAAATCGCGAGAAGGAAGAAGGATCCAACAAAACAAAAAGAACTCCAGTAGTTATTTTGTTCAACTTCAAGCATTCCTCAGGGGATGTCACCTCCAACATTGGCTACAACTACTCTGTGATCAAAGCATCATGGGGTGCTGGGACAAAACAATTTGCCTAAGCTGGACACTTTCAATTTTCAGGAGAAAGTTTGGTGAACAAATTCACTGACGAGCCCAGGAAATTTGCTGTGATAAATTCTTTAGCGAATGTTCTTTCTCATAGTCGGAGAGACCTTTAGGTGCCTTTTTGCAAACACCAATCAGATTTTGTGTGTCTTTTACTGAAGAGAGGCTTCCGACTGCCCACTCTGTCATAAAGCCCAGATCAGTGAAGTGTTGCAGTAATGGGGCATTGGAAAAAAAAATTGCCTAAGCTGGGCAACTGGCAAATTTTCAGGAAAAAAAAATCTCAAGGTCACCAATTAACACTCCTCATTAGCAGACTAACCATACCTGAGCTAATTTTTCAGTGTTAAAGCAAAGGATGGTGGGAGTTGTCTCTCTATTATAAAAAAAAATCTTGGAAGGTTGGAAGGAGACGAGATGTGATTTTCACAGAGTCACTAGGTAGACGATTGCTTCCAACGTTTTAACCTCACCGTCTTTTAAAGGATTATTATTTTTGTTCTATTTATTGATTTTTAAACCTCCACGTTTGTTTTATGGATTATTTATTTAATGACTCTTTTTAGAAGGCACCGCACTTTATTAATTTTGAATACTTTGATTTGGACATTGTTTTTGTTCTGTTTTAATAAAAGCACTTGACACTTTTGCACTATCCCCTTGCTATGTTGTTGCCTCACTGCTTAGCTCATCGGTAACATTACCGACGGTGTCGGGTTAAGGGCTCCCGGACAGCAGACGGGAGCATGCAGCAAACCCGCATCGTCACATGGTGATGCTTTCGAATGAAAAGGTACGATTTTGGGCTGCGCCGTAAGATGGCTGCACCGACGAGAGCTCCGAGTCATCTCAGCAAAAAGTTATTATTTATTTTCTTACTACTCACTCTTTTTGTGCGTTCTACTTTATCACACTTTCAGTATGACCGGCAAACACTATTGGAATTACGTTCATCAGCCAGTTTGGATTTTACAACAGTTTTTGATATCGCGGACACTGTACTGCCTGGAGCCTTTTGCTTACTCGCGCGACGCCGAAGGAAAACAAAGAGGGGGAAACGCACCGGAGTTCTGTGCCGAACCCGACAGAGGAACAACAAGCCTCCTCTGCCTAGCATCCTGCTCGCTAATGTTCAGTCTCTGGACAACAAATTAGATGAGCTGCGCGCACGGATAAAGCACCAGAAAGACATCACAAACTGCTGCGTTTTGGCGTTCACAGAGACGTGGTTGGAGCCCGGCGTACCTGACTGCGCAGTCACACCAGACGGGTTCACAGTTTATCGGGGAGACAGAACGAAGGACTCAGGCAAGTCAAGGGGAGGGGGTGTGTGCTTTATGGTTAACTCTTCGTGGGCTACGGATGTGTGTGTCTTAAAAACACACTGCTCACAGGTTCTTGAGCTGCTGACCATTAAAGTTAGACCCTTTAACCTCCCGAGGGAGTTCAGTTCAGTTCTCCTTTCAGTTGTTTACATCCCCCCACAAGCTGATAAAGCTTCAGCTATGGATGAACTGTATGATGTTATCAGTGGACTAGAGAACGCTAACTCAGAAGCAGCATTTATTGTGTTGGGAGACTTTAACAGAGCAAACATGAAGAAAGTTCTCCCTAGATACTATCAGCACATCTCTCCCCCCACAAGAGGTGATCAAACACTGGATCATTGTTACACCTTATTCAAGGACTCCTACAAATCTCTCCCTCGACCAGCTTTTGGAAAATCAGACCATTGCTCTATATTGCTGCTGCCTGCATATAAACAAAGACTTAAACAGGAAAAACCGGTTTACAGGAACATCTACAAATGGGACAGTGAAGCTGAGGGGGTCTTACAGGACTGCTTTGAAACAACTGATTGGGAGATGTTTGAGGATGCAGCTGATGGCAACATCAATGAATTCACAGACTCTGTCACAGGATATATCAGCAAGTGCATTGACGATGTTGTCACTAAAACCACCGTTTGCATATATCCTAACCAGAAACCCTGGGTAAATAGGGAGATCCGGGCTAAGCTCAAGGCGCGGACCTCTGCCTTTGGCTCAGGGGACTCTGATGCATACAAAGCAGCCAGATACGACCTCCGGAGGTCCATCAAGAAGGCCAAATGGGACTACAGGGACAAAGTGGAGTCAAGCTACCACAGCTCTGACACCAAGCGCCTGTGGAATGGACTGTGCTGCATCACTGACTATAAAAAGAAAAACACATTCAGTGTTCAGCCCACTGCATGTCTTGCAGACGAGCTCAACACTTTCTATGCTCGTTTTGATGCAGCCAACAAAGAACAGGTGCTATATCCTCAAGGGGGCAGTGAGTCTGTCACTGTGATCCTTGAAACGTCTGATGTGAGAAGGTCCTTCAAAAAGGTCAATCCTCGCAAAGCTCCGGGACCAGATGGCATCCCAGGCCGTGCCCTCAGGGCGTGTGCTGACCAGCTAGCAGGTGTGTTCACCAAAATTTTCAATCTCTCCCTGAGGCAGTCAGTGGTCCCCACTTCCTTCAAGGCATCCACCATCATTCCTGTCCCAAAGAAACCGGTGGTCTCCTGTCTGAATGACTATCGCCCGGTTGCACTGACATCGGTCATTATGAAGTGCTTCGAGCAACTAGTCAAAGGTTACATCTGCTCCTCCCTCCCTGACACGCTGGATCCTCTCCAATTTGCTTACAGAGCAAACAGATCGACAGAGGATGCCGTTGCGCTAACAATAAACATTGCCCTCACCCACCTGGAAAGAGGAAATACATATGTAAGAATGCTGTTCATAGATTACAGCTCGGCATTCAACACCATCATCCCCTCAAAACTCGTCTTGAAGCTTGACAACCTTGGGTTGGGGACGACCATCTACAGATGGATTTTCTCTTTCCTCACAAACAGGTCCCAGGTGGTGAGAGTCGGCAAACACACATCCTCATCACTCATTTTAAACACAGGAGCGCCGCAGGGCTGTGTGCTTAGCCCCCTCTTGTATTCCTTGTTCACCCATGACTGTGTTGCAAAACACGGCACAAACACCATCATCAAGTTTGCAGACGACACAACCATCATAGGCCTTATCACTGACAATGATGAGACGGCCTACAGAGAGGAGGTGCTGGCATTGAGTAATTGGTGCCTAGATAACAACTTGTCTCTTAACGTCAGCAAAACCAAGGAGATGATTGTGGACTATCGAAAACAACAAGGCAGAGAACACCAGGCCATCTACATCAGTGGCATAGAAGTTGAAAGGGTCAACAGCTTCAAGTTCCTCGGAGTAAACATCACCAAGGATCTCTCGTGGACCCTTCACATAGACACTGTGGTCAAGAAAGCTCGCCAGCGGCTCTACTTCCTGAGGAGGCTGAGGAAGTTTGGCATGAATGCCAACATCACCTCAAACTTTTACAGGAGTGTGGTCGAGAGTCTGCTAACGGGCTGCATTACCGTCTGGTATGGGAGCTGCTCTGCCAGCAGCCGGAAATCACTACAGAGAGTGGTGAAGGCAGCAGAGCACATCACGGGCAAGAGTCTTCCTGCCATTGAAGACATTTACCTCCATCGGTGCTTGCGTAAGACAAGCAGCATCATAAAGGACCACAGCCATCCAGCACGCCAGCTGTTCTCCTTGTTACCGTCCGGCAGACGATACAGGAGTCTGGCTGCTCGGACTACAAGACTTAAGAACAGCTTTTACCACCAGGCCATTCGACTCCTCAACAGCAACACCTGAACACTTACACACACTTACATTACATCTACATTGCACTACTCACACACAAACTGTACCTGCACACACTCTGAATACTGACTGGAACATGCATCTGCACTTTATGGAATATGCATCTGCACTTATAAAACATTATCTGTGCAATAACTGTCATTTGTACTTGCTGCTCATTCAACTCATATTGCTCTATAACTTCTTTTAAAACATACACATTTTATTTTATATGACTTGTCTATTTTTAACTTGTAATCTTTTTTTAAGCTTTATTGGATCTAGGCTGAGTGACTTGTTTTTCTCGTCATACACATTTCATTGTATGTTGACCCTGTGTTAACCTATATATGACAAATAAACCTAAACCTAACCTAAACCTACGAGTGTGAGACACACGACGAGGAGAAAAGGCCTGGGAAGTACAATGAGAGTCACCTTCAAGAACGGGAAGAAAAAAAATGGACAGGAGGCAACAAAGGCATCTCGAAAATAGTCGCACAGTCTGAGAAGTGGGCCTTATGGAAGGGGAAGTGGCGGGCAAGAAAGGTTCAGACACATACAGATACCAGGAAAGACTCTGAAGGTACACGTAGGGCAAGAGATAGCAAATATTTTTCAATTATTCGATTACTCGTCTTTGACAGATAGTGTGGCTAGTTCATTATTTTGAATTTGAGATGATATAAAACAGAAATGAGTGCTTGTAATTTCTGAAAATAAATGTACTAATTTTTATGACCATTATACAGTGTTAAAAGGAACAAATCAAAGAATATGAAGAAATATTCTGAACAGAAAATCACATATGCAATTGATAATTTAGTGAAAGCACAAAAGAAAAAAACGATAACAAAATCTAAATAAATATGATATGTTATTCACATCATGATTATCTGTAATGTTTTGGGAAAATAATCTGTGAGTCAGTACTCAGTTCATTACTTTAGGTCAATGAATCAATAATTACAAGTTAGCCAGGGGTGAGTTCAGGTCACCAAATGTTAGAGCGCATCACAATAAATGTAGACGTGAAGGCCGTAGGAAATCTGCTAAATGCAAAACAAACTGGAATTCACTAATTTGCATTATGCAAACACACTCGCTGCTGTCTGGACATCACTTTATTGAAAAGATTTCAAAAATAAATCAAAGTTACCTTAAAAGTTGATCTTCCAGGCCTGATTTTGTTACCGTGAAGTTAATAATTGTAACCTTTATGCAGACCTGCAAAAGGAAACAGAAGAATGCATAAGATATTTTCTGTAAAGTAATTCAGTTTATGATAATAAACATATTTACTAGATAACAATAGAAAATGTGATACATTGCTGTATTATTCATAATGTTAGATAGATAGATAGATAGATAGATAGATAGATAGATAGATAGATAGATAGATAGATAGATAGATAGATAGATAGATCTGTAAATTATGTCAATATTAATAAATTCAGACACATGAGTGAAACTGAGTATTCACAAAGAAATCTGGATTTACAGTCTTTTTGTAAATGGGGGTTTTAAACAGTTCAAGGTTTAGGTTCTGATAAAGGGATTTCCAGTGAATGCATCACCCTACTTTAATAAAATATGTCAAGATTATTTATCCTGTGACACATTCTCATCCTGTTTATCCATCCAACCAATTTCCAACCCACTGAATCCGAACTACAGGGTCACGGGGGTCTGCTGGAGCCAATCCCAGCCAACACAGGGCGCAAGGCAGGAAACAATCCCCAGGCAGGGTGCCAGCCCACTGCAGGGTGCACACACACACACACACACACACACACACACACACTAGGGACAATTTAGAATTGCCAATGCACCTAACCTGCATGTCTTTGGACTGTGGGAGGAAACCGGAGTACCCGGACTGCAGGGCAGGTAACATCACTTCAAGAGAGGCCCACCAAATCAACAAGTTAATTAAAAGGGCAGGTTCAGTTATGGGACACACTCAGGACCCCCTGGAGGTCATAGAGGTGGAGAGAATGAAAACAAAACTGAGTGCCATTATGAACAACACTGCACATCCTGTCACTGTGACACACCAACACTGAAGACTTTCAGTCAACGATTCATTCAGCAGAAGTGGGTCTGGAAACACAACTGGCAAGTCAGATGGTTTATTTCTTTTTAATGTTCTTCCTTTATAGTCATTCTAGTGTATGTTCAGACCAAGTGTGTGTATTTATTTATTTCATGTATTTATCTATCAATCAATCAAAAGGGTTTGTGTTAAAAGCCAATAAAGTTCTATCTATCTATCTATCTATCTATCTATCTATCTATCTATCTATCTATCTATCTATCTATCTATCTATCTATCTATCTATCTATCTATCTATCTATCTATCTATCTATCTATCTATCTATCTATCTATCTATCTATCTATCTAAGTTGGCAGTTCTTTGAAATCTTCACCATTTGTAGATGATCTTCCAGACAGTCTGTGAAACAGTGTAATTCCAATTGTTTGCTGATCTTTGTAATTCCCTTCCCAGACTTGTAGGGATCTATTGCCTCTTTCTGAAAGCCTCAGAGAGATGTTTCGAACTTGACATGGTGATAACACAACTTTAATAACAAAGAGCAAACTAAATAAAATGTCAGCGTTAGTTTAAATAACACAGATTCAGATGGGCCCTCTTTAATGCTGTTCTAATGATCTGGTGCACCTCATTCTAACTTTAGGTATTTGAGGGGGTGGACTTACTTTGTCCACAAGCAAAATTTGCATTTGTGTTTATTTAAATTATACAAAGGACCACAAAATGTAAATATGGCATGACGATTGCTATATTACAACATCTTTATCTAAAGCTACTGTTTAAATGAAGATGAAATCCTGATCTGTCCACATATGTTAAACAGAGTGCATTTACGTTTTTTTACATACTGTAAGCGGAACACAAAGTTAAAATTTTACTCAGCTCATGATGACTATCCCTACCCCTAACCCATAATGACATTTTCTGCGCATTTTACTGTGCAGGTAGACTTTTTCAGTCTTATTTCTCCAACTTGAAAACATTTTCTCCTTTTCTATTATAACATTATTCAGCCTGAAGTTTGTATAAATTGAATGCAGGCCAAGATCAGTTCTGTAAATGTTATTTCACAAAGGTAATACTCTTTTTTGGCAGTTTTGGGGAATTAAAAGACAATATTAATTTCATGTTTCATGTAGAAAAGCAGAACAGTTAATCCCTTTCACCCTACCTCGGCTCAGCTCTCCTATATTAATAGGTCAACATCTAGAACGCGAGCCAAAAGGAAAAGAATAAAAGGATAACACTAATCCACTATTATTTTGTTTTATAGAAAAGAAAAGTCTAAAGCAGCGGATGCCTTTTGAATTTTGCTAAAAATCACTGGGGTTTTAACACGTGCTTATTATAATACAGCAAATGCATACCAAATGACTTTATAACAACAAATCTATAAAATGTGGACAGTTATTAATGGCAACAGCTGCTTTTTAATATAAAAGCGGAATGCATTTTGAAAAGGAAAGCATTAACCTTCATAATAGATGTGGACTTTGATGTGCAATTTACTTAATATTTCCAAATCTCTATAATTAACCTTTTTGTGCTGGGCCATTATTTTAGCAACTGAAATAGTTTTACTGGAAATGATTTATGTACCAGGGTGCTGTGTCCCATGATAAATGATTTTAAAAGAAATACCTCTGGAGATCATTTTAATATTTTATATTGTAGCTGCAAGTGCTTTTAGTCATCACTGAGTAGACATACATCACGTACGTACATCAGGGGCATTTCTGTGTTCTCACTTTATTGAATTTTACTGAATTGTGAAAAGATTGCAAATTTAAATACTGGCTAAACATAAAAAGAATTTTAGGAACTTTGTTTTTTTCTTTTTTTTAAATTTGCAGTATGAACAGCCGTGTGTGGTGTTTGCATGTTCTCCTGTGCGTGTGTGGGCTTCCTCCAGACACACGCACAATATTCTACTAACACAGGCTAATCACTTATTTAATTAAAAATAAGTTCATATATATTATCAAGGAGGACATAAGGACAGCTATGAAGAGGATGAAAAATGGAAAGTCTGTTGGTCCAGATGACATACCTGTGGAAGCATGGAGGTGTTTAGGAGAGATGGCAGTGGAGTTTTTAACCAGATTGTTTAATGGAATCTTGGAAAGCGAGAGGATGCCTGAGGAGTGGAGAAGAAGTGTACTGGTGCCGATATTTAAGAAGATCTTGTTTTCTCGAAATTATGAAATAATTCTAGCTAACGTTTAATGTTTAGCTACAAAGCCACGTCTTGTTTGAAATGGCAGAAGAGCAGAAATGTATTGATCAGCATGTCACATTTTTGTTCAGTCAAGGGCTGACACAGGCTGAGATTTGTTTATGCCTTAGTTCAGAAAATAATAACGTTAGTGTCCGTCATTTAAGAGGACGGTTAGCAAGGCTTCAGTTGTATAGGAGGAGACAATTTAAAAAAATAACAATATTGCACGTCCTCGCTTGACTTCTGTAGAATAATAACAGTGCCACTGCAGTAACTACAGGGGAATAAAATTGATGAGCCGCAGCATGAAGTTATGGGAAAGAGTAGTGGAAGCTAGGTTAAGAAAGTGAGGTGATGATTAGTGAGCAGCAGTGTGGTTTCATGCCAAGAAAGAGCACCACAATTGTGATGTTAGCACTAAGGATGTTGATGGAGAAGTTCAGAGAAGACCAGAAGGAGTTGCATTGCGTCTTTGTGGACTTGGAGAAAGCTTATGACAGGGTGAGGTGAGAGGAGTTGTGGTATTGTATGAGGAAGTCGGGAGTGGCACAGAAGTATGCAAGAGTTGTACAGGATACATACGAGGGAAGTGTGACAGTCGTGAGGTCTACGGTACGAGTGACGGATGCATTCAAGTTGGAGGTGGGATTACATCAGGGATCGGCTCTGAGCCCTTTCTTATTTGCAATGGTGATGGACAGGTTGACAGATGAGATTAGACAGGAGTCCCCATGGACTGTGATGTCTGATGATGACATTGTTATCTGTAGCGAGAGTAGGGAGCAGGTTGAGGAGACCCTGGAAAGGTGGAGATATGCTCTAAAGAGGAGAGGAATGAAGGTCAGTAGGAACAAGACAGAATACATGTGTGTGTGAATGAGAGGGAGGTCAGTGGAATGGTGAGGATGGAGGGAGTAGAGTAGGCGAAAGTGGATGAGTTTAAATACTTGGGATCAACAGTATAGAGTAATGGGGATTGTGATAGAGAAGTGAAGAAGAGAGTACAGGTAGGGTGGAATGGGTGGAGAAGAGTGTCAGGAGTGATTTGTGACAGACGGGTATCAGCAAGAGTGAAAGGGAAGGTCTACAGGACGGTAGTGAGACCAGCTATGTTATATGGTTTGGAGATGGTGGCACTGATCAGAAAGCAGGAGACAGAGCTGGAGGTGACAGAGTTAAAGATGCTAAGATTTGCACTGGCCATGACGAGGATGGACAGGATTAGAAATGAGGACATTAGAGGGTTGGCTCAAATTGGACGGTTGGGAGACAAAGTCAGAGAGGCAAGATTGCATTAGTTTGGACATGTGCAGAGGAGAGATACTGGGTATATTGGGAGAAGGATGCTAAGGATAGAGCTGCCAGGGAAGAGAAAAAGAGGAAGGCCTAAGAGAAGGTCTATGGATGTGGTGAGAGAGGACATGCAGGTGATGGGTGTAACAGAACAAGATGAAGAAGACAGAAAGATATGAAAGAAGATGATCCACTGTGACAACCCCTAATGGGAGCAGCCAAAAGAAGAAGAAGAGGAAGAATACGGAATCTGAAAGAGGACGTGAAATATCGTTATTTTTTAAAATTGTTTCCTCAAGAAAACTGACTAATTTTAATTTTTTAACTATTTAACTATTGCATTTTGGGATAAATGTGAGACGGTCATTTTCATTGGCCAATTAATATTCCGTAGTGTTTGGTGGCTTAGAATGCAAAGCCTGGTTCAAGTGTATGTTTTTAGACTAAATGCTAATTATTGTTCTTTCTTCTTCTTCTTCTTCTTCTTGTTGCCTCCCTGACAAAAGCTCTTCTTCTCTGGTTACTCAGTTTGGCCAGACAGCAAACTCTAGGAAGAGTCCTGGTGGTTCCAATCTTCTTTAATTTCACCAGTTGTGAGTTGATGTGCTTGATCGACCTTCTCCATACAGTTTGGTCCTGCACCTCCTTCCCATTCAGACTGTTCTTCCTTCAAATCTTCTTTTATTTCATGCATCCACCTTTGCTATAGCCTCCCTTGCTTTCTCTTCCCCTCCACTTCCATTCTCATGTATTCATTGTCTCTCCTCACCCATGTACATACCACAACTTTCCTGTACTTTTGTAGGTGTCTCTCCCACTTTTGTTGTACCTCTGATTGTCTCATTTCATATTCTTTCCTTTTATCTAACTCCACACATCCATCTCCATATTCTCATTTCTGCCACATTCAACTTCTTGTCCTGCTGTGCTCCCTTTACTGCCCAAGTCTCAGCTCCTTACATCACTGCTGGTCTTACCACTGTTTTAAAAACCTGATCTTTAACCTTTGCCTTAATTCTTTGATCACACAATACTCATGATATCTTCATCCAATTGTTCCATCTACACTGTACTCTATGAGCTATCTCTCCATTTAATTTTCTATCTTGGGCTACCACTGATTCTTGATATTTAAATTCCCCCACTCTTTTCAGTCTCTCTCCATGCAGGCTAACTTCTGAATCCTGATCATCATTAAATCTCGGAAATTCTTTCTTCTACTTCCTATTTCTCTTCAACCCCCCATCTTCCAAAGCCCTTCTCCAGTCTTCCAGCTCCCTCTCCACTTTCTCCTTTCTGGTGCTACACAACACCAGGCCATCAACAAATATCCATCCACTGCTTTTGAGAACCCATATAATTCAACTGTATGGTCACAGAAACTGGAGCCTACCTCGGTACCATCAAGCCTGGTCATGATGCTAGTGCACTGCAATGCCACCACAAGCTCATTCTTTCTTGGGCAGCCTTTATGTTTTGAGGATATCAAAGAAAAATCAGAGCCTCCATAGGAAAAAAACACCAAAAAGAAAGTTGCCAATGCTGTGGTTCAACTTCAGTTTCTTGGTGCAAAGCAATGAGCGACCCCTCGTAAGAATTAGAACGGTACTGGAAGTGAATACCATTGTGATACAGTAAAATGCAGAGCTATTTGATAAGGATACACTCTTCTAAAGTAAATCTGTTAAAATAAATTGTCTTGAGGCAAGGTCCTTGACGGTGCAAAGTTTTAGAATAAAGCAGATGTGGCAGAAGTTGGCAGGGAGTAGCATCCAAGTGTGTCGTAGTGTGGCGGAGCAGCTCAGAGGTGGTCGGCGGATTATGCATTCATGTGCAGATGTGCACAGTCTGGCCGATTGTCTCGTTAGCATTCTGGGGCACATAATTGAACATCTGTGCCCACTGAGAGTTTAAATAGGAGAGTCCAAGCAGGACAGATAGAAAGAGAGAAAAAATAAGTGGGCAGAATACTTGGTAAAGAAATGTCAAGTTAGCACGGACAAGCAGAGACAGGGTGGAGTGATGTAAATGGAGCTTCGAAGAGAAAGGACTTGGATGGACCCTCTCACACATTCCGGGTTGTGTGTACAGAGCACACGGGTAGAAGGAGGGGTGGCGAAGTCGATGCGGGCAGGTGGGACAAGAGTCAGGTGATGGCGATCACAGCTTGGAAGGCCTGCTTGGGTGGGCTGGAAAAATAGAGAGAAAGCTGTGATAGACTTGCTGAGAGGCCCAATGTTTCTCAAAGGGATTTAAAAGTATTGCACTGCTTTATTTTATAGATTATTGTTTGTATTTATTTATTATCTGCGTTGCACTTTACTGCTTGAATATAATAACCCTGCACTCTGCATTTTGTAAAGCGTTCGACACAGTTGATTGAGCTGCCCTGTGGGACATCCTGAGACTTCTTCGGATACCCTTGAGGTTGCTGGATATCATGGCCGGCCTGTCCACTGGTACTGGGAGTGCTGTGCAGAGTGGAGACAGGACCTCTGTGTTTTTCCCAGTTGATTCTGGGGTTCGTCAAGGGTGTGTTTTTGCTCCTACTCTGTTCAATGCTTGTATGGACTGGGTGTTGGGCAGGGTCGTGGGGTCCAGTTGCTGTGGGGCATCTGTTGGTGAAGAAAGATTCACGAATCTCGACTTTGCTGACGTGATCTTTGCGGAGTCAATGGATGCTCTGATCAGGGCACTCGAGAGACTGAGAGAGGGGTCTGAGTGTCTGGGCTTGTGAGGGTCCTGATAAAAACCAAGATCCAGGCCTTTAATGACCTCTTGGGCATGGCCATCAGCGGTGTGTCTGTCTGCGGAGAGAGTGTCGACCTCATCATTGAGAGGTTTACTTACCTCGGCAGTGACATTCATGTCTCTGGTGACTCTTCCTATGAAGTCAGTAGACGGATTGGGAGAGCATGGGGGGATCATGAGGTCACTGGAAAGGGGTGTGTGGCGCTCCTGATACCTCAGCCAAAGTATGAAGGTCCAAGTCTTTAGAGTCCTGGTGCTTCCTGTCTTGCTATATGGTTGTGAGACATGGACGCTATCCAGTGACCTGAGACGAAGACTCGACTCCTTTGTGTCTCTTCGGAAAATCCTTGGGTACTGTTTGTTTCACTTTGTGTTGCTCATGGAGTCCCGATTGAGGCACATTACCTACGTCAGTTACGGCACTACGGCCATGTGGCGCGTTTCCCCGAGGGTGATCCGGCTCGTAAGATCCTCATTGTTGGGGACCTGAGTGGCTGGACCAGGCCAAGGGGTCGCCCACATAACACCTGGCTGCGGTAGATAGAGGGTCATTTCCGGAGGGTGGGACTGGACCGTGTCTCTCCCTGGGGGGGTTGCCAACCGGGATCCCGAGTTGTTTTATCATGTAGTGGATGCAGCAACGCACTGTACCAGTGCATGCTCCCCAACTTGACTTGACTTGACTCTGCACTTTGGCTAATGTAACCCATTCCTGCCACTCACTGTTGCACCCATCTCCATTCCAAATTACTAGGGGGGCATGTGGACAGTTTAATGATGGGTATGCATCCCAGACTTTGACCCCTGCCATAAACATTGACTTTTTATTGTGACAAGAGTAAAAATAGTCATCAGATTTCTGAATTCTCCAGTCAGCCATTACATGCATAGTAATCGCTCACTAAAAAAATCATTATTACATCAATATATGTCAAGTGAGGCCATCGAGGCATTTACATTTTTAGAAACAATTAATCTTCTCTGCCCTTAGTTCTGCTATAACCTCACAGTGTATACTGTATGTCACCATATCAGGCCACAGTCACAAGAAACATTATTTCAGAAGAAATAACAACTGCAACCAGTTTGAATAGACCCCATGAGCTTCTGGGTGGCACAGCGGTGAATTCTGCTGGCTCACATCTCTTGTTCTGGGTTCAATTGTACATGTGGATGCCTGTGATGGTGTGGGTTTAACTTTAGCTTTTCCTTTTGTGTCACAATGACAGAAAAAGGTTAGGCTAACTGCCAATTCTAGACTGGTCCAGTGTAAGTGCGAGTGTGGGTGCATGAGTGTGGCGCCAATTCAGTCCTGCCTTAAACCCCACACGGCCTGACAGGCTCCGTCCTCCAAAAATAATAAAGCGGATTAGGTTGTTTTGATTTTATTGGGAGAAGGATACTAAGGATTGAGCCTGCCAGGGAAGAGGAAAAGAGGAAGGCCTAAGAGAAGGTTTATGGATGTGATGAGAGAAGACATGCAGATGATGGGTGTGACAGAGCAAGATGACGAGGATGGGAAGATATGGAAGAAGATGATCCGCTGTGGCAACCCTAATGAGAGCAGCCAAAAAAAGAAGAAGAAGATATGCAGGACTCGTCCCATCCCTCCTGCACGATGCATTAATTTTTAATGCCGTGAGTTAGAAGACACTGCATGTCATTGTAATGCATATGGAGACCCAGGGTTACTTAAAAAGCCTGCTGTGATTTCTAAAGTGTTCTTACTTTCGCAGTCATTACTGTGTACTTACTTGTAGGGTTGCACTTTAAAGCAGCAGGAAAGATTCTCCTCGCTAGCTCAATAGCACTTAACAGAGACGGTGGAGAAAAATAAATGAAAAATGAGTAAAAAATAACGAGCAAATCTAAGAGCAGCACCAATTGTATCTAAGAAATGTAAGTGGCAAACTGATTCATTGATTAAATTGTCCATTCACTACCTTAATGTAGAGTATTTACTCATTGCCACTACTGTATATTAGGCACACCAGCCTGCCCCTCCACATCAGCTGTTGTTGTAGCTACAACTCCGCATATGCAGCATGCAAACAAGTCATGTGATCCAAGGGACTCTGACTGTGTTACGATTTCTGGTGGTAGAAAGTGATGACTGCAGTCCTAAACTGCGAGCGAGAATCAAAAAGTAAAGGCAACTCAGCAACATACCAATAACTGTGAGCAGACAAATTAACAGTTCTATCGCTTTAGTTTCCCTGTGGCTTGATGCATTTCTGTCGTTACACTAAGTTCTTTATTCCACAGGGGAAGACACTTTTTGGCTGCTCCCAGCTGCTTCCTTAATCTCATCATCAGAGGTGACCCGTAGAGCCTCTTCAAGTGGACCGACAATGTAACAGTCGCCTGGTGCTAGATCAGGACTGTAAGGAGGATCTGGATGATGTTCAAATCACAGATCTCGCATTGCCTCCACTGTTGCAGCCAATGCATGGGGACGTGTACTGTCATGGAGCAGATGGACTGTTTTTGACAGCGTTCCTCATCTTTTGCGGCGCACTGCAGGCTTCGCTTTCCGCTTTCACTCCCTCTGTCCACTAACGTCTCACTACAGAGTGTTGTTCAACAACAGTTAAATCCCTCAGCAGAGTGTCCATGCTCATTTGAGCTTGGCTTCAACACGAGCTGTGCAGGAATGAACTACCCATAAGCCATTGCAAACATGTTGTATTGGGTCAGCTTCTATCTGTTGTGACTTTCAAATTGCGTTTTCGTTTTGATGTACCCTCGTATTACAAGGTGTGACCCAAAAGTATTTAGATGTACTCAGGACTACTCCCACCTCCTCTACTGCTCCTCTGCCAACATCTACATTGTCTACCTGCCTGGAGGAGATAGAGGCTTGGATGAGGCTCAATTTTCTTCAGTTGAACAGATCCAAAACAGAAGCCATCTTAGTTGGTACATCACATCATCTTCGCTCTTCTACCATCACCAGTATTACTTTCTCTGGCCAAAATATTCCTCTTTCCACATCTGTTACTAATTTGGGTGTTAGAATGGACTCCCAACTTACTTTTGACACCCACATCAAATATCTCTGTAAGTCATCTTTTTACCATCTCAAGAACATCGCCAAACTCCGCCCATTACTCACCCTGGCAAATGCAGAGAAGCTCGTCCATGCCTTTGTCTCTTCCAGGCTGGATTACTGTAATGCACTCCTCATTGGGATTCCTGGCAAGAGTATCCAGAGACTCCAGTATATTCAGAACAGCGCTGCCAGGATCCTGATGAGGGTGCGAAAGTATGATCACATCACCCCAATCCTGAAAACCCTTCACTGGCTCCCTGTTTCATTCAGAATAGAGTACAAGGTCTCCCTTCTTACCCATCAGTGCATTTATGGACATGCCCCTCTTTATCTACAGGAACTCCTTACCCCCCATAACTCCTTACGTTCCCTCCGCTCTGTACTCACTAACACTCTTCAAGTCCCCAGAACTAAGCTCAGCAGCATGGGTGACAGGGCGTTTTCATCGGTGGCGCCGAGGCTGTGGAATGCCCTCCCTGATTACCTGAGAGCCCCACAGTCGACTGAGGCCTTTAAGCGAAACCTAAAAACTCATCTTTTTAGAAAGTCATTTTGTTAAAGTATTTTATAGACTCTTCTGTTCTTTTTTTTATTTTATTATTCTATTTTTACTCTGTAGCACTTTGGGATTGCTAAAATATAAAGTGCAATATAAATAAAATTTATTATTATTATTATTATTATTTTACTTTACGTTACATCTAGCGGCCAACACTGTAACCACTGTAGTACTGTGCTTCACGTAACACGTGACCAGGCTTCAGTGGTTTTCGTTCAGTGGTCTGTAAGTACGATCTTGTTTTGCAAGTGAAGATTCTACGTAGGTGTTTTGGATTGGCTACTGAAGAGAATTTGACGAGTTAGTACGGCCAAATTCCAATCCAGTGAGTGGTTCCTTCTTCACGATAAGGTGCCATCTCATAAAGTTGCAATTGTAAAGAAGTTTCTGGCAGGAAACAGGAACGTTGCTCTTCTTCAGCACCCACCTTACTCACCAGATCTTGTACCTGCCGACTACTTTCTGTTCCCCAAATTAAAATTTCCCTTAAAGGGGTGGCATTTTCAAACAAATGGAAGAAATTCTGTGTGCAGTGACAAAGGAACTTAACAACATTTCTAAACTACTCTCCTGGAGGGCATGAAGAAGTCAAAGGAACGTGAAAACAAGTGTATTGATCAAGGAGAAATGTATTTTGAAGAATACAAATAAATTATGTCCATATAAAAAGTTTAAATAACAGCTGTCTACGAACATTTGGGTCTTACCTTTTATATTTTATTAGTTGTGTATTGTATTTGTAATTAATTTAGACCACATTGCAGAGATCTGTTTTCATTGTGACATTTTGGGGGCCTTTCTGCACTTGAGCACTTGCTTGACGTTTTTCAATCGTTTTCTTGGCCAGTTTTCAGGCATTTTTCAAGTGTTTTTCAAGCATTTTCAAAGAAGCGTTTTCCACGGAAAATAGGTTTACCATCATTTTCTTTTACCATTTTGTAGGTCGAAATGTGATTGTGGTGTCTAAAGAATGTCTTCAATAACTTTAGGGCTTTTAAATTTGGCAATCAAAATTCTGAAGAGGAGGTACTGTCGGAGTTGTTAGTGCTGAAACCGAGTTCACCACGACAGCAAAGGGAGTGTACAGCATGGTTTAGGGTAGCGGGTTGCCACCGTTGGGTCACGAGTTTCTGTTGTATTTAATGGGAATGGGTTGCAGATGGTTTGTGAAGAGGGTTGTTGTGTGTTGTTATGGGTTGATCAAGCAATTAACATTGCTTTGACGATCGTCAGCAAATACCCCTAATCGTCTGATGATTGCCCATGATTCTCCAAGAAAGGAAACTAACAATATTCTAAGGCTCTGATTATTATGTGTGAACTCAACAAGGCATAGGGTTAGCAAACACTAAAAAGAATGGGTCACAAAATAAAAAAGGATTAAGAGACACCGGTCTAGAGAAGAATTCTGGACTCTCTATGATGACCTTAGGTAGCATTCTGGAAAATTCCAGGATTACACACGAGTGTTGATAAGCATGCAAGTAGTAAGTAAGGGTCTAGTTTAAAAAAAATGCAGACATACCTCAGGAAGATAATGAGGGTTTGCCATTTTGGTTGTCATATAGAATTTAAAGTTTTTGTCATAATCGATGTCCGAGTCACCGAGGCGAATTAGCGTTCTCCCACCACTAACAAAGGTCTGCTTCAGTAGTATTGGTTCCAAAGCTGGATCCAGTGTCTCTTTCAGCTATGAGAAATAAAATGAAATGAATACATTAGCTAAAAATTGCAGACATATAATGTAAGTACAGTATATTGATTTATGGGTTATAAAATACATCCTTGTTTATCAACAGACACAAAAAAAAATAATTTTGGAATCAATTAACATGAATGTTAATTAGAAAGAATACAATCCAGCCATGTATCCATCCATCCATTTTAAAACTCTTATAACAGGATCCAGTGCCAAGCATAAGGCAACCCTAGCAAAGGCACCAGTTTGTCATAGAAGAAGAAGCACACTCTCTCACGAAGCCCACACCTGACACATCTCAAGTAGGTCATTACAGACCAGTCTCTGTCTCCTGTCCTTTCTATTCAAAACACCTAAACTAACCACGTCTCTTCATTCCTTCAACAGAACAGACAGCTTTATCCTAATTAGTCAGGCTTCAAGAATGGCCGTTTCACCGAGGTCAGCCATCTTCCTTGACACCCTCTCTAACCTCCACGCCACCGGGACTGCCCTCAGGTCGTTTGAGTCCTGCCTCTTGGGAAGGTTCTGGTGAAGAGAGATGTCAAGGATGCAACAGACAACCACAGGGTTGCCCCAAGAATGAGTGCTAGTTTCTCTCCTCTTCTGGTTATACACCTCCTCACTAGGCCCCATCATCCTGTGTCATGGTTTCTCATATCTGTTCCATTGCCAATGATATGCAGCATTCAGCATTCTGCATGTCTCACGGAAATTGCATGCTGGATGACCCTGTAGTTAGGAGTTAGGATATAGCGGGTTGGATAATGGATGGATGGATGGATGAAGGAACACCATCTAAGATGGACCTTCTTGTTATCCCAGCTTGTCCATTTATTCAACACCCCATTTACAGTATGTTCACCCCTGCTCACTGTATCACTAATGCACATCAAGTATATCCAGAACTTTGGAGTGGTGATTGATGACCAGCTATCCTTCACTGACCATGTAGGAAAGTTTTCTTGGTCTTGTAGTTTCACTCTGTTTCACCACATTGACAAGTTCAGACCAATTCTGATGAGCGTGTGCAGCACAATATCTCATCCAGGCTTTGGTCTTGACACACCTGGACCAGCAACTCTCTTCTGGCAGGAGTACCAATATGTGTCACCAAGCCACTGCATGTGATTCAAAATGCAGTGGAATGTCTGGTGTTCAACTAGCCAAGGTGGGCACACATCATTCCTCTTTTTAGATCACTTCATTGGCTTCATGTAGCAGCACACATAAGAGTAATGGAGTAATGAATGGGTCAGCACCACTTGTAAAGGCCTCTGCTCCTCAGGTTTGCTGGTGAATGGTGTCTGGTCAAATCTCAATTCAGGCTGATTTCACGTGTGGTGCTGGAATACGCTGCCCTCTACCATTTGAACTGCTGGCTCCCTTAATGTGCTTAAGAAGTGTCTGAAGGCTCTCTTGCTCTGTGAGTTTCTGCCTAACTGCCGACAGATTTGTTAGGTTCTTATAACCAAGAAAGTGCTACTCGCTTGCATTTTGTTCTGAGCTCTTCACTTGTGATGATGAACTTTGAACCCTTGTCCTGTAACACATATTTTAAAACAAACTCCAGACTGAAGTTTACTCAATCATGTCACCCTCCTTTGTAATTTGCTTTGGCGAAAAACGTCTGCTAAGCAAATGAACATAAATGTAGACACACAAGACGTTCACTCATGCTGGACCAATGTACAATCACGAGTCACACAAATGTCTTAAACCAAATAAAGAAACAAATCAATTAACAACACAGGAAGCATTACCTCTTCTAATAAGACAGGCATTCCTAATCTTATAGCGTTCTCCAATGTGCGAAGGAATCCCGCGTCTGTCAATTTAATAACTTTTAACCCATTCTTGGTTTCTTTTGTTCTTATCCAGCGATTTGCCTGTCAAAAGATATGAACAATAAATGTTATAAAATAACTCCCACTTTTTATTAAACAACAATCTTTAGGAGATATTGCTTCAAAATATTCAATATTCACACTAGGAACAATTTAGGATCGCCAATGCACCTAACCTGCACGTTTTTGGACTGTGGGAGGAAACCCATGCAGACACGGGGAGAACATGCAAACTCCACACAGGGAGGACCCAGGAAGCAAACCCGGGTCTCCTTACTATGAGGCAGCAGCGCTATCACTGCGTCACCATGCTGCCCATATTAAGATTACATCATTAATAATTCTTTACATTTATATAGCTCTTTTCTCACTACTCAAAGCTCTTCAGCAAGTGGGGAGCCACCTCACTAATGTGCAGCATCCTCCTGGACGATGCGACGGCAGCCATTTTTGCACCAGTACACTCACCACACATTAAATATTAGGTGGTGAGGTGCTGAGAGAGACAATTAGTGACTGGGGGCCAGAATTACAGCCCCAACTCCAAAAAAGCTGTGACCCTGTGCAAAAATATAAATAAAAACAGAATGCAATGATTTGCAAATCAGTCTCATAAACTCTTATTTTATTCACAATAGAACATAGAAAGCACATCAAATGTTGACAGTGTGGCATTGTACTCTTTCATGAAAAATATTCGCTCATTTTGAATTTGATGGCAGCAACACAATAATAATAATAATAATACATTTTATTTGTATAGCGCCTTTCCCATGCTCAAGACACTTACAGAATATAAGAAGGAATGGCAGGGTATACAGTATATAGCATTGTACAAACCAGATAAATAAATAAAGATTACGACAGTGAATTCAGAGAAAAAAAACAGACAACATAATTAATTGATGGTCTCGCACACACACACAGGTTACATGAGCATCTTGACAGAGAAGTAAACTGAGAGAAGAGTAATAAAGTCACGTGGAGCTAAAAGCCAAACTGAACAGATGAGTTTTGAGTTGTTTTTTAAAAGAATTCATGGAGTCAGCTGACCTGATTAATTTCGGTAGGTCATTCCAGAGTCTGGGCGCTATACAGCTGAAGGCCCTGTCACCCATGGAGTGTAGATTAGTGAGGGGCACAACAAGATTGCCAGAATCAGAGGATCTTAGTGGGCAGACAGGCACATAGTGATGGAGAAGGTCACTGATGTAGTTTGGCGCGAGGTTATTTAAGGCTTTGTAGGTTATTAGTAGGATTTTATATTCAATCCTGTAAGACACGGGGAGCCGGTGAAGGTGGAGCAGGATGGGTGTGATGTGCTCGCTGCTGCTGGTTCGAGTAAGGACTGTTGCAGCTGAGTTTCGAATAAACTGGAGCTGTGATATAAGATTAGAAGGGGCACCTGCCAGTAGGGAATTACAATAATCGATATGGGATGTGATAAAAGCATGGACGAGTTTCTCAGCATTAGAGAAGGAGAGGAAGGAGCGAACACGGGATATGTTATGGAGGTTAAAGTAAGAAAGTTTCTTAATGTGATTTATGTGGGCGGAATAAGAAAGGGAGGAATCAAAAATGACACCAAGATTCTTTACAGTAGAAGCAGGTCTGATGAGATAACCACCAAGTTAGAGAGGGAAGGAGCTCATTTTATTAAGTTGCATTTTAGTCCCAATTTGCAGGAGTTCAGTTTTGTTGCAGTTTAATTTTAAAGAGTTCTGCTCCATCCAGGTTTTAATTTCACTGAGGCAGGTCGTGAGCTGAGAAAGCTCTGATGAAGATCCACTTTTAACATTGAAGTAGAGTTGAGTGTCGTCTGCATAAAAATGATAATCCATTCCATAGCTATGGATAATATGGCCAAGGGGAAACATGTAAATACAGAAAAGCAGAGGACCGAGGACAGAACCCTGAGGAGCTCCTTGTGTGGCTGGCGCTGAGCTGGATCTGCTGTTGCCAAGACTAACAAACCCTTGCCTATCAGTCAGATAGGACTTGAACCACTGGAGGGCAGTGCCAGAGATACCCAGCATGTTCTCCATTCTGGACAGTAGGATGTCATGTCTAACCTGAGTGTCAAATGCTGCACTGAGGTCTAATAGAATTAATATGCTGGTTTGTCCAGAGTCTGCCGCCATAAGCAATCATTGGTTACCCGTAGCAGAGCAGTTTCACAGGTATGCTGCACCCTGAAACCAGACTGAAAGGGTTTCATCAAGTTATTAGAGGTTAAGTAGTTGGTGATTTGGGATGCTACAATATGCTCGAGAACTTTTGACAGGAAAGGTAAGTGGGAAATACGCCGGAAATTGTTAAGACTGTCAGCATCAAGACCAGACCTTTTTTAACATTGGGGTTACAGAAGCGATTTTAAAAGTGAGCGGCACAGAGCCAGTGTCAAGGGATGAGTTTATTATTGTTGTAACAGTCGGGATTATGGCATGAAGGCAGGATTTAAGTAGTGTGCTGGGGATGGGGTCCAGTACACAAGTAGTCGGCCTCATCTTATAAAGCAGGTTATTAACAAACGCAGATGTGACTGGTGAGAACTTAGAGAAGGAGCTGGATGGAGTGGGAAAACAGGGAGAGATATAAGCAGATAATGTATTTATGTTAGTTGAATTATTTAGATCTTTAATTTTGTTACGGAAAAAGTGGAGGAATTCCTCACAGACTTCAGTAGAACACATCTCAAAAATGTTGGGACAGGGGGGCAACAAAAGGAAGGAAAAGTGAGTGATACTAAAAAAGAAAGTGGTACATTTCGCAACTAGTTTGGTTAATTGGCATCAGGTCAGTAACATGATTGGGTATAAAAAGGGCATCTTGGAGAGGCAGAGTCTGTCAGAAGTAAAGAGGGTCACCAATCCACAAAAAAGTGGAACAATTTCAGAATAACGTAAAATTGTAAAGACTTTGAATATCTCATCATCTACAACACATAATACCATCAAAATATACAGAGAATC
This sequence comes from Erpetoichthys calabaricus, assembly GCF_900747795.2. Taxonomy (NCBI): domain Eukaryota; kingdom Metazoa; phylum Chordata; class Cladistia; order Polypteriformes; family Polypteridae; genus Erpetoichthys; species Erpetoichthys calabaricus. Next base: position 187,507,643 of record NC_041400.2, read on the forward strand.
TGGAGAAATCTCGGTGTGCAAGGCACAAGGCCGAAAATCAGTATTGGATGCCCATGATCTTCGGGCCCTCAGGTGGCACTGCATTAAAAACAGGCCTGAATCTGTCATGGAAGTCACTGCATGGGCTCAGGGACACTTGCGGAAATCACTGTCTGTGAACACAGCTCGCCGTGCTATCCACAAATGCAGGTTAAAGCTCTAATCATGCAAAGAAGAAGCCATATGTGAACATGATCATGGAACACCACAGTCTTCACTGGGCCAAAGCTCGTTTAAAATGGACTGAGGCAAAGTGGGAAACTGTTCTGTGGTCAGACAAATTGAAATTTGAAATTTTTGGAAACCCTCTCCGGATTAAAGACGAGAGGGTCCATCCGGCTTGTTATCAGCACTCAGTTCAAAAGCCTGCATCTCTGAAAGTATGAGGGTACATTAGTGCCAATGGAATTGGCAGCTGGGACATCTGGAAAGGTACCATCAGTGCAAAAAGGTATTAACAGGTTTAAGAGCAACATCTGTTTCCATCTAGACGATGTCTTTTTCAGGGAAGGCCTCATATTTCAGCAAGACGATTCTACTACATGAATTAGAACAGCATGGCTTTGTAGTAGAAGAGTCCTGGTGCTGAACTGACCTGCCTGCAGTCTGACCTTTCATCAACTGAAAACATGAAATGAAAAATACGACAAAAAGATGACCCAGGACTGTTGAGCAACTGGAATCCTAAATCAGACAGGAATGGGACAATAAAGTTCAGCAGCCAGTCTCCTCAGTTACCGGACATTTATGGACTGTTGTTAAAAAGAAGAGGGGATGCTACACATCGGTAAACACGGCCCAGTCCCAACCTTTCTGAGACGTGTTGCTACCATCAAATTCAAACTGAACTGATATTTTTCATGAAATAGTAAAATGTCTCACTTTCAATATCGGATATGTTTTCTATGTGCTATTGTGAATAAAATATGGTGTCACACACGTGCGTTTAGGAGGCAGTCAAAAAGCCTAAAGGTGAGTGAAACATCGCGAGACAAGGGGTTGTCACATGGTACTTACCTTGTAACGGCCGACCCCTTACCCAGCCGACAGCTACACTTCCAAGACCTGTGGCCTCGATAAATTACTGAGGCTAATCTATAAATACCAAGCCGTACCTCTAACAAATAATATTTTCCCCTCAATCGACGGTTTAAACATAAGCACACAAAAGCAGATATGTAAAAATAGGTGGATAAATACATTAAATGAAACAATAACAAAAAATGCAAATTTCACACGTAAAAAACAAGTATACAGTGCATCCGGAAACTATTCACAGCGCATCACTTTTTCCACATTTTGTTATGTTACAGCCTTATTCCAAAATGGATTAAATTCATTTTTTTTCCTCAGAATTCTACACACAACACCCCATAATGACAACGTGAAAAAAGTTTACTTGATGTTTTTGCAAATTTATTAAAAATAAAAAAATTGAGAAAGCACATGTACATAAGTATTCACAGCCTTTGCCATGAAGATCGAAATTGAGCTCAAGTGCATCCTCTTTCCCTGATCATCCTTGAGATGTTTCTGCAGCTTCATTGGAGTCCACCTTGTGGTAAATTCAGTTGACTGGACATGATTAGGAAAGGCACACACCTGTCTATATAAGGTCCCACAGTTGACAGGTCATGTCAGAGCACAAACCAATCATGAAGTCAAAGGAATTGTCTGTAGACCTCCGAGACAGGATTGTCTCGAGGCACAAATCTGGGGAAGGTTACAGAAAAATTTCTGCTGCCTTGAAGGTCCCAATGAGCACAGTGGCCTGCATCATCCGTAAGTGGAAGAAGTTCGAAACCACCAGGACTCTTCCTAGAGCTGGCCGGCCATCTAAACTGAGCGATCAGTGGAGAAGGGCCTTAGTCAGGGAGGTGACCAAGAACCTGATGGTCACTCTGTCAGAGCTCCAGAGGTCCTCTGTGGAGAGAGGAAAACCTTCCAGAAGGACAACCATCTCTGCAGCAATCCACCAATCAGGCCTGTATGGTAGAGTGGCCAGACGGAAGCCACTCCTTAGTAAAAGGCACATGGCAGCCCGCCTGGAGTTTGCCAAAAGGCACCTGAAGGACTCTCAGACCATGAGAAAGAAAATTCTCTGGTCTGATGAGACAAAGATTGAACTCTTTGGTGTGAATGCCAGGTGTCACGTTTGGAGGAAACCAGGCACCGCTCATCACCAGGCCAATACCATCCCTACAGTGAAGAATGGTGGTGGCAGCATCATGCTGTGGGGATGTTTTTCAGTGGCAGGGACTGGGAGACTAGTCAGGATAAAGGGAAAGATGACTGCAGCAATGTACAGAGACATCCTGGATGAAAACCTGCTCCAGAGCATTCTTGACCTCAGACTGGGGTGACGGTTCATCTTTCAGCAGGACAACGACCCTAAGCACACAGCCAAGATATCAATGGAGTGGCTTCAGGACAATTCTGTGAATGTCCTTGAGTGGCCCAGCCAGAGCCCAGACTTGAATCTGATTGAACATCTCTGGAGAGATCTTAAAATGGCTGTGCACCGACGCTTCCCATCCAACCTGATGGAGCTTGAGAGGTGCTGCAAAGAGGAAAATGAGAAACTGGCCAAGGATAGGTGTGCCAAGCTTGTGGCATCATATTCAACAAGACTTGAGGCTGTAATTGCTGTCAAAGGTGCATCGACAAAGTATTGAGCAAAGGCTGTGAATACTTATGGACATGGGATTTCTCAGATTTTTTATTTTTAATAAATTTGCAAAAACCTCAAGTAAACTTTTTTTCACGTTGTCATTATGGGATGTAGTGTGCAGAATTCTGAGGAAAAAAATGAATTGAATCCATTTTGGAATAAGGCTGTAACATAACAAAATGTGGAAACAGTGATGCGCTGTGAATACGTTCCGGATGCACTGTATATATAGATATGTATATCCCTCCACCAAAGCAACAACGTGACAACACCAAATATCCAATAACAAACCCTCCCTTGTTCCAGTAACATATAACAAACACAAAACACAAATAACAATGAATGAATACGGAAAATGCCAATGATAGTGAACTTGAGTCCGCGTATACAACTGTCCTGAATACGGATGACTGGTCAACAGATAAGTGATGTGTTTGAATTTCCCGGAAAAAATGGAGCAACCTCACCGTGAATCTTCGCCGTGTGGTGGATGATGTAGTCCAACCCCGGGGTCTCTGGCGATGATTGAATTGAAGTAAGTCCGGCGGAATGAAAAACAAACTGGATACCAAAGCGCGATGTGGAAAAATAGCAGGTGATGGTGGTTTGTTGTTGTGAAATGTAATCTCTGTCTTTCTCTTTCCTCCCAGTCTGTTCTCTCCTGCCTGTTTATATAGTAATGAGGCGGATGTAATTGATTGATCGTAAATAGGTGCTCTCCATCTTGGGGCTACGGTCTCTCTCCATCATCCATCCCCCCTGTATTTACAGGGATGACATTCACTGACGTACACATTTTAAACAGCAAACGGGACGATGGAAACAAAACGCACTCAGTACAAACATTGAAAACACTATTACTATGTAGCCCCGCTACAACCTAAATCTCTCATTCTTCTCAGCAGGAGAAATAAGAAACCTACTTACAGGTTCCAAAATGGCTGCCGGGACAGCACTTCCGGTACCAGACATGATGTCACTTTCGGCAACTCCCGATGACATCACTTCTGGTTTTCGGTTAGATGACGTCACTTCTGCCTCACCGTATCGATGTCAGCTCCTGCCAAGCATTTCTTGTTTTCATTTTCTGTTACTGTATAAAAACGCCACTTTTACCACTGTAACTTACCAACGGCTTTATACAATTTTACTTTTGATCAACAAATGTTTCTTTCGAGGTTTTTTTCCTTGTCCGTTGGATTATATAAGGGGACGGTCCCCAAAACTTCTTTTTTGTGACGCTTCTTTTCATTTATAAAGAAGAATGTTTCGCAGTGGGTTTATGGGTTTTGCAAATCATTGCATTCTGTTTTTATTTACATTTTGCATGGCATCGCAACTTTTTTGGAATTGGGGTTGTGCTAGGCCATGGTGGGCAATTTAGCAAGGACATCGGGATACCTCCTATTCTTTACGAAGGATGTCCAATGATCTTTAGTGACCAGAGAGAGTCAGGACCTCAGTTTTACATCTCCTCCATATTTACAGCACAGTGTCCCTGTTACCACGCTGGGGCATTGGGATCCACACACAGACCACAGGGTAAGCGCCCCCTGCTGGCCTCACCAGCACCTCATCCAGTGGCAACCCAAACGTAATACAATTTGAATACACAATGGGCAGTTGGAAAGTCGAGAGTACACCTTATGAGAAGGATTTAGGAGTCATAGTGGACTCAACAATATGAACTGCCAGTCAATGTTCAGAAGCCATTAAGAAGGCTAACAGAATGTCAGGTTATATAGTGCCTTGATGTGTGGAGTACAAGTCACAGGAGGTTCTGCTCAAGCTTTATAACACACTGGTGAGACCTCATCTGGAGTCCTGGGTGCAGTTTGGGTCTCCAGGCTACAAAAAGAACATAACAGCACTAGAGAAGGTCCAGAGAAGAGCAACTAGGCTGATTGAGGGGCTACAGGGGATGAGTTATGAGGAAAGATTAAAAGAGCTGAGCCTTTAAAGGAGATGAAGAGGAGACCTGACTGAACTGTTTAAAATTATGAAGGGAATTAGTCCAGTGGATCGAGATGGTGACTTTAAAATGAGTTCATCAAGAAGGACTTAGGAGTTGTAGTGGACTCGTCACTATGAACTGCCAGACAGTGTCCAGAAGCCATTAAGGCAGCTAACAGAATGTCAGGTTATATAGCGCCTTGATGTCTGCAGTACAAGTCACAGGAGGTTCTGCTCAAGCTTTATAACACACTGGTGAGGCCTCATCTGGAGTACTGGGTGCAGGTTTGGTCTCCAGGCTACAAAAAGGACATAATAGCACTAGAGAAGGTCCAGAGAAGAGCAACTAGACTGATTCAGGGGCTACAGGGGATGAGTTATGAGGAAAGATTAAAATGGCGGTTCTTAACCTGTGGGGCACCCCCCAATAGGGGAGCTCGAAGTAACAAAAGAGGGGGTGCGAAGATGTGAAAAAAAGAAAAGAATCATTGAAAATATGAAAAATACATCTATTGAAACCAAAACAAAGATTGAAACTTTCCATGAAAGCACGAGAAATAAGAAGAGGTGGGCAGTGTTGCCATATGTGGCGTAATTTCGCTATTCGTAGGGAAATTTTAAACTTGTAGTGGTGTATCTGCAGCAAAAAATATAGGAATAAATTTTATTAGGGTCTCAAAAAAACGTTAGGGGGGCGCGATTAAAACTGTTATGAAAACTTGGGTGGCAAATACTTAAAGGTTGAGAAATGCTGGATTAAAGGATTTAGGAGTCGCAGTGGACTCAGTCCTATCAACTTCCAGACAGTGTTCAGAAGCCATTAAGAAGGCTAACAGAATGTCAGGTTATATAGCGCCTTGATATGTGGAGTACAAGTCACAGGAGGTTCTGCTCAAGCTTTATAACACACTGGTGAGGCCTCATCTGGAGTCCTGGGAGCAGTTATGGTCTCCAGGCTACAAAAAGGACATAGCAGCACTAGAGAAAGTGCAGAGAAGAGCAACTAGGCTGATTATAGGGATACAGGGGATGAGTTATGAGGAAAGATTAAAGTGGCGGTTCTCAACCTGTGGGGCACGAAGATGTGAATAAAAGAAAACAAGAATCGAAAATATGAAAAATACATCTATTGAAACCAAAACAAAGATTGAAACTTTCCGTGAAAGCGCGAAAAATAAGAAGAGGTGGGCAGTGTTGCCATATGTGGCGTAATTTCGCTATTCGTAGGGACATTTTAAACTTGTAGTGGTGTATCTGCAGCAAAAAATATAGGAATAAATTTTATTAGGGTCTCAAAAAAACGTTAGGGGGGCGCGATTAAAACTGTTATGAAAACTTGGGTGGCAAATACTTAAAGGTTGAGAAATGCTGGATTAAAGGATTTAGGAGTCGCAGTGGACTCAATCCTATCAACTTCCAGACAGTGTTCAGAAGCCATTAAGGTAGCTAACAGAATGTCAGGTTATATAGCGCCTTGATGTCTGCAGTACAAGTCACAGGAGGTTCTGCTCAAGCTTTATAACACACTGGTGAGGCCTCATCTGGAGTACTGGGTGCAGTTTTGGTCTCCAGGCTACAAAAAGGACATAACAGCACTAGAGAATGTCCAGAGAAGAGCGACTAGGCTGATTCAGGGGCTACAGGGGATGAGCTATGAGGAAAGATTAAAAGAGCTGAGCCTTTAAAGGAGATGAAGAGGAGACCTGACTGAAGTGTTTAAAATTATGAAGGGAATTAGTCCAGTGGATCGAGACTGTTATTTTAAAATGAGTTAATCAAGAACACAGGGACACAGTTGGAAACTTGTGAAGGGTAAATTTCGCACAAACATTAGGAATTTTTTTTTTGCTCAAAGAATGATAGACACTTGGAATACGCGACCAAGTAGTGTGGTAGACATTAAGATGTTAGGGATTTTCAAAACTCGACTTGATGTTTGTTTGGAAGAAATTGTAGCGGGGCCACATAGTGTTTAAATGTCAGTACTGCGTGCGTCTCATTTTATTGTCCCGTTTACTGTTTATGTGCATCAGTTAATGCCGTCCCCGAAAAAAGGGGACGGATGATGGAATGAGACCACAGCCGCAAACCTGGAAAACATCTGTTTTCAATCAATCAATCTCAGCCGTCACAGGACTATATAAGCCAGCAGGAGGAGAAGGAAGAGAGAGGAGAGAAGGAGATTTTTCATTCACGACCACGAACCAACTGTACCAGTTATTGTCCACATCGCGCTTGCCAATCCAGTTTGTTTTTCCATCTGCCGGATTTATTTCAAGGACCTCACCACGAGAGACGCCGGGGTAGGACTTAATCATCCACCACATACACGAGGATTCACGGTGAGGCTGTTCCATTTTTTCCGGGGAGAATCAAACAACTCAATTTCACTAATTCAGTCATCCGCTTTCAGGACAGTTTCATTATTACCGGACTCACGTTCTCATTCATTTTCAGTTTATCATTCATTGTTGTTTTCGTGTTGTGTGTTTATTTGTTACAGGGACAAGGGAGGGTTTTTGTTGTGTGTATATATATTTGGTGGTGTCTTGTTATTGCTGGGGTGGAGGGATATTTATATTTATATATGATTCTATTTTTTGCATGTCTTGTTTTACTTAATACATATAACCCGTTTGAATTTTACATCCTGTTTGTGTGCTTATATTTTTCACCGTCGATTGTGGGGGGGAAAAGTTTAATTGGTAAGAAGTACGGCTTGATAGTTAGATTATCTCTCAGTAAATTATCCAGGCCACTGGTCTTGGAGGTGTAGCTGCCGGCTGGGTAAAAGGGGTCGGCCGTTACATAAAGTGGTGCCCTCTCTGAGGAATCTAAATAAATATCTATCGCTGTCTGCCTTTAAACAATTTCCCCAATTAATATGTCTATAGTGCGTGCCGAGCAGGACGACACCATTGCTTCGCCGCGGTGTGATGATGGAGTAGCCGGGGCGCGGCACGTCACGGTCAGAGCGTGTTCAGCGGTGCGGGAGGTGGTGGATTCGTTGCAGTCGCTGTACCTCGAAGATCACCATGGACCTGAGGAGGAATGCCTGGAGGATGTCTCGCCTCCGTGGGAAGATCTGGTGCAACAACTGACCCGGCTGGATGAGAAAGTCCGCGAGGTTGCTGAAAGTGCGCTCGGGCGCGAAGATGCCTTGCGGGCTCGCATCAGCAGCTCCCAGGAGGAAGTAAAAGAATATCTCAATGAGCAAGTTCAACTCCTGGGGTGGGAAATCGTGTTGTGCCTCCAGAGGCGGGATCAACGCTGGCAAGAAACTCTTCAGGGGGAGGTCCGAAGGAGTCTCCAGACGTTACATCAGTCACCCCGTCATTCAACGCCGTACGGGTCTCGTGGGGGGGTGGGGGGGGGGTGAATACATCAATCGGCCCTCTGTTCCTGGGGTGCGCCTTTCCTTTCCCAAGTTGGGGGCCCCTTATAACATCGATGATGTCCTCAACTTTGTGGAAGAAGGAGAGGCGTACCTGGCTGTTAACCCTTTAACCCCCGAAGAGCTTATGGGGGTGATAGGGGCATCCCTCTCGGGGCCGGTGCGGAGCTGGTGGCTGACGGCAAAGAAGAACATTAAAGACTGGGGATCCTTTCGTCGATCTTTCCTCGCGGCTTTTCTTCCGGAAGACTATGAATCTGAACTGGAGGACAAGCTGCGATCCGTGGTGCAACTGCCTTCGCAATCCATCCGGGACTTCGCCTATGAATATCGGGCTTTGTGTTTGAAGTGGCGGCCGGCTATGTCTGAAGAAGAGGTGGTCCGCCGCATCCTTAATGCCTGTAACCCGCGGTTAGCTGGGGGTCTCAGGGGGGTGGTGGGGTCGGTGGAAGACCTGGTGAAGGTGGGCTCACAAGTGGAACGGGACTGGGGAAACTCAAAAACGTACTGGAATAAAGTACAAGCCAGTACACGAGAAACCCAGCCCCTAAAACCCCAGCAAGCCAAACCTTGCCGGTTGGAAGCCAATCTCGCCATCATGCAAGCGAGTACGTCCCTCCTGATCGTCCCAGTGAAGCTGCGGGGTGGCAGGTAGATGCGGTGGTGGATACAGGGAGCCATCACACCTTAATCCGCTCAAGCATGTGGAAGAAGATTAGCCGACCGACAGACAACTTAACATCTGCCCCGTCTGTCCGATTTGTATTGGCAGATGGGAGTGAACACAGAGCCCTGGGCAAAGTCCCCTTGAGGTACAGTGTACTTTCCACCACCTGGGAGATGGATGCGTATGTCCTGGATGACCGGCACCTGTCCGTCCCGTTACTCCTTGGGCTGGACTCTTTAACCACCATGAGGATGACCATCCATCTCAGTCCCAGGGGGTATACGGTGCCAGGGGAAGGGGTATGCGACTTCATTCATAAATCCAAAGAAGATCTGGGCTCGGAATTCATTGGCTTCTACGTGGCAGTGAGGAGTGACGTAAGCACCTCGGCGGCAGCCCCTGTGGAGGAACAGCCCGAAGAGGTACGGCCAGTGCTGAAGAAGTGGGCCGAGGTGTGGACTGAGAAATTAGGAGTCGCCCGTGGAGTTACCCACGTGATCCACACCTCGGACGAAGTTCCAATAAGGCACCGAGCCTACCGCGTTTCTCCACTAAAAAAGGGCATAATTAAAGAACATCTTGATCAAATGCTCGCCGAGGGAATAATCGAACCATCTTCCTCCTCCTGGGCGTCCCCTGTGGTCCTCGTAAAGAAGACGGATGACACCTATCGTTTCTGCGTGGACTACACGGGGGTTAACGGGAAGACGAGCCTGGACGCATATCCCATGCCCCTGGTTCATGAGATTCTGGAGTCACTGCATGGAGCTGCAGTTTTCAGCACACTAGACCTCCGCAGTGGCTATTGGCAGGTGCCGATGGACGAGGGGAGTAAGAAGAAGACGGCAGTCATCACCCCTGAAGGCTTGTTCCAGTTCAAAGTCATGCCTTTTGGGCTTAAAAATGCTGGGGCCACCTTCCAGCGGCTCATGGAGCAAGTCCTGAGGGGGTTGATAGGCAAGATCTGCTTTGTATACATCGACGACGTCATTATTTACTCCCCTTCTATTAAACAGCATCTCCAGGACCTGGACACCATCTTCCAACGATTACATCAAGCGCACCTTACGCTGAACACAAAGAAGTGTACCTTCATTCAACCCCACATACGCTTCCTCGGGCACATTCTTTCATCTGAGGGGGTCGCTGTAGACCCCGAGAAGACCTTAGCCATCCGAGACTACCCCACGCCCACGGATTTGAAATCTTTGCAACGTTTCCTTGGGTTAGTGGGGTGGTATCACAAGTTCATTCCCCGGATGGCTGATATAGCGGCTCCCTTGAACAACCTAAGAAAAAAAGATGTCCCATGGGAGTGGACAGCAGAGTGCCAGGACGCGGTCGAGCAACTAAAGAGCCACCTTCAAGAGCCGCCCGTTCTGGCCCAGCCAGATCCGCAGCTCACTTTCCAGGTACAAACCGATGCCAGCAACCTGGGGCTTGGCGCCGTGCTCACTCAGAAAATCCATCAGGCTGAACACGTCATCGCTTACGCCTCTCGAGCCTTGCACGGCGCCGAGCTCAATTATTCGACAGCTGAAAAAGAGTGTTTGGCTGTCGTGTGGGCTGTGGAAAAATGGAGACACTATCTGGAGGGGGTTGAATTTGAAGTGTACACCGACCATCACGCTCTGACCTGGGTATTTAATCACCCGAAGACCTCCTCCCGTCTAACCAGGTGGGTATTACGCCTCCAGAACTTCACTTTCAAGGTGACCTATCGGAAGGGCTGTGGCAATATTGTGCCTGATGCTCTGTCCAGGGTGTCAGAGCCACCGGGGATGGTGTGTTTGGCAGAGGCAAAGAAAATGATCCTCCCTCTGCCAAGAAGCCTGGAAGACCTGGCTCAAGCACAAGCCTCCAGTCCGTTCTGCCAGAGCATCAGGGAGGGACTGGAACAGCAGCGTACCGACCGGGTACACTTCGTGGACCTCCAGGGGGTTCTGTACAGGACCACTCCATCCTCCCTTGGGGGTCTGCAACACCAACTAGTGGTCCCGGAAGGGCTCATCCCCGACTTTTTAACTTACTACCATGACAGTCCTTTAGGTGGTCACCTTGGAAGGACGAAAACTTTATTAAAGATCCTGGGGGTTGCGTGGTGACCGTCTGTCCGGAAAGACGTTTGCCACCATGTGAAGAAGTGCATCACCTGCCAGCAGCTCAAAAACCCACCTGGTAAACCGGCAGGATTTCTACAATCGACAATCACGGATGGACCGGGGGAGACTTTGGGAGTCAACCTGATGGGGCCATTTCCTGTTACCAGCTCGAGGAAGACCATCCTGATGGTGGTGACTGATTATTTTTTAAAGTGGGTGGAGCTGTTTGCCTTAACGGACGCAAAAACTAACAAGATCTGCTCCACCCTGAAGAACGAAATCTTCACCCGCTGGGGGGTGCCGAAGAACATCGTCTCAGACCGGGGTCCGCAGTTCACGAGCTCTGTATTAGATGAACTTTATACAGCCTGGGGAGTGAAGAAAAAACTGACAACAGCTTATCATCCCCAGGCTAATATGACAGAGCGAGTGAACCGGACCCTGAAGAACATGATCGCCTCCTATGTGGGTGAACGCCATCAGGACTGGGATAAATGGCTCCCCGAGCTCCGGTTTGCCCTGAACACCGCTGTGCATGAAGCCACAGGTGAGACGCCTGCTTTGGTTGCACTGGGCAGACAGCTAAAGGGCCCGCTTGACCGACTCCTTCCCAGAGCCCCTAGTCCAGAAACCACCACTTACAATAACTTATTTAAAATTGAGAAATTACGGCGGAGAATCCAACAGAGGTTGGTGAGTTCGACATCCAGACATGCCAAGTTATATAATGCCCGGCGTAAGGAAGCGCACTTTCAGCCGGGTGATTTGGTCTGGATTAGAGCTCACCATCTCTCGGATGCCAGCAAAAGGTTCTCCGCCAAGCTAGCGCCTAAATGGTTAGGTCCAGCCAAAATCATATCTCAAACAGGTCCAGTCAACTTCCAGTTTCAAAGGGGTATCGGCACTGACTCCAAGATAGACACAATCCATGTGGCCAATCTCAAGCCGTACTTCGGCCCTCCCTTGTCCAAGGTTGGGGGGGGGGGAATGTAGCGGGGCCACATAGTGTTTAAATGTCAGTACTGCGTGCGTCTCGTTTTATTGTCCCGTTTACTGTTTATGTGCATCAGTTAATGCCGTCCCCGAAAAAAGGGGACGGATGATGGAAGGAGACCACAGCCGCAAACCTGGAAAACACCTGTTTTCAATCAATCAATCTCAGTCGTCACAGGACTATATAAGCCAGCAGGAGGAGAAGGAAGAGAGAGGAGAGAAGGAGATTTTTCATTCACGACCACGAACCAACTGTACCAGTTATTGTCCACATCACGCTTGCCAATCCAGTTTGTTTTTCCATCTGCCGGATTTACTTCAAGGACCTCACCACGAGAGACCCCGGGGTAGGACTTAATCATCCACCACACACACGAGGATTCACGGTGAGGCTGTTCCATTTTTTCCGGGGAGAATCGAACAACTCAATTTCACTAATTTAGTCATCCGCTTTCAGGACAGTTTCATTATTACCGGACTCACGTTCTCATTCATTTTCAGTTTATCATTCATTGTTGTTTTCGTGTTGTGTGTTTATTTGTTACAGGGACAAGGGAGAGTTTTTGTTGTATATATATATATATTTGGTGGTGTCTTGTTATTGCTGGGGTGGAGGGATATTTATATTTATATATGTTTCTATTTTTTGCATGTCCATCCATCCATCCATTTTCCAACCCGCTGAATCCAAACACAGGGTCACGGGGGTCTGCTGGAGCCAATCCCAGCCAACACAGGGCACAAGGCAGGAAACAATCCTGGGCAGGATGCCAACCCACCGCAGTTTTTGCATGTCTTGTTTTACTTAATACATATAACCCGTTTGAATTTTACATCCTGTTTGTGTGCTTATATTTTTCACCGTCGATTGTGGGGGGGAAAAGTTTAATTGGTAAGAAGTACGGCTTGATAGTTAGATTATCTCTCAGTAAATTATCCAGGCCACTGGTCTTGGAGGTGTAGCTGCCGGCTGGGTAAAAGGGGTCGGCCGTTACAAAATAAGTGGAGAGGACTGGCGAGCTTTGTTGGGCTGAATGGCCTGTTCTCGTCTAGAGTGTTCTAATGTTCTAAACGCAATAAAATTTCCAAGTTGGTGAATTTGTGTGAAGAATCACTATCCAGCAGAGTTGTGTATATATGTGCTTCAACCAAAGAGAAAATTCCATTAACATGTGAAGTTTGCTTTATTCCACCATTCTGCTTTTCAGCCTTATTTGTTTTCTTTGCAATAAACAGGCCGGCGCGAAAGTAGCAACAAATCTGAAAAAAAATGCTTTTCCGAACAAGCTGTCACACTTGATAACAAATGCATAACACTCATCAGCTTCATTCCTTCCATGGATCTCCGCAAAGCAACAGCTATTTGCCTTTTGCCACCGACATAATACACAAGCACTGCAAAGCCTTACAGGTATATATTTACAGGTAATGAAGAGCAAAAAGAAACTCGGGTCGTCCTAATGGAAAACAAGCCAGCTGTCGAATATCTTTAAATGACATGGAAATGTCTTAACAGCTACAGAGTACATGAAGCAGCCCCCCAGAGTTAGGACCATCTTTATCCCCTGCTTCCCCCTTACCTGATCTTGAGGATCAATCATTAGAGGCCAACGCCGCCCCCTGGTGACTAGAATTCCATTTTCAGTTGAAACATCATCCCGTGGCAAGCCGTCCGTGTTCCACTGGCGAATTTCAAAGGCATCGCCCAATATGTCAATCAGGCTGAAGTTGGAACTGATTGGAATCTGAAGTTCTTGGCACCGTTTAATCCAACTTTGTATCAACTAAAAAAAAAGATCACAAATAAGATAATTAATAAGAAGAAGAATACGATTAAGCAGGCTTTGAAAATGGTATACTATAGTATTTTACAATATTCACACTATGCCAGAGTGTCTCCCTTCAGATTTGGCATTAATGCACTGTCATAAGTGGTCTGTGGCACAGAGCTGGTTTTAAATAAATAATTGCTTCCCGAAAGAATGTACAGGATCATAATGGGTGCTGATGTGCTCAAGACGGTGCTGACCGCAGTGCTTGGCTGATCACGCACTCACGTGCAAATGCAAGCAGATCAGTCAGGTACTGCGTTCACGCATTTGAATGGGCAGAGGTGACAGTCACGTCTGCACCCGATCAGGATGTATAAAAGAGCCTGCACGACAGAGAGGGAGAACAAAGACAAGGAAGAACAGAGAAAAGAACAAGAAGGAGAGAGAAAGATGGAGGTTAAAAGGGAAAAGAGCAAGTGTGAGAGGCAGGACCAGGAGAGCGTGAGCATTAGAAGAATGGAGGCAGGTGGTCAATAGAGAGCCTCAGATGAAGAGTCTGGGGCTGAAGGTGGGTGCTCCTATTGAACAATGCTAGGGAGTAGGAGCGACCCGATATGTGATGTCACCTGTGGAAGCCGAGGGACTGGTGGTGGTAGGTGTGTGGGGCTCGGTGTGGCACCCCATGAATGTGACAGGCTTAGCAATGGGGACCTAAGTCAGGAATTGAAGGATGACTGCACCTGTCGGCGGACGTCTCCTCTTACTGCAAGATCCAGTCAGGATAAGTGGAGGAGACGCCAGGTTTTAGAGGGGAGCATTGGGACCGGTATTTTAAAAAAACGACTGTCTCTAAATTTTAACCTCATTTTTATTGGATTTATTTATTATGGACTAGACAAAGAGCTCGTTTTGACAACGTAAGATGAAACGGGCACGAGTGAAATAGTAATAAGTATAAGCACCACAAACCTGATATAGGTGTATTGAATGAATGCGTAATTAGGCCTGGAGCTGCAGTCGAAATCGCCTTTCAGGCCTCTACAGCTTTAATCGAAGTCGCCTTTCTCTTTGAATTTTTGCAGCCGTAAATCTGCCGCCTGCTGTGATGATGGTCAAAGTCACCTTTCTCTTTGAATTTTCGCGGCCGTAAATCCGCCGCCTGTCATGATGTTGGTCTCGTAAGGTTTTCGGGCAGCTGCGCAGAAGGCGACTGCACATTCGGCTTCGGACGGACCCTGCCGTGATGTTGGTCGAAGTCGCCTTTCTCTTTGAATTTCCGTGGCCGTAAATCCACCGCCTGCCACGATGTTGGTCGAAGTCGCCTTTCTCTTTGAATTTTCGCGGCCGTAAATCCGCCGCCTGCCGCGATGTCGGTCTCGTAATGTTTTTCGGGCAGCTGCGCAGAAGGCGACTGCGCATTCGGCTTCGGACATGCGCAGAAGGCGACTGCGCATTCGGCTTCGGATGGACCCTGCCGCGATGTTGGTCGAAGTCGCCTTTCTCTTCGAATTTTCGCGGCCGTAAATCCGCCGCCTGCCGCGATGTCGGTCTCGTAATGTTTTTCGGGCAGCTGCGCAGATGGCGACTGCGCATTCGGCTTCGGACAGACGTGAGTGAGTGAGTGAGTGAGTGAGTGAGTGAGTGAGTGAGTGAGTGAGTGAGTGAGTGAGCGAGTGAGTGAGTGAGTGAGTGAGTGAGTGAGTGAGGAGACTGGCAAATTATATATAAGATATTTTTAAATCTTCACTGGATGCAGAGATTTTGCAGATTTTGTGAATTATATTATGAAGACTTGGATCACTGAACTGTCTTGAACATTTTTCTGTTTGGATTGTAAATACAAGCACTTGACACTTTTGCACCTACCCCTTGATGTACAGTAAGTGTGTGTCCTCTTTTCCCAGTCTATAGAGTATCGACAGTTTCGGGTTGGTATGACTCCCGGGAGCAACAACGGAGTGTGGAGCCAACCCAGACCATCATACACATTAATAATAATAACACATGGAGGCATTAGAACTGCATCCACATCAATGCCATAATAATGGAATCATTTACAGGGTGTGGAGTCAGAGTCAGAGTCATGTAGTCAGAAGCAATTAATGGGGTACACGAGTCAGAGTTGGATTTGGCACAAATGTACCAACTCTAACTAAAGGTAAATTGTGTAATGCGCTAAAATTAACAATTTCACCTACTGTATACTAATTCAATGAAATGAGCTTTCTCTGCAGGGTGGTTGGGCTGCCCGTTAGAGACAGGGTGAGAAGCACAGACATCTGGGAGAGGCACATAGTAGAGACGCTGACCCTCCACATCGAGAGGAACCAACTAAGGTAGTTCATGAATCTGATATGGATGCCTCCCAGGCACTTCCCTGCAGAGGTTTTACGGGCACAATCAGCTGGGAGGATACCCCAAGGAAGATCCAGGGCTCGCTGGGAGGATTATATCTGCCAGACGGCCTGGGAACGTCTTGGGATCCCACAGTATGAGTTGGCAAGTGTGGCTGGGGAAAGGAACATATGGGCCTCACTGCTAAGACTCTTGCTCCCGTGACCTGGTTTCAGATTAGTGGTAGAAAATGAAAGAATGGTAATTCAATTAAACTATTTTTTCATTTACACTTTTGGTAAAAATACAGCCTCTTTTTTTAGAGTTGTAAGTATCATTTAATAAATAGTATAAATAAGTCGTAATGGCATACAATGAGTATTCAGAGTCAGTGGCACCATAAATTGAGAAGTTAGAGTTGGAGTCGGCGGTACCATAAATTGGGGAGTTGAAGCCGGAGTCAATGGGTACCATAAATCGAAGAATCTGAGAAGGAGTTGGTGGTACTATAAATTGAGAAATCATAGTTGGAGTCAGTGGTAACATTAATTGAAAAGTCTGCGTCAGAGTTGGCAGAACCATAAATTGAGGAGTCGGAGTCGGCAGTACCATAAATTGAAAATTTGGAGTTGGTGGTACCATAAATTGAGAAGGCAGTCAGTGGTACCACAAATCGAAGTTGCAGTCCATGGTACCACAAATTAAGAATTTGGAGTGAGTGGTACCATAAACTGAAAATCAGAGCAGGAGTCGGTGGTACCATAAATTGAGAAGTTGAAGCTGGAGTCAGTGGTAATATAAATTGAGGATTCAGAGTCTGAGGAGTCTGATTATTTGATTGGATAATTAGCCTTGGATATATCTGTTCCTCCCTTGTTATACAAGGTTTCAAAACATTTGTTTGACAGAGAATATATATAACAGGAACAGAAAATTCAAATTATAATACCTTAACTTATCAAATTGTTCCAAACTGGCCATAAATAAATGTTTACATGATTTTTTGATATATCTGAATGGCTTTGTTTAGTTGACTTTTGAATATAATTCAGATATGCTGGCAAAGCTCCAGGAGACTTGGTAATGTGGTTTTCTCCCTGCATCCCAAAGCAGTTTATTCCTAAATTTAAAATGGACCTGTGTTAGTGGGTGGAGGCATGGGTTGGCACTGCAACGGACTGGCTCTCTTTCTATAGGCTTGAAACCAGTCGAACCTTGCACTGGATGCTGCTGGGAAATACTCTGTCTCTGACAAGAATAAACGGAATTAAGGATTAATTAATTATGGATTAACAAATGGAAAAACTGAACTTGTGACATCAGAAAACAGACTTACAATTCCATGCAAAGATTTGGACTGTCCTGGCTAAGCTGAATATTTTGTTCACATCCAAATTAAAAAAAAAAGTAGTAGGAAGAACTTTATTTGTTCTCAGGGGAAAGTTTGACATTTTACAGAATTTTTAGATAGATAGATAGATAGATGAAAATCCAATACTAGGAAAACACAGTGGTGGGTGCCACCATCTTAAATAGGTGCAGTCTTGTACTACCAAAGCTGGAGAAGAGATAGATAGATAGATAGATAGATAGATAGATAGATAGATAGATAGATAGATAGATAGATAGATAGATAGATAGATAGATAGATAGATAGATAGATAGATAGATAGATAGATAGATAGATAGATAGATAGATAGATAGATAGATAGATAGATAGATAGATAGATAGATAGATAGATAGATAGATAGATAGATACTCATACTGCTGGTAACAATGTTTTGATTTGTGTCCTCTACATGTACCTACAGGGCATTTTGTAATAATAAATCTTTTGTTTCTCATAATTTGATTTTACATAGCATTATCTAGCACTTGAATTGGGATGGTTCTGAGTTCAAGGATTTTGTTTTTGTCATTTATTACTCAGAATTATTAATGGTTTACATGTTGTGCTTTATGTTTGCAATGTCTTGGAAAGCACTTTAGGTCCTTATAGCAGCCATTTTGAGTTACCATCATTATGTCCACTTCCTAGTGTTTTAAGGGGTGTGGCCTTAAAGGTTGTGACCTGTTTTTAATCGACACGCTGGACTAATAACTATGGGTTATGTTTCCTTCTGCAAGCTGTGGATACCAAAACTATATGAAATAGCCTTGCTCTAAAAATTCTTGCAAAATTTGTTTGGTTTTGACCTCTCGCTTGTTCATTTGACCTCAGTTTTGTCTCACGTCTGGGGTTGGTGCTACTAATATGATTTCCTGACTTGTCCTTTTTTTTGTGTATCTTGCATGCATCTCCTGGTTCTACTCAAAAGGTTTACCTGATAGTTTGTTTGGGACAAAGACATTTTTTCATTGATTTCCCCCTCTGCTCTACAGTTTAAAACTACAAATCAAACAATTCAGCCATTGGGATTAAAGTGCACATTGCAGACTTTCTTTTAAGGGGATTTGCAGACATTTTGGTCACCCCATGCAGAAATGACAACACTCTTTCTACATGGTCCTACCATTTCAGGACACCATAATGTTTTGGGCAATTGGCGTCACAGGTGTTTGTGATTCCTCAGGTGGGGTTCATTGCTTCATAAGAGACCTCGGCTTACTTCTATCCTTTGGAGTCTGTAGTTGCCATTGTTTGACATGAGGACAAGAGCTGTGGCAAAGAAACTGAAAGAAGCCAATCAACTGTCTGGAATATCATGAAGAAGAAAGAACACAGTGGTGAGCTCAGTAATCACAAAGGAACTGGTGGGCCAAGGAAGACCTCCACTGCTGATGACAGAAGAATCCTCACTATGGTCAAGAAAAAGTTCAGAAACGGTCTTCAGGGGGGCGATGTGTGGATGTGTCAGAGACGACTATCAGCAGAAGACTTCATGAACAGAAATAGAAATGCAGAGACTGCACTGCAAGAGGCAAACCACAAAAATACAATGGCCAGATTACAGTTTTTGAATTAAAAGACTTAAAAGAACCTGCAGAATTCTGGGAAAAGGTCTTGTGGACAGATGAGACAAAGATGAACCTCATCCGAGTGATGGCAGAGCAAAGTGGAGAAATGAAAAGGAACTGACCGAGATCCAAAGCAGACCACTTCATCTGGTAAACGTGGTGCTGGGGGCGTTATGCTTAAGGCATGTATGGCTGCCACAGGTCCTGGCACACTTCTCTTTATTGATGATGGAACTGCTGATGGCAGTGGCACAATGAAATCTGAGGTGTGTAGAAACATCTGATTTACTCAAGTTCCAGTAAAGGCCTCCAAACTCAGTGGACGGCGCTTCATCCTACAACAAGATAATGACTGCCAAGGCAACACAGGAGTTTATCAAAGCTAAAAAAATGGAAAATTCTTGAATGGCCAAGCCAGTCACGCGATTTAATTCCATGTGCTGAACAGAAAACTTAACAGGAAAAGCCCCCCAAAACAAGCAGGAACTGAAAATGGCTGCATTAAGGGCTTGGCAGAGCATCACCAGAGAAGATTCTCAACACCTGGTGACGTCTGTGAATCGCTGACTTCAAGCAGTCATTGCATGCTGGGATATGTGACAAAGTCCTAAATATGACAATGGCTTTAATAGACCTGCCATTGCTGTGTCCCAAACATTATGGTGCCCTGAAACGGGGGGACTGTATAGAATAGAGGTGTGTGACTTGAAATGTCTGCAAATCCCTTTAAATGAAAATCTGCAACGTGCACTTTAATCACATCAGAATTGTTTGATTTGTAATTTTAAATTGCGGACAAGAGGAGTAAATCAAGGAAAAACGTGTCATCGTACCAAGCTTGATGGAGAGCATTGTATTTTTTTTAAAGATTCTTTGTGGCCCTTTTCGTAGCTAGCCTGGGTTTTTGACTAGATTTCCCCCTCTAATGGGTATATTGGGAAGTGCTTTTAGGACTCCATATGATAATACAAAGCTGCGGACTTTCCAAAAACCTTCACCTGCGTTTTCTAAAGGTGCATAGATTTCGAAGTGTGTTTTGGATGGCTGTCTCGGTGTTTGTTGCATTATGTCTCTGCACAAAGCAGATGTTGGACGTTTAAGGAAGCAGTTGCAAGATCGTGTCCGCAAAGTTGTCAATGGAAGAACCACAATATGTGGAGGGCCAGTGAAAGCCCACTTTCAACATTCTGACTGAAGCAAAACACAGGAAGGGTTTTTTGGATTTTACTTAGGATTCCTTTTAAGTTGCGCATCACCATCACAACATGAAATGTAATAAACCTTCATAAACAGGCAAGCCACTTTAGTTTTGATTATGCAGACAGCCATACAAGGAAATGTCGAATAAATGTTAAATCTAACTCTAAAAGAACCTGCCTCTGTGTGCTTTTCTGACAGCATTGAACCAGCAAAACTATTACATTTTCATTGCACACTTGACAGGCCCCTGGACTGACCGTATCTGAATGCAATTTCCAGGCACAGAATTCCCTGTGGAATATTGTTAGAGGAATTTTTAATACAATCAATGTCCATGCGGCCTGCGTCAAATGTTCACTCCAAAAGGGGAGTGAAGGGAGTTTGGAGGTCCCATGGCTTGTTTTTGAATGGCCGTTTATATGCAGACAGAGGTGTCTCAGATCCTGGAGGGCAGCAGCGAAAGTGTCCAACCACTTTCTGAATTTGTAACCAATTAATTACTGCAGCCAATGGAACCGGCTTCTTTCACCTTTAACTGACTTGCTTTTTAAGACTCAGCACCCTTAAATATTTATTTTTTCTTTAAATTTCAAACCCAACAATAATGAGATACAAGGCGAGTCAACTAAGGACGGGGTAACCAGATTCCATTTGCCTTTGTCCGTCATACAATATCTTTTCCAATGAAAAATCTGAAATGAAAAAGTGAAAGACTAGACTGGGAAAATATCGATCTGCTCTGGTCCACAAAATATTTTGATGGTGTTTTTAGAAATGTGAAAATCATCAGTACTGGAAATGTTTGGTGTGGTACTAATAAGTCATGGAATTATAGAATGGGCTTCACTAACAGCAAGAACTGACTTCTAATTAAGAGAAAATGGTGGGCCCTCAGTAACTGAGTTTAAGACCACCTTTGCATCTCATAAATGTGTGGCTGCTTTTTAAGGAAAAAGAAGGATTTGTATGCATGTGCAAAGTCATTGATAATTACTGTACAAAGCAGGAAGCATCATTTTAGAAAAAAAAAAATTATGACAGATATATTGGGCAACACATTTTTTCAAAGGTTTGCTTCTTGAACACAAGTTTAATTTCAGATTGTATGTATCACACAATCATTTGGTGAAACTGACATTAACTTTTATTGAATTTAGCATGCTTATTTAGTTAACATTTTACAGTGGCATCAGAACTGATCCTCTGATAATGCAATTGCTCTGTGTTAATGTTTGTGATGCACCATCTGTTGGAATGAAAAATACAACAAATATGCCCCTTTTATATGCCATTTGGTATGGGATTTGTAAAAGCAGTGTGAATGTTTACTTATTTACTTACTTGCTTGCTTATCTACCTATTTATGTATTATTTCTTTAAAGAGCTTCTGTAAAAAAACAAATATCTCCCTCCGTCTACTGTATATCTTATATAGCACCTTCCACATCTATCTATCTATCTATCTATCTATCTATCTATCTATCTATCTATCTATCTATCTATCTATCTATCTATCTATCTATCTATCTATCTATCTATCATGATGTGCCATTTGTTGGAATGACAAATGCAAAGTATATGTCTCTGTTATACACCATTTGTTATGGGTTTTGAAAAAGCAGTGTTAATGTGTGTGATGCTCCATCTGTTGGAATGACAAATGCAATGCATTTTATTACTAAAAACGTTTTTGATGCCCTGTCTTTTGGATTGACAGAAGCATAACCACCTAGATGGACACACATACACTTATCCCTTTATTAAGTTGGATAATAAATAATTAATCCTTTAGTCATCCTTTTTACCTGCAGGGTAGCTGTCATCATACATACAAGATTTTAAACTATCTAAATGTAGTGAAAAGTCAAGCAAAATGACCCCTTTTATTGGCTAACTAAAAAGATTACAATATGCAAGCTTTCGAGACAACTCAGGCCTGATTACATCTTGCCTGAAGAAGGGGCCTGAAAGCTTGCAAATATAAGTATCTTTAGAACTACTGAATGAATGGCACAAAAATCAAAATCAAAATAGCTGACTGGCACCCTCTGCTGGAAAAAGGGTGTTAGTCATTTACAAGGTTTTTTTTCAGTGCCTACTATGCATTATGAATTAGATGTGATATTAGCACAAGTGTCTGACAAATGAAAACAAAATGGTAAATTGGTTCTGTGTGGATGAGATAAAGAAAAATATTTATTGAGCTTAAGACATTATATAAATGTGTGGTGCCATTGATA
Source organism: Erpetoichthys calabaricus (assembly GCF_900747795.2). Classification (NCBI taxonomy): domain Eukaryota; kingdom Metazoa; phylum Chordata; class Cladistia; order Polypteriformes; family Polypteridae; genus Erpetoichthys; species Erpetoichthys calabaricus. Next base: position 187,529,968 of record NC_041400.2, read on the forward strand.
AAAAGGTAGTGTAGAAAAATATAATAAGGAAGTGGTAGAATGGACAGACATGTTAAAGACTGTAGGAAGTGACCAGATCAATAGCCCAGAAGGTTCATTGACTTGATGCTATACTCGGATTGAAAAGTGTGCCTTTCATTTTTTTGAGCAGTATATAAAGTGGGCAGTGTGGTGCAGTGACGTGTTAATGGTTCTCCATACCAGAAGGTGGTCAGTTCCACCCTCTGCCCCCAAATCACTGCGCGACCCTCAACTTGCCTGATTTAAAGCTAAAAAATACAGATGTAGTAAATCTCTTTGGTATGATGTTCATTATAGAACGTGCCAGTCTTTAATATATTGTTTCATTAATAAAAACAGAAAATGCCTGGTGTGAAGGCATACATACCAGCTGCCTGTAATGTGCTGTAAAGGCTCCATAATACGCAACACAAGCAGCAGCAAGAAAGACGTTGCCAATCACATTGGAGATTTCTTCTTCAAAGTTGGTGACACTTTCCTGCCAGCGGACCTGCTCGTCCCCTAAAGCTGAGGTCAGCTTTCCTGCCCGATTGAGTTGAGCCTGGGTTAAAGCCATCTTTTTTGCTAAAATAAAACACATATATATGAACTGTCAACAAGACAAGAAATAGCATGTGTTAGACGAAAAACTCTTTACTCTACACTGTGACACACGTGCGATTGGGAGGCACCCCGAGGGCCTGAATAATGGTAGTACCACACTAGACCAGGGGGTGGCGAGCCATGTTCTCACTATCAAAAAAGTTCTGTTTTGGACATTGAACCAATCACAATTCATCAAAATTACCCAATTTTGATGTTTCCCGAGTCTTTTTGTGACAACACTCAGTGCTGCAGAGTCAATACATGACTCCGACATCTCAGTTAATGGAACCACCAACTTCATCTTCTCAATTTATGATACCACCACCTACAACTCCAACTTCTCTAGGATTCTACCAACTCCGACTTTTCAATTTATGGCATAATCAACTCTGACCCTGACTTCTCTATTTATGGTACCGCCAACTCTGACTATGACTTTGCAATCTATGGTGCCACCGACTACGAATCCAGCTTCTCAATTTAAGGTACCACCAAACTTCAACACTGAATTCTCAGTTTATGGCACCACCAACTCCAACTTCTCAAATTATGGTATCACCACCTGCAACTCTGACTTCTTTATGGTTCTACTGACTCCAACTTTTCAATTTATGGCCCCATCAACTCTGATTATGACTTTGCAATCTATGGTGCCATCGACTCCAACTCCAACACTTCAGTTTATGGCACCACCGACTCAGACTTCTCAATTTATGGTACCACCACCTGCAACTCTGACTTCTCTATGGTTCTCCCAACTCATACTTTTCAATTTATGGCCCCATCAACTCTGACCCTGACTTCTCTATTTATGGTACCACCAACTCTGACTATGACTTTGCAAATCATGGTGCCACCGACTACGAATCCAGCTTCTCAATTTAAGGTACCACCAAACTCCAACACTGAATTCTCAGTTTATGGCACCACCAACTCCAACTTCTCAATTTATGGTATCACCACCTGCAACTCTGACTTCTTTATGGTTCTACTGACTCCGACTTTTCAATTTATGGCACCATCAACTCTGATTATGACTTTGCAATCTATGGTGCCATCGACTCCAACTCCAACACTTCAGTTTATGGCACCACCGACTCAGACTTCTCAATTTATGGTACCACCACCTGCAACTCTGACTTCTCTATGGCTCTTCCGTCTCATACTTTTCAATTTATGGCCCCATCAACTCTGACCCTGACTTCTTTATTTATGGTACCACCAACTCTGACTATGGCTTTGCAATCTATGGTGCCACCGATTATGAATCCAGATTCTCAATTTAAGGTACCACCAAACTCCAACACTGAATTCTCAGTTTATGGCACCACCAACTCCAACTTCTCAATTTATGGTACCACCACCTGCAACTCCGACTTGTCTATGGTTCTACTGACTCCAACTTTTCAATTTAGGGCACCTCTAACCCTGACTTCTCTATTTATGGTACCACCAACTCTGAGTATGACTTTGCAATCTAAGGTGCCACTAACTCTGAATCAAACTTCTCAATTTATGGTATCACCAAACTCCAACAATTCTCAGTTTATGCCACAACCGACTCTGACTCCAACTTCTCCAGTATGCAGCTTTGGCAGTATGTTTTTTGGTTCATTAACCATTTGCACTATAAAGCGACTTTCCAATCAGTTTTGCAGCATTTGTCTGAATCTGAACTGACAGTATAGCGCCTTGCACACTTCAGAATTCACTCTGCTACTTCTGTCAGCAGTCACATCATCAAAAAACAGAAGCAGCCGACTTCTGTTCGCAGCCATGCACGACCAGGCCATAACACAGCCTCCACCATGTTTGATAGATGACGTGGAATGCTTCAGATCATGAGCTGCCCCTTTCCTTCTCCATACTTTTCTCTTCCCATCATTCTGCTACAAGTGGTTTCATCTGTCCAAGGTACTTTATTCTAGAACTTGGCAGGCTTTTTAAGACGTTTTCTGGAACAATCTAATCTGGTCTTCCTGCTCTTCAGTGTTACCAGTGGTTTGCATCTCGAGGTAACTCTTCTGTATTTACATTCATGATGGCATCTCTCGACTGTCAACTTTGACAGTGACTATCTCAAGAAGGGCTCTTGACCTGGCCAGATGTTGTGTTGGTTCTTAACTGTGATCATCCACTTTAGTTTAGTCTCCCAGGCCTTTGGGTGTTGCTGAGCTCACCAGTGTATTCTCTTCATTTTAAGAATGTACCAAATGGTAGATTTGGGCACTCCTGAAGTGTCACCTATCTCTCTAATTGGTTTATTTTGTTTTTGTTCCGGCCTAATGATGGCCTCCTTCACTTGCATTGATAACTCTTTGGACCTCATGTTGAGTTCCAGTCAACAGCAACCAAATGCAAATTCAGTGCTTTGAATCAACTCGAGACCTTCTATCTAATATCTAATTTGATATGGAATGGGCCACACCTGGCAGTGACACCGTTTGTCAGAAGCATGGCCAATTACATTTGAGCCAATGAAAATGGAGGGACTCTGGGGAAAAAATGGCTGTAACTTCTGAAAGTTTAATGCAATATTTTTGTTAAACAACTGTGGCCACCAGAGGGCACTCCAGCCACTCAAACCCCTACACAGACAGATGCCGACACAAGTTTGCCACACAACACACGTTGATTCACATGGGAAACGCTTTTTTGCTTGCTCTCCACAATACAGCACAGTTCCCAAGCACCAAAGTACAATAGAACACTGTCCGTCCTTCCTTCCTTCCTTCTCTCTTCCTCCTTCCACTTCCACTCCCCCTCTGGTCAGCTTCATCCTCTTCCTCCCGACTCTGGCTCTCCAAATGCAGTGAGGCGGCTCCTTATATGTTAAACCTGGGAGTGCTCCAGGTGGCTCATCAGCGTTACCTGGAATCACTCTCAGGTGTGCTGGAAGCTGGGCTGTGCAGCTCCCCCTGGCAGCCCCCACGGAGACCAACAGGGCCGTCCCAAACTCCATCTCTCATGAAGCCCTGTGGAAATCCGTGGAGGCACAGCAACCCAGGGGAGCTGCCCTTTAGTGATCTGGGGGAGGCAGCGTCCTGTACACATCTGCTCTCCCGGTCCTTAGACTATGTCAGACTCCCAGCCCAGGCAAGGGCCGCAGCCCTCCATCACACCCCTTAAATTGAAGCTGAAACTCAATACTTCTGATTCGATTGCTTCATTTCAAATCCATTTTGCCAGTATACAGAGACAAAAATACAAAATTTGCATCAATAATAATAATTCTTCACATTTATAAGTCAATGTCCAAATACTTATGGACATAACTGTTAAGTGTTAAAAAAGTAATGAAAGACGTGCAACATACTTCAGATATTAAATGAGACAAAGTGATTGGAATTACCAAGGTTCTCTTTTTCTGCCACACTGCTCTCAAACTGACTCTGGAGCACTTTGATTTTATCCTCTACTTCCTTCAGTTTCCCCTGCTTCTCGGCAAGGAGAGCTTTTGTGGCATCCAGTTCTGCCTATTTATGAAAAAAAAAATTATAAATTATAATGATCAGTAAGTAACTCGATGCACTTTGTGGACACACATGCAAGAGGACAAGTAGAGAGAAAAAGAGGTTCTGTTGTAGAGATTTACAAACATACAGTACATGTACAGTACAGTACAGTAATAACAATGTGAATTTATCCTCCTCTGTGTGTATGAGAAAGAAAAAATAACCAAAAAAACAACTACACCACCTCCTTCTGTACTACCACAGTACCTACCATAGTGGAGCATAGATAGATAGATAGATATGAAAGGCACTATATGACAGACAGACAGACAGACAGACAGACAGACAGACAGACAGATAGATAGATAGATAGATAGATAGATAGATAGATAGATAGATAGATATGAAAGGCACTATATGATAGATAGATAGATAGATAGATAGATAGATAGATAGATAGATAGATAGATAGATAGATAGATAGATAGATAGATAGATAGATAGATAGATATGAAAGGCACTATATGATAGATAGATAGATAGATAGGAAAGGCACTATATAATAGATAGATAGATAGATAGATAGATAGATAGATAGATAGATAGATAGATAGATAGATAGATAGATAGATAGATAGGAATGGCACTATATGATAGATAGATAGATAGATAGATAGATAGATAGATAGATAGATAGATAGATAGATAGATAGATAGATAGATAGATAGATAGATATGAAAGGCACTATATAATAGATAGATAGAAAGAAAGAAATAACGGCAAAGAGTTTGTTTTTTTTTCTGTGTGAAGTTTGCATGTTCTCGCTGTGTCCCTGTGGAATTTCCACTGGATATTTAGATATTTCTTCCATATTGCAAAAGATGTGTGCTCTGTCACATTATACGATTTCTCTGTAAAATGTAACATACATACTTTAATTAATTTCATCATGAAAGTATAAATCTAAAGATTCTAAATGTGCAGAGAGTTGGAATATCATACATGTAATGTGTTCAGTGCGGTGATCTATTGCTGTTTGCCGCTGCTGTCCGGTCAGGAGGAAGCCCCAGACTAAAAAGACGACACAGAAGATGGTATGTGAGACTTTTAAAATGTATCGTGTCATTACGATCAGGAATATGCGTCGTTTGAATATAAAAGCACCACAAATGCATTTGTATGTCGGCATTTTGCTTCACCACATCAAGCCATTCATCAAACATCGAAGCGCACACATTGATCCCAGAGGATCCGCATAGAGGCTTTCTGTCACATGTCGACAGTAAACAGAGACTCTGACGTTACATTCCAACTTTTATTACACTGCGCCCCCCGACTTTTAGCTGGTACTGCAACTCACACATGCATCACATTAATTTCTGAGGCCCTGCTCAGAGGACGCGTCAAATGAATGCTGGGAATGCTTGGCAGCCATGATGAGTGCACGTACGCATTCTGAGCGTGAAGTATAAACGAGCCCTAAGGCAGCAGCTCTACCCACTGAGCCGCACTGCCACCCTATTGCCAGTGTTATCATTTTCCTCAGGCATCTGTTAGTACTTGGGACTGCTCAAGACTGCACCCTACTGCTCATAATGGCTTACCTGTGCAGCTGCTGCCTTTTGTCTTTTGGGTTCCACCTCTTTTGCCACTCTTGAGTACAGATCCATCGCTCTTACCCACATGCACATGGATCTGCAAGCTTTGGATACTTTTTCTACTTTTTCCGGGATAAAATCGGGATTGTTGATGTATTTTTGAAGTTTCTGCAACACCTGTGGTTTTATGTTGTTTTTGTCAAACTCAACAAGCTTTTTCAGGAAATTGTTGTCACCCAAAACTTGCTTTGCAGTCGTCCAGTCAGGCCTGTGTGAACAAAGATTGAAAAAATATAAAGCAAATGATGAATAAAAACTGAAACAGTCAGACGTGAGCGTCAGTAGGCTTTGCACCCTAGGGACCAAGTCACCTACAACAATTCTCTAAAATTTCAGTAATTATTTACCACTCTGATGCTGATCTATCTGATCATAGAATAGCAACTGATGAGAAGAATTCATAATTCATTGCAGAATTACGGTATTTGAAGGATCCTCTCGAGTGCCTCTTTTTCTTGTGCAATTTGGCTCAAAAACTAATCAGCACATCGTCATCTCATAACAGGCTTAAATTTCGAGTTTGGTATTTTCCTGTCCAGTCGTTTTAGCTCTCGACCGTCCTCAAGAAACTGTGACACACAGCCATCATGGAGATATATCGATGTTTTCGGTATCAGGGGACCCTAAATCATCGTGATTCGTCGAAAACTGGAGATCGAAATTTTTGACAAATCTAAAGCTTTCGCTCCTCCCCCATAGACGATAGGTTATGGTGAGGGAGGGCGCCAAACAGAAAATAAGCAACGTCAAGTATTCACATAAAATCAGGAAAATTAAGTAACATGGATGAGAAAAGAAATGATGTCCTTCTAATTGTAGAACCTGCTTAATCCATTACAGGGTCCTAGGGTGATGATGCATTGGGTGCAAGCCTGGAGGGGACACCATTTAGTCGCCATGCATTGTCATACTGCACAAATTAACATCTCAGATATCTACTCCTGCATTAGACAAATTCATAAAATAACTAGGGACACACATGTGGATCACTGCAGGTAATTGGACCAACGCATCTTCTGTCTGCTACGATATCTATGTGCCATTTTGACTACTGCATCACTATGTGGCACAACAACAGCAAACAGCAAACAGAGTTTAGATAAGCATTGTAGTCCATGAAAATATCACGTGTTCAGGCACAGCATGTTTGTACTTCCATTCAGAGAGTGATATTAAGTTACTTTATTTATTAATTTAGATGTGCAGGCATCTCTCTGTGTGGCTCTTCACCTTCAGCTCTCTTAATCACCTCATTTCTCATGGGGTATGACACACCATTTAACTTAAAAAGCACATTTTGTTGGGCATCTAAAACATCTATGGGTTTAAAGTTAGGAGAGAAGTTAGGCCAAGATAGGCATTGTGTGCCAGCATTCTCCATCTGTGAGCATAGCAGCTGTGAGTGGCCTGCCACTGTCCTGCTGAAGGATCAGCTCGTGTAGTGGGTGGGCAGAAGACTTCTGAGAGGCAATAAGGCAAGCAGCATGAAGCCCATCTCTCCCACTGCCCCGTCACTGGTGCTGGCTTTGTGTCTGCTGGCAGGATGGCTGGCAGATCTGAAAAGATCTTTCAGATGGACTAGTCTGATGATGATGATAATAATAATAATAATCATCATCATCTTATTTATATAGCACCTTCCCCATGCTCAAGGTGCTTTTGCTGTCTTGTTCTTGTTCTAGCTATCTATCTATCTATCTATCTATCTATCTATCTATCTATCTATCTATCTATCTATCTATCTATCTATCTATCTATCTATCTATCTATCTATCTATCTATTATATAGTGTCTTTCATATCTATCTATCTATCTATTATATAGTGCCTTTCATATCTGCTTTGTAGTAAGGAGACTGTGGAAGATTGTGGGTTCGCTTCCCGGTTCCTCCCTGTGTGGATAGCGCTTTGAGTACTGAGAAAAGTGCTATATAAATGTAATGAATTATTATTATTATTATCTATCTATGATATAGTGCCTTTTCATATCTATCTATCTATCTATTATATAGTGTCTTTCATATCTATCTATCTATCTATCTATCTATCTATCATATAGTGTCTTTCATATCTATCTATCTATCTATCTATCTTATAGTGCCTTTCATATCTATCTATCTATCTATCTATCTATCTATCTATCTATCTATCTATCTATCTATCTATCATATAGTGCCTTTCATATCTATCTATCTATCTATCATATAGTGCCTTTCATTTCTATCTATCTATCTATCTATCTATCTATCTATCATATAGTGCCTTTCATATCTATCTATCTATCATATAGTGCCTTTCATATCTATCTATCTATCTATCTATCTATCTATCTATCTATCTATCTATCTATCTATCTATCTATCTATCTATCTATCTATCTATCTATCTATCTCTATCTATCTAATAGTGCCTTTCATATCTATCTATCTAATAGTGCCTTTCATATCTATCTATTATATAGTGCCTTTCATATCTATCTATCTATCTATCTATCTATTATATAGTGTCTTTCATATCTATCTATCTATCTATCTATCTATCATATAGTGCCTTTCATATCTATCTATCTATCTATCTATCTATCTATCTATCTATCTATCTATCTATCTATCTATCTATCTATCTATCTATCATATAGTGCCTTTCATATCTATCTATCTAACTATCTATTATATAGTGCCTTTCATATCTATCTATCTATCTATCTATCTATCTATCTATCTATCTATTATATAGTGCCTTTCTATCTATCTATCTAATAGTGCCTTTCATATCTATCTATTATATAGTGCCTTTCATATCTCTCTATCTATCTATCTATCTATCTATCTATTATATAGTGTCTTTCATATCTATCTATCTATCTATCATATAGTGCCTTTCATATCTATCTATCTATCTATCATATAGTGCCTTTTCATATCTATCTATCTATCTATTATATAGTGTCTTTCATATCTATCTATCTATCATATAGTGCCTTTCATATCTATCTATCTATCTACTTATCTTATAGTGCCTTTCATATCTATCTATCTATCTATCTATCTATCTATCTATCTATCTATCTATCTATCTATCTATCTATCTATTATATAGTGCCTTTCTATCTATCTATCTAATAGTGCCTTTCATATCTATCTATTATATAGTGTCTTTCATATCTATCTATCTATCTATCTATCTATCTATCTATCTATCTATCTATCTATCTATCTATCTATCTATCTATTATATAGTGCCTTTCATATCTATCTATCTATTATATAGTGCCTTTCTATCTATCTATCTAATAGTGCCTTTCATATCTATCTATCTAATAGTGCCTTTCATATCTATCTATTATATAGTGCCTTTCATATCTATCTATCTATCTATCTATCTATCTATCTATCTATCTATCTATCTATCTATCTATCTATCTATCTATCTATCTATCTATCTCTATCTAACTATCTATTGATCTATCTATCTATCTATCTATCTATCTGTTTTTTAATCATAACTAATTGATAATATCAGTACACAATCATTTCTCTCTATTTATAATCAAAGTTTATATTAAAATAATATTTTTGCACTTTGGGAGGTCGAAAACCGAGGTCGAATTTTTCCATGATTACATATGCGTTACCTCGATTACATGCAAAGTAAAAAGAGTCACCTAAAACATAGAAAAAGTGGTAGGATTATATAATATTTCTTGCAATAAATTGCTCTCGGTCAAACTGCGTTTAGCTACATTTAATTATGATAATGATGGTGAAAATAAAAAATAATATAAAATAAATGTATTATGAGAAACACAATGGGGACTTAGCAGCTTATTATTTGCATTTCGTCTTTATATTTACATGGCATGTTCAATGTTTACATGTTATTGTTAAACTGATGATGTATAAATTAACATAAAATTAATAATAATTATTGAAAGAATATGCATTATATTGAATACAGTTTCTAATATTGTGTACACATTTATATTTCCGTGATAAAAAATTTTGGATGGTTTACTTCCGGTTGATTAATTTTTCTCAAACTTCATATCTGTTTGCTTTTTATCATTATAAATATCTGTACAAAATGTGAGTCATCTATCTGTAATTGTATCCATAGTTTACTTGAAAATTTGTGAAAATATTCAGTTAAAGTATTACTTCCGGTTGCGTGTTTTTTCTCAAATTTCAAATCTATTTATTTTTTGTCATTTCAAATATCCACACATAATTTGAATCCTATATCTTTATTTATTGCCATAGTTGAAAATCAGAAATGTGTTGAGGTTAATTACCATTCCCAGTCACCAGGAGTGGCCCAAAAGTTGATCAGATTCTTTACTTTCGATTTAAAGCAGGTGTACGAAATCTCACTGACTGAGGACAAAGCGTTTTCAAGTTATCGTGTTTACACATTTCAAACAGATAGATAGATAGATACTTTATAATCCCAAGGGGATTTTCGGACTCCGGAATGTCTAAAACGACAAGATTCATCAAAATCTCGAGGTCGCATTTTTTCACGATTCCTATACTTTCTCTATACTATGTACTATGCGCCATGTGGCGCCAATCCAAGAGGGTGATTCGGCTCACAGGATCGTCATTGTTGAGGACCCGAGTGGCTGGACCAGGTCATGGGGACGCCCACATAACACCATAGATGGTCATTTCCGGAGGGTGGGAGTGGATCGCGTGTCTGCCTGGGGGGGGTTGCCAACCAGGATTCCAAGCTGTTTCGTCATTTGGTGGGTGCATCGACATGCTGTACCAGTCAACCTTAGAGGTTGAAGTGCCTTTCATGGACTCTTTTACACCACAAAACTCTGGTGCACACAGACTCAAGGCTGTCATGGCTCAAAATCTACTAAATACTGACTGGAAGGTAAATTTTGTTTAATATTTGGATTTAAAGTAGACCACTTTGCAGAGATGTATTGGCACTTTGACATTAAAGAGTCTTTTCTGTTGACCAATGTCAAAAAAGCAAAATTAAATTCCCTGGGATGACAAGATAACGTGAAAACATCCCAAGGGGCTGAATACTTTTTTTGTCGGCATTGTATTTATTTATCTGTCTATCCGTCTGACACCTACTTGGCACCCATCAGAATGCAGATGGCTTCCATGACAGTCATGACCAAGTCCGGTGGCTTTGTGAACACTCTTATTTCTGAGATGTCTGCTTTGTCCAAGGAGTCCAGCGCCTTATTCGCAGCTTCCAGTGCCGGGAGAGCTTCATCCAAGTCTCGCTGGGCTTCTGCACTGATGGCTTGTGTTTCTTCTGCCTTGACCTTAGCTATCGCTTCGTCTTCCTTGACAATTCTTCTAACCTGCATTGAAAAAAGAAATAAAAAGGTGTTTCTGAAGTGTTTTGTTTCCTTTCAAAGTAAGTGTGAGCGCCATAGAGGACAGACAGGCATCCCAGCTGGACGATAGGCATGAGCTAATGCCAAGATAGAGGGGTAAGCAGGACCTCATCCCAAGATGAAAGGTAGGCAAGACCTCATGCCAAGATGGGAAGCAGGCATGACATTGTGCCAGGATGAAAGGGTAGGCATGATCTCATGCCAAGATGGAAGGATAGGCATTTACTCATGCCAAGTTGGAAGGGTAGGCATGACATCATGCCAAGATGGTAGGTAGGCAGGACATCATGCCAAGATGGAAGGGCAGGCATGACCTCATGCCAAGATGGAAGGGTTGGCAAGACCTCATGCCAAGATGGAAGGTAGGCAGGACGTCATGCCAAGATGGAAGCATGGACATTTACTCATGCCAAGATTTAAGGGTAGGCATGACCTCATGCCAAGATGGAAGGTAGGCAGGACGTCATGCCAAGATGGAAGGGTAGGCATGACCTCATGCCAAGATGGAAGGTAGACAGGACCTCATGCCAAGATGGATGGTAGGTAGGACCTCATGCCAAGATGGAAGGGTAGGCAGGACCTCCTGCCAAGATGGAAGGGTAGGCAAGACCTCATTCCAAGATGGAAGGGTTGGCAAGACCTCATGCCAAGATGGAAGGTAGGCAGGACGTCATGCCAAGATGGAAGCATGGACATTTACTCATGCCAAGATTTAAGGGTAGGCATGACCTCATGCCAAGATGGAAGGTAGGCAGGACATCATGCCAAGATGGAAGGGTAGGCATGACCTCATGCCAAGATGGAAGGTAGACAGGACCTCATGCCAAGATGGATGGTAGGTAGGACCTCATGCCAAGATGGAAGGGTAGGCAGGACCTCATGCCAAGATGGAAGGGTAGGCAAGACCTCATGCAAAATGAAAGGGTAGACATGACCTCATGCCAAGATGGAAGGGTAGGCAGGACCTCATGCCAAGATGGAAGGGTAGGCAAGACCTCATGCAAAATGAAAGGGTAGACATGACCTCATGCCAAGATGGAAGGTAGGTAGGACCTAATGCCAAGATGGAAGGGTAGGCAAGACTTCATGCCGAGATGGAAGGTAGGCATGACCTTATGCCAAGATGGAAGGTGCCATGGGGATAGACGAGCCAAAGCCGGAGGCCTGGAGCAGTTCCATTCCCATCCCTCATTACATTAGGAGGAGGTGGTTCTGCTGGAGGCATCCCGGCTTGTCCACCCACAGGGGTTCATGGGAACTGGAGTTTTGGCAGGACAACCCTGTCGGGGACCTTGGGTGCCACAAGGGGGCGCTGCTGGGGGACAACTGCCGTGGTTTTTAAATAACCCAGAAATGTTCCCCACAAGTCATGCCGGGTCTCCAGGAGCAGTTCTGAGTCCAGTATAAAAAGAACCCACTGTGTTACCTCATGGGGATTAATACGATGTACCAAATACCATAAAATGTCTTGGGGAGTCACAGTGACAGCAGGTGACACTCAAATGGAGGAGGAAGAAGAAAGAATTGAATTGTTTGTATAGTTATTGGCTGTGCTTTGTTATGTAAAGTGTTTGGTGGATTAAAAAAATCCATTATTTGAACTTGCGACTCTGTTGTGCATTATTAGGTCTGGGGTTTGGCACTCAGTAGCGCCCCCTACTGGTTACCACAGCTTAAATGTCTCTTTTTTCTGCTTACTAATCACTCCAAATGAGACACGATGGCTCTTTATTGAGACGATGAATAAACTTCTCTCAATGTCGGAGGCAATCAGGCCAATAATGACATTATAATCTCCTCCAGAAGAGCGCATGGAGGTCAAGCAACTTTGCGCAAGGTCACTAAAACGGAATTGGCAGGCAAGCCGGGACGGGAGCCAGGAATGTTCTGCTTTTAATCCACACCATTTAGGCATTACGCAAACAGCTGTTTTCGACAGAAAATATTTATAAACAGCAGAGGCTCATCTATTCGGTATCCTTTCCTCTGAGGTCCCCCCTCGCTATCAGTCTGGGCTTCACTGCTCAGACCTCATCCATATAAGGCTCAATGCAATGAGACAGATGGGCGCCCCTTTCGACACGCAGACTTAAACACGCGGCAGCAGCCAAGAGTGATGGACTTCAAATTAATCGGTTAAATATGGTCATGGTACCGTTACAGAAATGATTTGAAAGATACCATAATTAGGGGAAAATAGCCAGGCAGGCATCCATTCTTCTAAGTCTGATATTCAGTTCATAGGCAGATGGTGGATGTCTCAGCTTTTTTAGACACAAGGCAGGACACCCTAAACATGAGCGGGAGTCTGTCATGGGGTGAATGTGCAAACTCATGTTCACGTGGGGACACTTCAGAGTCACCAATCGACCTAACCCTGCATATGGTAGGGGTGTGGACAGAGAACTTTCATGGTCCATAAGGAGCGTGACCAGTGTCATGCGGGCGTGCCACGTGTCACAAACATGCGCATGGGAGACAGTTTATGGGCTCGAATAAATGTGTGAATCCTCCGGACCAGAGGATGGCGCTGTCTTTTAACGCTCTCTCTTCTGTCCCTCTGCAGACCATCTGAAGAACCTCCATCCTAGGACATATCACTTCCAATTCTGGTCTCCATGAAGCCACCTACCAAAGAAGTCATTTCCACCTCCGGCTCCAAATGAGCTCTCCTCCTCCTGCCCATAGACATATCTACAATGCATCCGGAAAGTATTCCCAGCGCATCACTTTTTCCACTTTTTCTTATTTTACAGCCTTATTCCAAAATGGATTAAATTAATTTTTTCCCTCAGAATTCTACACACAACACCCCATAATGACAACGTGAAAAAAGTTTACTTGAGATTTTTGCAAATTTATGAAAAATAAAAAAATTGAGAAAGCACATGTACATAAGTATTCACAACCTTTGCCATGAAGATCAAAATTGAGCTCAGGTGCATCCTGTTTCTCCTGATCATCCTTGAGATGTTTCTGCAGCTTAATTGGAGTCCACCTGTGGTAAATTCAGTTGACTGGACATGATTTGGAAAGGCACACACCTGTCTACATAAGGTCCCACAGTTGACAGTTCATGTCAGAGCACAAACCAAGCATGAAGTCAAAGGAACTGTCTGTAGACCTCTGAGACAGGATTGTCTCGAGGCACAAATCTGGGGAAGGTTACAGAAAAATTTCTGCTGCTTTGAAGGTCCCAATGAGCACAGTGGCCGACATTATCCATAAGTGGAAGAAGTTCGAAACCACCAGGACTCTTCCTAGAGCTGGCCGGCCATCTAAACTGAGCGGTCGGGGGGAGAAGGGCCTTAGTCAGGGAGGTGACCAAGAACCTGATGGTCACTCTGTCAGAGCTCCAGAGGTCTTCTGTGGAAAGAGGAGAACCTTCCAGAAGGACAACCATCTCTGCAGCAATCCACCAATCAGGCCTGTATGGTAGAGTGGCCAGACGGAAGCCACTCCTTAGTAAAAGGCACATGGCAGCCCACCTGGAGTTTGCCAAAAGGCACCTGATGGACTCTCAGACCATGAGAAAGAAAATTCTCTGGTCTGATGAGACTAAGATTGAACTCTTTGGTGTGAATGCCAGGCGTCACGTTTGGAGGAAACCAGGCACCGCTCATCACCAGGCCAATACCATCCCTACAGTGAAGCATGGTGGTGGTAGCATCATGCTGTGGGGATGTTTTTCAGCAGCAGGGACTGGGAGACTAGTCAGGATAAAGGGAAAGATGACTGCAGCAATGAACAGAGACATCCTGGATGAAAACCTGCTCCAGAGCGCTCTTGACCTCAGACTGGGGCGACGGTTTATCTCTCAGCAGGACAACGACCCTAAGCACACAGCCAAGATATCAAAGGAGTGGCTTCAGGACAACTCTGTGAATGTCCTTGAGTGGCCCAGCCAGAGCCCAGACTTGAATCTGATTGAACATCTCTGGAGAGATCTTAAAATGGCTGTGCACCGACGCTTCCCATCCAACCTGATGGAGCTTGAGAGGTGCTGCAAAGAGGAATGGGCGAAACTGGCCAAGGATAGGTGTGCCAAGCTTGTGGCATCATATTCAACAAGACTTGAGGCTGGAATTGCTGCCAAAGGTGCATCGACAAAGTATTGAGCAAAGGCTGTGAATACTTATAGACATGGGATTTCTCAGTTTTTTATTTTCAATAAATTTGCAAAAACCTCAAGTAAACTTTTTTCACGTTGTCATTATGGGGTGTTGTGTGGAGAATTCTGAGGAAAAAAATGAATTTAATCCATTTTGGAATAAGGCTGTAAGATAACAAAATGTGGAAAAAGTGATGCGCTGGGAATACTTTCCAGATGCACTATAGGTAGACGCCACATTCACTGTGTTGCCCAGTCGACACAATACATCGGCGCGTACGCCATATTGTGAGTGGCAAAAGTGTCATTTAAACTAATACAGGTAGACGTGGAAACCTGGTTTTCTGATGAAAAAGATAATAACGTTTAAAACAGCATCATTTACATACAACAGATTTTGGCAAACCGTTTAAATGCAATTATTTATATCCATTTATACACTAACTAGACATTAAGCCCGTTACAATAACGGGCGCTAGAACAGTAGTGCATTCTTTTTGATAATTTTCTTTATGCTCATTTTCCTGCTCCTCTATAGATCTATTTGCTCTTCTGAGTCTTTTTCTTTTAGCATTTTAATGACGCTCATTTTCTTTTTCTTCTTTTTTGGGTGGCATGTTGTTAGTAGGGAGGCACGGTGGCGCAGTGGGTAGCGCTGCTGCCTCGCAGTTGGGTGACCTGGGGACCGGGGTTCGCTTCCCGGGTCCTCCCAGTGTGGAGTTTGCATGTTCTCCCCGTGTCTGCATGGGTTTCCTCCGGGCGCTCCGGTTTCCTCCCACAGTCCAAAGACATGATGGTTAGGTGGATTGGCGATTCTAAATTGGCCCTAGTGTGTGCTTGGTGTGTGGGTGTGTTTGTGTGTGTCCTGCGGTGGGTTGGCACCCTGCCCAGGGATTGGTTCCTGCCTTGTGCCCTGTGTTGGCTGGGATTGGCTCCAGTAGACCCCCGTGACCCTGTGTTCGGATTCAGCGGGTTGGAAAATGGATGGATGGATGTTGTTAGTAGATATAGATATTACGTCCGTAATATTTTCTGTTACAGTAATACTGGCTTGTATGTGGCTGTAATATGCGTCACTGTATTGTGTGCCTTTAATTTTCTCTCGCAGTAATACTGGTTTGTATTTCTGTAAAATGCCTGTAATTTTCTCTGACAGTAACACTGGCTTTATGTCCGTGATATGCGTTTAATTTTCTGTCACAACAGTGGGCAATCGGCAGATTCTCCCCAGCAACTGATGTAATGTGTGGCGTGCAGCTGATAATGGTGCTTGTGGCATCTCTCCAGCAAGTACTGTGCAGTTCCCCAGCAAGTATTTTAATCTGTGCTGGCGTGCAGGTGATTATTGTATGTGTGGCGTCTCCCCAGCAACGGATTTTATGTGCGCAAAAATAAATCTACTTTTAAAAGTCATCCTATTGTAATATCATGAAAATTCGTATATTTAGGAAAATCCCTTCAACGACTGACACTTTACACTTTACCGGGCCAAGCTTCTTAATCGCAAATCTGACATTCTCAGAGTGAACACTTGCACAACAACAAACACTAATCCCACCTCTTTGGGGAAGCTGGTCTCGGCGTCTCAGTACTTGATTGGATTTTTCGTGTTTTCTGTTTTAAGTCTTATCTCATTTACAGAAATCCGATTGGATCAGCCTTGCGATATTGTATTGGTCCCGCCCGCTCTGTCTTGTGTGACGCATCAGGCAGCCTTTGAAGCATCTGCTTTGAAGCGTCGCACCATGCCCTGCGCATGCGCACTTCACCAGAAGACACACACACACGGACACTGGACGCACACAGGGGTTTTATTAAAGAGGATAATGGTAATTATCAAATAATAATAATAATTATTATTATTAAATAATTCCTCCCATATAAGTAACATTTCTCGGACTGCCTTCTTCCATCTCCGAAACATTTCTAGACTTTGTCCTGTTCTTACGTTACACAGTACTGAAGTATCGGTTAATGCCCGAGTCACCTCACGTATAGATTACTGTAATGCTATTCTATCTGGCATCCCACAAAAATGTATCCATTGCTTACAACTTCTTCAAAATTCTGCTGCCAGGATAATAACCTGCTGTTCTAAATCCACTGAACATATTACACCGATTCTCTCTCAGCTCCACTGGCTCCCTGTTCGCTACTGTCGTTCACTACCTGATGACAGACTACAGACAGACCTCAGTATGTGCGTCTCGGGAACTGCAGGTCTGACATTGTGATCAGCAACACAGGAGCGCCGCAGGGGACTATACTTTCTCCGGTCGTGTTCAGCCTATATACATCAGACTTCCAATACAACTCGGAGTGTTGTGGATAACCTCCCAGAGGTAACAGGGACTACTAAGGAGGTACTAAGGGATTTGGAAATTGCAGAGGGAGAAGTGCTGCTCAGATTAAATAAGCTGAAATCAAACAAATCACCAGGACCAGATAATATTTATCCTTGAGTTCTTAAGGAGGCTAGCGAGTACAGATATAAACCCTTGACACATATTTTTAGGAAGTCACTGCGCACTGGAGAGATTCCAAAAGACTGGAAAATGGCAAATATCATCCCATTATATAAAAATGGTGACAGGGCAGATCCAAGTAACTATAGGCCAGTAAGCTTAACGTGCATCACAGAAAAATGAATGGAAAGAATTATTAAAGATAAAATTGAGCAACACCTGGCAAGGACAGGAGTTATTAGGATCAGTCAGCATGGGGTCAGAAGATGGAGGTCGTGTTTTACTGACATGCTGGAATTCTATGAGGAGGCAACAAAAGGATACGACCAGAGAGGAGCAAATGAGATTATTGATGTGGACTTTCAGAAAGCATTTGATAAGGTGCCACATGAGAGGTGGGGCATCAAACTAAAAGAAGTGGCAGTTCAGGGTGTGGTGTGTAGGTGGGTGCAGAATTGGCTCTGACACAGGAAGCAGAAGGTGATGGTGTGAGGAACCTCATCAGAATTTGGTAATGTTAAGAGTGGTGACCAGCAGGGGGCAGTGCTGGGGCCGCTGCTATTTTTAATATCTCTAAACGATTTAGATAGGAATATAAAGAACAAGCTGGTTAAGTTTGCAGATGATACCAAGATAGGAGTATTAGCAGATAAGTTGGAATCCATGATATCGTTACAGAAGGACTCAGATAGCATACAGGCTTGGGCAGATTTGTGGAAGATGAAATTTAATGTCAGTAAATGTAAAGTATTACACATAGGAAGTAAAAATGTGAGGTATGAATACATGATGGCGGGTCAGAAAATCGAGAGTCCACCTTATGAGAAGGATTTAGGAGTCGCAGTGGACTCTAAGCTATCGACTTCCAGACAGTGCTCAGAAGCCATTAAGAAGGCTAACAGAATGTCAGGTTATATAGCGCCTTGATGTGTGGAGTACAAGTCACAGGAGGTTCTGCTCAAGCTTTATAACACACTAGTGAGGCCTCATCCGGAGTCCTGGGTGCAGTTTTGGTCTCCAGGCCACAAAAAGGACATAACAGCACTAGAAAAGGACCAGAGAAGAGCAACTAGGCTGATTCAGGGGCTACAGGGGATAAGGTATGAGGAAAGATTAAAAGAGCTGAGCCTTCACAGTTTAATTAAAAGAAGAATAAGAGGAGACCTGACTGAGGTGTTTAAAATTGAAGAGGTGAGTTCCAAAACCTGCTAAGTACATTTTTTGGCAAACTTTAGGTGAAGCATGGTTGTGACTCATCAAAGGGTCGGCCATGTGCTTGGTATTGAAGTGGGCTTCAAAACCTGCTAAGTACCAAAATATAGTGCTATAAATTTTGATGTGAGTTCCAAAACCTGTTAAATACATAAACAGCTTAGTTCCAAAACCTGCTAAGTACACCCGCCAATCATCTCAGCGCATTCGCCGAGTGACAAAAAAATGGCGCACGTAAATATGGAGTTTGATGAGCCAATTTCTAAATCAAAAAATCCCAGGAAAAGAAGCAGAAATCCTGAGAATTGGAAAAGAAACGTAGAAAAGAAGAAGCGATATAGCGGCACTGAAAAGACGCCAAAGATTTCTTGCAATCATGCAGGTGTTGGTAGGCATCGTGGAATGAAATGCGACATTGGCCGATGTTGAAAAGTTTCACAACGACATTTACAAAAACCAAGGGAAACGGAGCCAAGATGCTTTTATTCTGGTCCAGATGTGCATTACAAAGCCGAAATCTCCACGAAAGAAAAATCCAACAAAGCGAGCGACCACTGTTGAATACTATGTAAGATATTTCAAAACATTTTCTTAATACTGCAAAAGTCTGCAAAAAAAAAGCTCCCATTTCACTTGACAAAAGTTGGAGTGGCGGAAATAACAAGAAGCAACATAAACATAAAGACCACGTATTCGGGCGACTTTTGCAGTCACACTATTGTGAAACGTGGCAGCAAAATAAAAAAACTTGTCAGCTGACCCACTTCCACTGAATTGTTGTGTTAATCCAGCAAAAGCAAAGGATGTCGAAATGTTGCTTAGCAAAATGGGAGTCAATATGGACAATCCGCAATCAGAAAAAGTTAAAGAGTTCTACCTCCCAATCATTGGAACAGACAACAAAAACACGTTTTTTTTTCCTATTTTTTACAAAAATGTAAAATATTCAGATTTCTGAGATGTCCAGCAATTGACCTTCACTAATGTAACAACCAACATTCTGCAAAAAGAGTTTCAAAAATATCATTTCAAATACTTTCACAAAAAGTTCACAAGTCTCCTGTACTTAGCTGATTTTGCAACTCAGCTCTTCAATTATAAAGGGAATTAGTCCAGTGGATCGAGACTGTGAGTTTAAAATGAGTTCATCGAGAACACGGGGACACAGTTGGAAACTTCATTCATCCATTATCCAACCTGCTATATCCTAACTACAGGGTCACAGGGGTCTGCTGGAGTCAATGCCAGCCAACACTGGGCGCAAGGCAGGAGACAAACCCCAGGCAGGGTGCCAGTCCACTGCAGGGCACACACACACCCACACACCAAGCACAATTTAGGATCGCCAATACACCTAACCTGCATGTCTTTGGACTGTGGGAGGAAACCCACGCAGACACGGGGAGAACATACAAACTCCATGCAGGGAGGACCTGGGAAGTGAACCTCAGGTCTCCTAACTGTGAGGCAGCAGCGCTACCACTGCGCCATCCTAAGATATATCCATCCATCTATCCATTATCCAACCCGCTATATCCTAACACAAGGTCACGGGGGTCTGCTGGAGCCAATCCCAGCCAACACAGGGCGCAAGGCAGGAGACAAACCCTGGGCAGGGCGCACACACACACACACACCAAACACACACTAGGGACAATTTAGAATCGCTAATGCACCTAACCTGCACTTGTTAAGGATAAATTTCACACAAACATTAGGAAGTCATTTTTCACACAGAGAACCACAGACACATGGAATAAGTGACCAAGTAGTGTGGTAGACAATTGAACTTTAGGGACATTCAAAACTCGACTTGATGTTGTTTTGGAAGAAATAAGTGGACAGGACTGGTGAGCTTTGTTGGGCTGAATGGCCTGTTCTCAACCAGATTGTTCTAATGTTACCCCAAACCTTTTTTTATGTTCTTCTGTTTTATTCTACACTGTGTGGGACACCTCCACACTGGAAGGACCGGTGGTGGGGGAGCATATCCAGAACGATACCTCCCCAGGAGTGCTCGGTAGCAGCCCCCCTGGGTTCCAGCAGTGCCTCGGACTGCCGCAGGGATCCATGGGAGTTAGGAGTGTGACACAGTCCTGTTGGGTTTCGTGGGCGCCGCCAGGGGATGCTGTAGCTACTGCTGAGCCCTTCTGGGTAGCTCTTCACCCGGAGTGGAACATCGAGCACCTGGAGCACTTCCTGGTGCCTTATAAAAGGAGCCAGCAGCCACTACTACAGGAGCCAGAGTTGAGTTGGAGTAGATGAAGCTTGTCTGGATGAGTGGAGAAGGAAAAAGAGAAAGAGAAGAAGAAAGAAGAAGTGTGCTGTGACTGTGATATGCTTGTGAGAAACAGGGGCAGGCGTTTCCCACGAGGGAAAAATAAAAAATAAAAATGTATGTGCCTTGAACTTGTGTCCCACGCCTGTGTGTGTCGGGTTTGGGCGCCGGCGGTGTAGCCCCTGGTGGTCCACAACTGGCAATCAGCTTTTTGGCTTGCTGAGGTAAGTGATACCACTCTGGGACAGAGGGGGCACTGTCGCCAACTGTGTCTTCTCTTTTTACCTATATTTCATGTGAGGACACGTCACCCTGCCCAAGGCACCCAAGAGGAGGCTCTGGCCCTTGCCATAAAACCGGACCATACCCAGAAGGTGACATCTTGTTATGACCCAACCACCACAGAGGACAGAGCTCCAGTGTGGTGGAATCCTTTGCTCCAATTAAAGCACAGGTATGCAGCAAGCTGAATGTGAATTTGTGAAAATTTTGTGAATTTCCCCTTGGGATTAATAAAGTATCTATCTATCTATCTATCTATCTATCTATCTATCTATCTATCTATCTATCTATCTATCTATCTATCTATCTATCTATCTATCTATCTATCTATCTATCTATCTATCTATCTATCTATCTATCTATCTGTGAGCTACTGGTGGTGGGCTTCCTTCTTCTGCCTGGCCAAGAGGCCCACATGGCAAATAGGAGGTTCCATGCCTACACAAGCATCTATGGAAATGGAGGTCATCTGAAGGGTGGATATGCTGGCATCCAGGCAGGATTAGATGATGGAACACTATCAGGCTGGGATGTCAACTTGAAGGAAGGATGGGGAGAGCTGAATTGATCAAGCTACATGCTAACCCCATACTGATAGGTACACCACAGGTACACCAGTGGACACACTGCAGAGCATGCTGGGAGTTGTAGTGCCATAGAGTAGTCCTGTTAGAGTCCATGGATGCTACTAGTAGCTGTGCTCCTTGATTTTTTGGGACTTCTGATTGACCCATAAGTGCTTCCATTGGGCTACGCCCTGGTACCAGAAGTACTTCCGGGTCCAAGATAAAAGGAGACGCAAAGTACAGCACTTTGGTCAATGTTGGTTGTTTTAAATGTAATTTATAATTAAATTAACTAATCTAAGATGGCAGGTGTACCTAATAAACTGGCAGCTCAGCATATATACACACCTTATCGGCAGCTTCTTGGTCAGCTGTGAGCTTCTCCATCAAAGCGTTCACATCCTCCGACTTCTTCTTCAGGTTGGGCTCCAGAGCGGACAGCTCGATCTTTAGTTTGTCTACTATTTCGTTGGTTTCAAGTAGTTTCGTTAAACCATTTTTAACACGATCTCTTGCCTGCATTGACAAATGAAGAAAAGAAATATGTTTACGATGCACTCTGACCTTGCTTTTATGAAACAAAGCACATTCTTTGCTCAGATAGATAATTTATTTCTTCTGTTATTAACAACATACATTCATACATACATAAATTAATAAATAAATCAATCAAAAAATAAATAAATAAATAAAACAGGTAGGGTGAGTTGAGTCGAACACAACATCTCACCGTGACCAGCTGTTGTCGTTTTTCCCCCAGCATGGACAAGTACAGGTTGATGAGTTCTAAGTACGAGGTCGGGGTTGTGTAATATCGTCGACGCAGCTCCGCGTAATACTGTTCGGCCATGTCGGTCACGCTCATGTGAATCTCAACACACATTTCTGATAACCGCTCCTTCACTTCATCACTGCCAAGATCAATATTCTTGAAGAAAGTTTTGGACACAGACAGAAGAGCTTCTCTTGGCCACTGCAAAAATGGGATATTACAGTAAATGCAAAATATTTACACTGATTTTCCAAAACATGTCATTCTTTAACAACAAAATATTAATATTTGAACTGATAACTACTTATAAAGGAATTAATTGTTGAGATTGAAGTCTACATTTATTGTCATGTGTGCACTGAGTGTCTCTTTAGAACAGTTAAAAAATACAACACAAACACACCCACATACACACACCGATCTATATACTGTACATTGATGTACAAAATATACTTGCTAGCATTTGTATACTTTGTACTTGTCCAGACAGACAGACAGACAGACAGACAGACAGACAGACAGACAGACAGACAGACAGACAGATAGATAGATAGATAGATAGATAGATAGATAGATAGATAGATAGATAGATAGATAGATATGAGAAAGGCACTATATAATAGATAGATAGATAGATAGATAGATAGATATGAGAAAGGCACTATATAATAGATAGATAGATAGATAGATAGATAGATAGATAGATAGATAGATAGATAGATAGATAGATATGAGAAAGGCACTATATAATAGATAGATAGATAGATAGATATGCCTCTGTTATATGCCATTCGGTATAGGGTTTGTGAAAGCAATATTAATGTTTGTCATGCACCACCTGTTGCAGTGCATATTTTCCTGTTATTTTCTATTTGGTGTGGTCTGTGAACCTCAGTCCCCCTGGCACACCCCTATTGCTGATATTTTCGGCAACCCATAGATCTACTTATTCAACAAAACAGTTTATCAATGTTTGATCAAAGATCCATTTGTGAAACCACACAAAACCATGAAATACAAAGAAGTAGTGTTCATGGTTCTAACCCAGCAGGGAGTTGTGACAATCATGGAATTCAATCAGACGCAAAAAGAACAAATTCTTGACTCTTGAGAGCAGAGAGATTTGACAGAGAGGTAATGTAGATGTCACATGGGACAGTCAGCGATGACAAAAGAGTAAAAGCACATAAAGGTTTGCCTTGTTACCCATTATACAAATATTCGCTGTGCTACCTGTCTAAGACGGGTTGAAATCTATGCAATTAATGTAGATCTTAGTGTTAACGTCTGCAGTGCACTATCTATTGTAATTGATGTAGTAATAAAATACATTGTGTTTGTCATTTCAACAAATGTTGTATTACAAACATTTGTAATAAAATACTGCAAATGTTTGTGATGAATGAAAAATATTATACGGTAAAATCAAGCCCCAACTTATACTCGGGAGAACTTAAACGCGAGTATATACGGTATGCACTTCCACTCCGTGACATTAGTATCATCTCTTTTCTCATCCAAGATGCCCGATGAAGACAACTGACTCCATCCTTTATTCTTAAAAGAACTTTTGTTGAGAAAGTTCCATTTTTGCTCAGATATCTCAAACAGATTGCACGGTAAACAGTTTTAAAATTTCCAATTTTTCCTATAAAAGTCGACCATCCTTGTAAGAAAGCGTTTCAGTTTGACCAAAGCTGACCTCAGGATGGAGCTCCCCAACGCCAGACCTTCTCTACTGAGCATCTGCACTCGTCTTGAGGCAAACCTCTGTCTGTTGTTTTTTGTTAGTTTTGTGCCATTGTGTGCCTGCTGCCTTTATGGAGAATGAATTAAATGGGCGACCCAGCTGGTACCCCAACATTTTTTTTTTAGGTTTACCCATATCCTCCCATTACCACAACAGTAAATTGTATATATGACTTGGGATCAATTAAAGTCATTTTACTGTACTATATTTTCAAATAAATAAAGAAGATAACAAAAGAAAGACTGTATCTTCAAACGTGTGAAGAATTTACTAAGGTAGAAAGACAGGAAATCAATGCTAGGAGAAAGAAAAGAAAGAAAGAAATGCAATGATTACTAACTTGAACAAACCAGTCAATGGTGCAGCAGTTCACCAGAGATGGAAACATTCGGCACCGGGCTCTGAAGGCTTCTCCCACTGGGCTCATGCACAGCACAATGTGTAACTTTTCCCGGACTTGGGAGATGAAAAATTGAAAAACCTTCAAAACAAACATTATAGAAATCACATTTATTTGGGATTAAAAAGGAAAATGCATTTTTTAATTTGTTTAGCACTCATTTTACATGAGGGTGAGTCAAAAATGATAACGATTTATTTTAATCAACTTTCAGAATGGGGATGAGTGATGCCAGGTTTCCACCAGACGTCACGCTTAAAACCGAGGCCAACTCTCGTTTTGTCAGACTAGAGAATCTTCCTTCTCATGGTCAAAGAGTTCTTTAGGAACCACTGGGTTGAACCCCCGCTGCTGTGATATTAGTGCTCGACTTGCCAAAGGGGGACCCCTCCACCCCGTTCGGATGTTCATGCTCAATTCACCAAGGGACTCCAAGTGCCACCCTCCTTACTTGGCAGGCTGTGAAATCACTACTATGGAAAGAAGTGGGTTGCACCACCAGACACACTGCTTTAGAACAATCTAGACAAGAAGAAGACTTTCAGCCCAACAAAGCTTGCCAGTCCTATCCACTTAATTCTTCCAAGTCGAGTTTTGAAAGTCCCCAACGTCTTACTGTCTACCACACTATTTGATCGCTTATTCCACGTGTCTATCGTTCTCTGTATGAAGAAAAACTTCCCAATGTCTGTGTGAAATTTCCCCTTCACAAGTTTCCAACTGTGTCCCCGTGTTCTTGGTGAACTCGTTTTAAAGTCACCGTCTCGATCCACTGGACTAATTCACTTCATAATTTTAAACACTTCAGTCAGGTCTCCTCTTCATCTCCTGTAAAGGCTCAGCTCTTTTATTCTTTCCTCATAACTCATCCCTTGTAGCCCTGAATCAGCCTAGTTGCTCTTCTCTGGTGCTGTTATGTCCTTTTTGTAGCCTGGAGACCAAAAGTGCACCCAGTACTCCAGATGAGGCCTCACCAGTGTGTTATAAAGCTTGAGCAGAACCTCCTGTGACTTGTACTCCACACATCAAGGCGCTTTATAACCTGACATTCTGCTAGCCTTCTTAATGGCTTCTGAACACTGCCTGGCAGTTGATAGTGTCGAGTCCACTACGACTCCTAAGTCCTTCTTGATGAACTCATTTTAAAGTCACAGTCTGATCCACTGGACTAATTCCCTTCATAATATTAAACACTTCAATCACGTCTCCTCTTCACCTCCCTTTGCTTAATCTGAAAGGGCTCAACTCTTTTAATCTTTCCTCATAACTCATCCCCTGTAGCCCTGAATCAGCCTAGTTGCTCTTCTCTGGACTTCTTCTAGTGCTGCTATGTCCTTTTTGTAGCCTGGAGACCAAAACTGCACCCAGTACTCCAGATGAGGCCTCACCAGTGTGTTTTAAAGCTTGAGAAGTTCCTCCATGGTCTTGTACTCCACACATCAGAGGTCTATATAACCTGATATTCTGTTATCCTTCTTAACACCTTCCTTTCTATAAATTACACAAGAAAGGAGCAGCAATGTGCAGATGGTGCAGACCTATAAATACCTGGGAGTGCAGCTGGATGATAAATTGGACTGGACTGCCAATACTGATGCTCTGTGCAAGAGAGGACAGAGCCAACTATACTTCCTTAGAAGGCTGGCGTCCTTCAACATCTGCAATAAGATGCTGCAGATGTTCTATTAGATGGTTGTGGCGAGCGCCCTCTTCTACGCGGTGGTGTGCTGGGGAGGCAGCATAAAGAAGAAGGACGCCTCACACCTGGACAAACTGGTGAGGAAGGCAGGCTCTATTGTAGGCATGGAGCTGGACAGTTTGACATCTGTGGCAGAGCGATGGACGCTGAGCAGACTGCTGTCAATCATGGAGAATCAACTGAACAGGATCATCTCCAGACAGAGGAGCAGCTTCAGCGACAGACTGCTGTCACCATCCTGCTCCACTGATAGACTGAGGAGATCGTTCCTCACCCACACTATGCGACTCTTCAATTCCACCCGGGGGGGTGAACGTTAATATTATACAAAGTTATTGTCTATATGTACTGCATTTTTATTGCTCTTTAATTAATATTGTTATTATCAGTATGCTGCTGCTGGAGTATGTGAATTTCCCCTTGGGGATTAATAAAGTATCTATCTATCTATCTATCTATCTATCTATCTATCTATCTATCTATCTATCTATCTATCTATCTATCTATCTATCTATCTATCTATCTATCTATCTATCTATCTATCTATCTATCTATCTATCTATCTATCTATCTATCTATCTATCATATAGTGCCTTTCGTATCTATCTATCTATCTATCCAAACATATATTGTAGGTGCTATGACAAAAAACAGTTGAACCTAGAAGCGATGGTTCCATTTGCATGAAAACAAGCAGACAATGGTAAGCTTTTTATGTATATTTCTGATTGACCGTCTTGCCATAAAAAGTCCACAAGAATACAAGAAATGATCTACAAAATTATGGAAACCCCATACTGATTTCTAGACTTTGTGCTATCTATCAATTATTTATTTGACATGGCCTCACATTCCAACTAATCAAAATGATATTTTCTAGATTTTCAGAAATTTTCATAATGCAAAACACAGAAAATGTGTTTAATGAAAAAAGGTTGGTTGGAAGCTCCCAAGCTGTTCGCATGTCAGAGAAACAGCTCATCTGAAGATGGAAAGGGTTGTGGACCACCAGGGAGCATACAGTTCCCCAAACTTTGGACTAAACAGACACAGAGCCCCGTCTTGCCACACAGCGCACCTTTATTTTAGGCGGGGTAGCGCTTTCCTTGTTGCTCCCCACTACACAGAGCAGTACAAGCACCAAATGTGCAAATAAACACGGTCCCTTCTTCTTTCTTGTCTCTTCGTCTTCCTCTCTCTTTCTCTGGCTCCCGGATTAATGGTGGTGGCTGGCTCCTTTTATGGGGCACCTGGAAGTGCTTGATGACATTCTTCCGGCAGCACTTCTGCCACACCCACTGCAACCAAGGGCTCAGTAATCCTCCAGACGCCCCCTGGTGGTTCCCACAGGGCCCCAGCAGGGTTGAGCTTCCACGTTCCAAACACATGGCACCACTGCAAGCGAGGGGAGCTGCCCTCTATGTTCCGGGGAAGGTATATATATATATATGCCCTGGATAAGCTCTTTCCCATAAGTCATTCCATTATAGAGGCGTCCCGGCCGGGCAAGGGTCCTGGCCATAGGGTGTAAATCCTTAAAGAAGATAATAAAAGTATCATGGAAAGGTTTCATAACTGGCCTGCCTCCATATGATGAGGAATGTGTGATCGATTTCATGTAATTTGGATGAACTGTCCATCTCATGGTAGGTAATGGCAAGTTCAGGTACCGTGGTATTTTGTGTACTGAAGGGGTGATCAGCGTGTGCTCCCAACCTCCTCCTCCTCCTCCTCCAGAATTATACAATTGTCAGTATACTTGTATTGAATCCTAATCTGCACTTCCTTCTCAGTCACTAATCTGAATATTCTCCAAAGATTTGGCTTGGTACAGTCAGCATAATAAAAGCTGGCACGTGGCATGGGGTCGAGTATAGTAACATGCAAGTGGATTCCTACCTCGTCTCTGTTGCCCTCTGGTATGCCAGCTTCTTTTGCTTTAGGACGAGTGGCTGCCAGAACTTGCTCGAGCTCATCCTTTTCAAAAAGATTAGGCACTTCTCCAGAGTTCAGCATGTTGTTTATGTCTTCTAGGAACTCCTCCACAACAATCTGGAAAGCATTAAAAAAAAAATAAAAATAAACTCATAATTCAGCCTCGGTACCAAGCAATAGAACATCAGCTCTGGGTTGCTGAGGAAGCAGAAAACGATTCCAAAATCAAACAACGCAAAGCAGGAAATAATTGTGGGTAGAATGCCAGTCCATGGAAAGGTAAGGCCATACCGGGAGAATCTGGAGCTACCAATCCATGGAACTGCATATCTTTGCAAAAAAGAATCTGAAGGAAACAGAAACCTAAAAAAAAAATGAAAACAATAGAAAACAAACTCACTCAGAATAAGGAGAAGAATGGACTTGGCATAATTAATGGACTAAAAGCAATCCAGGGCTCAGGTGCTAGAAAAGGGATGTGGACAAAGCCCTGAACCCATTTTTGAAATAGATTGTGCCTCCTCCAGACCACGAGGGGGCGACTGCCCTGGTTGCTTTGGAGGCCACGGATACAGAGCAGGGAAGCTCAACCCTGTAGGGGCCCATGGTCACCACCAGGGGGTGCCCCAGTGCCTAGAGAGCCCTGGACCTCAGCACTTCTGCCACACCAGGAAGTGCTGGGGGGAAGGGGAGCAGGGACACCCGGAGGGCTTTGGGGATACAGCCGGCACTTCCGCCACACAGGGGAGTGTCGGCGGAGGAGTGTCGGGAAGCACCTGGAGCCCATCTGGGTGCTTATTTAAAGGGGCTGCCTCCCTTCAGACAGGAACTGGAGTCGGGTGGAAGTGGACGAGAGTTGTCTTGGAGAGGAGTGGAGGCGGCCTGAAGAGTGAGGCACTGGAAGAGAGGCCTGGACTTTGGGGGATTGGTGCTGGAGGTACTGGGTTTGTGCTATGACTTTTGTACATATTGTAAATAATAAACGTGTGTTGGGTGAACAAACGATGTCTGTCTGTCTGTGTCTGGGCTGCTTCTCACAATATATATATTATAGTAAGATAATGGATGCTTGAGGGTACTGTTGCCCCGTGAAATCCAACAGACAGATGCAGACACAGGTTTACAAGCACCAAGAAGTATTTTAAATTTTTCTTCCTAAATTAGTGCCTCCAAAGCACCACAGCCACAATAAGTACACAATGAATAAACAATTCTCCTCCTCTCCTCCCAGCAGCTCTGTCACACTCCCTCCCAACTCCGGCTCCCTTGCTGGGTCTCCACCAGTGCTTTATATAGTCCTTGACCCGATGGAGAATTACATTTTTCTTCAGACCGGAAGTACTTCTGTCCTTACGCCCCCATGACTTGGGAGTACTTCCAGGCTATACTGGAAAACGAAATCCCCTTGTCTCCCTGCAGCATTCCCTGGCGGCACCCACGGTACCCAGCAGGGCTGTGAAGCCGAACTCCATCTCCCATAATGCCCTGCGGGAATCTGGGGCACCGCTAAGCTGCAGGGAAGTCGCCAACTAGCGTCCAGGGGATTTCGTCTGGGTTGAGCTGCCAGGCGGCCCTCACAATATATATATATTATATATTTGTAGTTGGAGATCCACAAAGGGAGAGAATGAATCATGTATCATAAAGTAGTTTTTATTCCTGAGCTTTCAGCTCCTGCCAGGAGCTGTCATCAGAGGATAATGATAAGACATACAAGAATCAAAGGCAATATATAGCAAAATAAGGCTCGGGAGGTGTAGGTGAGTGTGTGCGTCTGGGGGGGTAGTGAGGTGGGGTTAGTAGGGTGCTGGTCGTAAAGTTTTATTTATTATGAGGATGTTCTTCTTCTTGAGTTTGCATATGCTGGGTTCATGTCCAAATGTCTGTTAATGGCGTTTTCATTTGATAGCCAAGATTCAGCCAGCTCTCTGGCACTTTTAGTACTGGCCCACCTCATTACCCCCCCAGACGCACATACTCACCTACCCCCTGAGCCTTATTTTGTTATATATTGCAGCATATATATACTGTGGTGGGCTGGCGCCCTGCCCAGGGTTTGTTTCTTGCCTTGTGCCCTGTGTTGGCTGGGATTGGCTCCAGCAGACCCCCGTGACCCTGTAGTTAGCATGTAGTGGGCTGGATAATGGATGAATGGATATATATATATATATATATATATATATATATATATATATATATATATATATATATATATACTAGCAAAATACCCGCGCTTCACAGCGGAGAAGTAGTATGTTAAAGAGGTTATGAAAAAGTAAAGGAAACATTTAAAAAAAAACGTAACATGATTGTCAATGTAATTGTGTTGTCATTGTTATGAGTGTTGCTGTCATATATATATACATATACACACACATATACACACATATACAGATATATTATATATACATATACACATATATTTTTTATATATATATTTTTTATATATATATATATATATATATATATATATATATACACACACATACATACATACATACATATACACACATAGATGCACTTACAATAACATAGAAATCAATATAAACAACATTAACATCATTATCATATGAGAATATGAAGTAATATATAAGAAGCACATTTCATATAAATATAAATTATTAAACAGTAAAATCTTCTTCTGTAATTTGCTACCGTGGCTTTTCGTTGGTCTGTCCAGGATTTTAAATCACCTGTAGCTTGCAAACCGTTTCACCTATTGACTTGAAATGTGGTACACATATAATACGTCACGTCTGCTATCCGCTTTATGGGTGATGATTGTATTACTCTTTTTATGTTTATTTGATTTTAGAATCAACTCCTATCTGCGCACACCAGGGCGGCCGTGGGCAGATGCGTATGGTGTATTCACTCCATGTTATCGTGCATTGCGCTGTCACTGGTATTTTGATAAAAGAATTTGAACAATATATAAGAAGCGTATAAATTATTAAACAGTAAAACATTAACATTTAAGAAGTAAAGTTACATTGAGTACTACTGCAGTGCCTTCGGGTATACCTCATTTTTTCTTTGCCCATTACATGCTTAAATGTATACATTTTTTGGTGTACCTACCCGAGAACACGCGACATATAACCGACCGTGGGAGAAGCATGGATTTTAAACACGCGTTGAGTTCATCTGCTGGTCTCCCTCGTGGAATAACTGGTAATGTTTGACTAAAATCTACAGCGAGTAAAACGACATTACCTCCTTTTTTTTTTTTTACGATCTCTGAGATCTTGCTTTTTTCGGTTCAAGGCTTCATAAGCTGTTTTATGTTGTATGGTGTACTTATCCCAAACCATCATCTTTGAATGTTGCAAGACTTTCGCCTTGTATGTAGATCGGGGTAATTACATTCATTGCATTCCTAGTCTGAATCACAATCTGATTGTATGGGTGGTTACCTGGCACTGTAGGGTTGCCACCCGTCCTTTAAAATACGGAATCGTGCCGCATTTGAGAATGAAATTGCGCGTCCCGTTTTGAATCAATACGGACGGGATTTATCCCGTATGTTTTTTATCATTTTTTTTTTAAAGCAGCGTCTCATGCAAATCATCCCACACGCATTTTATGAAGATGCCTCCTTTCGTACTTTTGATTGGGTAATACTTGATGTCATCGTTAGTTTGATTGGTGTTTTTAACTGTCCAGTGAGGAGGGCGTGTCTTTTAAGTACAGTCTGCAAAGTGTTGGCACTGAGATGTGGCGTCAGCGCCAGAGTTGAAGCCCCTAACGTTGCGGTTAGCAAGTCGGCTAACATCCGCCATGTGCCGTCTTTCAGTTGCGAGAAGCAGATCATAGAATGGTTGAAACTGTTGCCCCTAACGTTGCGCCACGGTGTGTGGTTCGTTTATACCTCGTGTCTTGTCATTAAACTTTTATCTCGCGAATATGTTATTGCAATCCGCAGCGGGAGCGTTTCTATAAACTTAATTTAAAGTTACGTTTTACACCGTGCTTTGTTTCCCTTATGAACATGCTTGTATGCTTCACTCGCTCCGTTCTCAATTGTTTAATTAATTTTTTGCTGTTCGCTGTTTGCGGCTGTTCCTCCATTTCCCCCTACTTCGTTCTTTTATCTCGCAAATATGTTATTGCAATCCTTAACGGGAGCGTTTCAATAAACTGATTGAAAATAGTTTTGCATTTACCTTTTTAGTAAAAGGCGAGCTTTTAAGCCTGAGAAATCACCCCGTAAATGCACACGTTTCATTGGACATGTGTTAATATGTATGGTTACACAGTATTAAAAGACAGTGAACAACGTCAGTTACCTTTCTTCCCGCGTTTGATAAAAGGTGAGCTTTTAAGCCTGAGAAATCAGCCCGTAAATGCACACGTTTAACTGCACATGTGTTAATATGTATGCTTACACAGTATTAAAAGACAGTCAAAAATTAACGTCATTTACCTTCGTTCCCGCGTGTGACTCGTGCTGTAAATGTCTTCCTTGTTTATAGTTCACGTGATTACGTAGGAGGCGTGATGACGCGATACGTGACTCCGCCTCCTCCATTACAGTGTATGGACAAAAAATATGTTCCAGTTATGACCATTACGCTTTGAATTTCGAAATGAAACCTGCCTAACTTTTGTAAGTAAGCTGTAAGGAATGAGCCTGCCAAATTTCAGCCTTCCACCTACACGGGAAGTTGGAGAATTAGTGATGAGTCAGTCAGTGAGTGAGTCAGTCAGTCAGTCAGTGAGGGCTTTGCCTTTTATTAGTATAGATATATACTGTATATATATATACTAGGGGGCTCCGCCCCCTGCTCGCTTCGCTCGCCAACCCCTGGTGTTGGGAATGACAAAGAGCGTGATGTATGAATGAGATATAGAATAGTGTGACGGTGTAGATGATGCAAATAGAAAGCAAACAATAAAGTGTGTGGCACAGTGTAAAGGTTTATTGGAAAATTTCTTTGTACACGCCGTTTAAGTGTAAAAGGTAATTCCAGGTCAGAACTTGAAAGGTCAATGAAGATGGTCATTATCGTGATCAGAGTCAACTTTGTCAGAGCTTAGAAAGAGTTGTGTCTCTCCAGGAAGTAATGGAATGACTTGGGTATTTATGTTTTCCACATTAATATTTTTTGGACATAATATAGTGCGTTGTGTTAAAAGGGGCATTTGGTCTAATGAGATTGCTGTTCCAAATCTCTCTGTAACTAAGTCGTCGCAGATAAAGGCTTGAGGAATTGTAATAATATGTGGCTGAAGTCCATCTGTATTGGTGAGTGTACCATCTCTCAGTTGTAATAAGCAATTGTTATGATCTGGTTCTGGACATCGTATCTTTTTTACTAACTGTATCTTTTGAAAGCAATGCCAATAGTCTGCGTATTTTAAGGTGCACTGAACAATAGCTGAGTGCATGGCATCTGGAAGAATAGCTAATCACTGTTTAAAATCTCCTCCTAATAAAAGTACCTTTCCTCCAAATCGAATATTATTATTCATAAACGTTTGTAGAAGTTTATGAATGGTGTTGAGTAAGTGACTTCATGCCATTGTACATTCATCAATAAACAACATTTTTTGAAGACGGATATCACGTGCAGTGCCACCGTTAATGTTCATAGTGGATACCGATTTGTAGGATCTAATGCAGTTGATAAAGATTTCACTTTCAGGTACATCGTCAGTTAGAATCTTCTGTAGATATTCAGTATATGAATGTAAAGAAGGCAGTCTAATTTGACCCTTTTGACAACAACGTCTAAATGTATTACTTGTATTGCCAGTTGTTTCTTCAGGGAAGTGAACTGAATGACAATGATTGCAAATGACATTCATTAATCCGAATGAATTTTCGTGATGTATGTTTTGCTTGTGCCGTTTGAAAGGCGCGTTGTTGCATGTGTAGTATTTGGGACGTGTTGTTTTGGAGCTGTAATCGATTTGCCTGTGCTGTGTGAGAAGCCCGTTGTAGCCTTCCTTGCCGTTAACGTATGTCTGAGACGGGAGGTGTTTCGTTTTGAATCCGTGCCTGTTGCGATGCAGCACTTTGATTGATAGTTTGCATCATGTGGATCCAGGATGTAGATTTGTGCATATTTGCGTTGTTGATTTGTTTCAGGGTGCACTGTTCCAATGCGATGCAGTATTTGTGCACATATGGGAAAGCAGTATGGGCCATTGCCTTTTGGTGGCCTGATATTTACTAAAAGCAAATGAACTATTGTAGGATCTAACGCAGTTCATAAAGTTTTTACTTTTAGGTACATCGTTAGTTAGAAGCTTTAGTTGAGCTTTGCGTTTTTGGAGTCGAGACATTTTTTCTTTTAGAAATATGGATAAGTAATAAGGAGTATTGCACTCACTGTTAATATGGAGACTTTTCTGCGGTTGAACGGTTAAGAGTGCCTTATTGTAATGAGATCCACCTATGCTGCATAGCCGTCTATTTTGTTGTTTCTTTCGTGTTCGTGTGTTTGTTCCTGTTATCCTTTCCTTTTCGTTTTGTACCCGTGACCGTGTATTCATGACTTGTTTCTTTCTCAGCATCCGAAATATGGATAAGTAATAAGGAGGGTCGCAGTCACTGTGAATATGTTTCCTTTTCTGCAGTTGAACGGTTAATAGTGCTTTATTGTAAGGAGATCCACCAATGCTGACACCTATGCTGTCTAGTGTGAAGGTGTTGATGTTCACTTTAGAATATGTGGCTTTGGGTGTGACTTCTTATGGATGTGGGGGGGGGGGGGGGATTGTTGAGGATTGTTGTCGCGCGAGCGTCTTCTTTCTTTTTGCGTTCCTGTGTCTTGTTGAATCCCCCTCTTTGTGTGTGTCCCGTCCCTCGCTTGTAGGGTCTGTGGGGTGGTTTTGTGTTCTTTTTTTTGTGTTCCATGGGCTTGTTGAATCCCCCTCTTGGTGTGTGTCCCGTCCGGTGCCTGTAGGGGGGGGGGGGGTGCCTTGCTGTTGTGTGCGAGCCTCTTTTTTTTTTTTTTTTTTTTCGGGTCTAGTTTCGTGTGCAATGTGTTTCATGCTTTTCCTGCGTTTGACTTTGCGCCTCATTTCTCCTTTTTGTATGTGCTCACTCCTTTTTTCTGTGGTCTTGTCCGCCACTCGCGGCCCCTCATCCGCCTTTGTCGCCCTCTTTTCTCCGCCTTTCTCCGACTCTCGCGGACTCTTTTTGCGCCTGCGCCTCTCGCGGCCCCTCATCCGCCTCTCTCGCCCTCTTTTGTCCGCCTTTCTGGGCTCCTCAGCCGACTCTCGCGGACTCTTTTTGCGCCTGTGCAGTACGTCTTTTTGCAGCTACGGCCCATGGCCGGATGTGCCTGCGTCCATCATCCGGTTTAGCATTCTCGGTTAGTAATATGGATATATATATATATAGTCACGCATGAGCGTTAAGGGAGCACCTTAAAGATCTAAAGAGCAGCACGAAATTGCACATCTGGGGACGACAGCAATGTGCCAACCCCCCCTCTCTTTGTTCCAACAGGAAAGATGAAAAAATGCAGCCTTGATTCCACCCGAATACCCAAGGCAGCAGAACAAGCCACTTCCGGGTTCCTTCCTTCCCTCTGGTTCCCCAATGATGATGTCACCATATCCCATTTACCTCAGCGGTTCCTTTCACCACATTCCCATTGCATTTCTGTCCCCACAGCATAAAATTTCCGCCTATCAACATGTAAACTGTCTGTATTGTGTTTCATGAGTGACCAAACTTTGAAAAGCAAAACCGGTTGTACAGTATACGGGGACAGATTCCCCAACTCTTACGAATTGTCTTTGTACTTCTTTTATAATATATATATATATATATACATACATATATATTGTGGAAGTTCTTCCCGGACACAGACAGGCAGACACCGATAAGTCCCACACATGCATATTTTATTTACACTATTTTCACCAATAAAGTCCCACACAACACACAGTGCCCTCGCACCAAACACCCTTAAGTCCAGGCCTTTGCAACAGTCCTTCCTTTCACCACCTCTGCTCCTCTCTCTCTCGAGCTTTGTCCTCTTCCTTCTGACTCTGGCTAATGACTGGAGGAAGGCGGCCTCTTTAATACCCACCCGGACGTGCTCCAGGTGCCCTCTGACGATCTTCCTGCGTCACTTCCTGGTATCCCTAGTAATCCTTTTGGCAGCACTTCCGGTTGTGGTGGAAGTACAGATGCCCAGGGCTCCTCAATCCTCCAGGCGCCCCCTGGCGGTGGCCACGGCCCTTACAGGGTTGAGTTTCCATGCTCAATTCCCGTTGCCCCCATACAAACCAGGGCGGCTGCCCTCTCATGGTCCGGGGGAGGCATAGTCCCTCTCCCGGTCCTTCTAGGCATCCCAGCTGGGCACAGCCTCCAGCCAACCGCCACAATGTGTATATATATATATATATATATATGTGTATATATATATATATATGAAGTTAGGAGCAAATGCTGATACTGCACATTGCTACACCCACCACATGATAAATCAACTCAGGATCCCCGATTAGGACCCAAGTGCAGCCATGCAATGGGTGACCCCTCAGCACCACACTAGTTCAGATGGTATGGAACAGTGTGAGGTTTTTAATGGTGGCTAGAGTGCCAATTCTGCCACCAACCCCCAGGTTTTTCCATGCAGGTTGGAGGGCCTACATGTAGATTAATGTCATACTCAGGACGGAGCAATTGTAGGTTAAGGGCCTTGCTTAAGTGCTCAATGGAGTACAGTCACTTCGGGCATTTATGGGATTTGAACTGGCAACCTTCCAATTGCCAGCACAAATCCCTTTCCTCAGAGCCACCACTCTGCCTATATAATATTATATATATATATATATATATATATATATATATATATATATATATATATATATATATATATATAATATTATATATATATATATATATATATATATATATATATATATATATATATATATATAGAGTGGCGCAGTGGGTAGCGCTGCTGCATCGCAGTTAGGACAACTGGGGACCTGGGTTTGCTTCCCGGGTCCTCCCTGCGTGGAGTTTGCATGTTTTCCCTGTGACTGCGTGGGTTTCCTCCGGGCGCTCCGGTTCCCTCCCACAGTCCAAAGACATGCTGGTTACGTGGATTGCCGATTCTAAATTGGCCCTAGTGTGTGCTTGGTGTGTGTTTGTGTGTGTCCTGCAGTGGGTTGGCACCCTGCCCAGGATTGGTTCCTGCCTTGTGCCCTCTGTTGGCTGGGATTGGCTCCAGCAGACCCCTGTGACCCTGTGTTCGGATTCAGCGGGCTGGAAAATGGATGGATGGATGGATATATATATATATATATATATATAATCTGTTTATGCATTTATTTATTTATTGAATGTTTGTGAAAAGACCCCCCCCCCCCCCCCCATCTATCGTGGATGAATCCAGTATTCCCCTATAAGGAAAATGCAAAATTCACATGGCCTTTAAATTAATTGAAAAAAACTGACGACACCTGTGTATCTGTAAACAGGAACACCATGTCTTTTCCTTCAACTCCTGCCATTTTGTAGAGTTTTCGTAGATCCTCGTGAAAACTGTCGTAGTTGTATCCTCGACTGAGCTCAATCTGAAAGCATCGATACCCGCACATGTGAGATGCAAGTCTTGTAAGAGACTGTTTGCCTGTGCCGCCAACCCCAACCAAAAGGGCATTGCCTCTCTCCTGTCGGATCATCCGGGCAATCCTAGAAGAGAGTTGTTATAGAAAGAAAAATTTAAAGGGCGAGCTGCGGATGAAAAACAAAAACATCAAACCAGAAGTACACTGAATGTTTGGATGTTTTAACATTTACAAATAAAACATTTGATAAAAAGACAAATAAAAGTACCCCAATACCTTGAGACATGCTCCACTGCATCTTGAAAAAATACCAGCTGTGTTTCTTTAGAGTATGTCATATTGTAGTCGTCGAGGTAGTCCTGAAGTATTTGCTTTATCTTGCCTATATCTGTCAAATCTTCATAAATTCTATCAACCTTCTCCACACCAGGCTACAAGTAAAAAATATATGTATATATTTAACTTTACATCTGCAAAGATACCGTAATTCTAGTATTTGTAAAAGTGTGTCATCTATCTATCTATCTATCTATCTATCTATCTATCTATCTATCTATCTATCTATCTATCTATCTATCTATCTATCTATCTATCTATCTATCTATCTATCTATCTATCTATCTATCTATCTATCTATCTATCTATCTATCTATCTATCTATCTATCTATCTATCTATCTATCTAAACATATACTGTAGGTGCTATGACAAAAAAAACAGTTGAACCTAGAAGCGATGGTTCCATTTGCATGAAAACAAGCAGACAATGGTAAGCTTTTTATGTATATTTCTGATTGACCGTCTTGCCATAAAAAGACCACAAGAACACAAGAAATGATCTACAAAATTGTGGAAACCCCATACTGATTTCTAGACTTTGTGCCAGGTGATGGTCAATGATTTGTTGAGGTGGATCTCCATTCACAGTGCTCGTTACACAACTGTAAGACAATGACCAGTTGCCATTGTGGATGTGTATCAGACATTTGAAGCATGGACTGCTGTGAATAATCTGAATTAGAATCACAAAATCTTCAGAGCTGCATCCCTCTGCTTTCCTCCATCAGTCTACAACAGTTTTCAATGTGTAAAGTCTAATTAAAACTGCATTCCATTACTGTTGAATGATTACCTTCATGAAGTCTCCAAAAATGATTGGGTTCTTTGCAAAATATTCAGCGTCAATCTGAAATTGAAAATATTTACCTAAAACAAAACAAAAAAAAAAAAAAATAACAGACATATAATATCAGCAGTGATGACCGGAGGCTAAATTCATTTCAGTTCCAAGAAAAAAGAAAATACCAGCATCTCTCATTATAGTGAAAGAAATTTCATTGTGTGCCACTCATATTCCTGTTATACAATAAACCAGTGCCTTTCCAACTTCTTTATTATTTAATAATAATAATAATACTCTGTTGGACCCTTGAGTAAGACCCTTAATGTGAAAACTGCTCCAGGGGGTGATGTACAATGGCTGGCCCTACACTCTGACCTCCAAAGGTCATGTGAAAAGACAATTTTCCCTCAGGGATTAATAAAGTAAATCAAATCTAAATCTAATAATAATAATAATAATAATAATAATAATGGGGGCGGCACGGTGGCGCAGTGGGTAGCGCTGCTGCCTCGCAGTTGGGAGACCTGGGGATCTGGGTTCGCTTCCCGGGTCCGCCCTGCGTGGAGTTTGCATGTTCTCCCCGTGTCTGCGTGGGTTTCCTCCGGGCGCTCCGGTTTCCTCCCACAGTCCAAAGACATGCAGGTTAGGTGGATTGGCGATTCTAAATTGGCCCTAGTGTGTGCTTGGTGTGTGGGTGTGTTTGTGTGTGTCCTACGGTGGGTTGGCACCCTGCCCAGGATTGGTTCCTGCCTTGTGCCATGTGTTGGCTGGGATTGGCTCCAGCAGACCCCCGTGACCCTGTGTTCGGATTCAGTGGGTTGGAAAATGGATGGCTGGATGGATGGATAATAATAATGTGACATGTGCTTAACAGAGAGTTAATCTTAGTTAACTTCAATGTACATAAGAACATTAGAAATATGACAAACGATAGAAGACGAATCAGTCTGTCAAGCTGATCGGTTTAGCTAAGATGTCCCAAGATGTTGGGTCACCAAGTGACCGATTAGATTTTTTCACCTTTAATTCCTTACAATATAGAATTAAATGGTTGAAACTGGGATTGACTGAAGGTGCATGAGTTCAAGAGTCATATGGTAAGATTACATAATTAATAATTCTTTCTATTTCTATTTCTATTTATTTCTAGATAATTTGATAATAATAGATAGATAACAATAGTAGACAATAATAAAATATCTACGTGGCATTGCACATAATCTACAGCTTCAAGTGTAACACAACAATGAGTAAGAGCAGAAAACAACAAAATATAGAGAGCTTTAGAAATAGTTCATTAGAACTTCATGCATTAATTAATTGGATGTTTTAATATTCTTGCTTTCGCCTTTTTATACGTTCAATCATTGCCTTTATCTAATACATTTTCTGTAATAATTTTGTTGTGTTTGCCTTTATTCGCTGCGCCCAATTGAGGTCGCCCTTTTGAAGCTCACCTTTTTGTGCGCGCCCTTATTGAATAGAACCAATAATCTCGCCCCATCTTATATATCGGAATGTCTTATTTTATCTTATATTAATCTTATATTCCAAATTGTAACCTCTTATATTCCAAATTGTAACCTCAGATCCTCAAATGAGTGTCTCCTTAGAATTCCAAGAGCAAAACTTAAAAGAAGTGGTGAGGCAGGCGGGCTTCTGCTGTTATGCACCTAAAATCTGGAATAGTCTGCCAGTAGGAATTCGCCAGGCTGATACAGTGGAGCACTTTAAAAAACTGCTGAAAACACATTACTGTAACATGGCCTTCTCATAACTACACTGTAATTTAATCCTGATACTCTGTATACCAATTCATTATAATAACTATTCATGGTGGCTCTAAATTCTGTACTAACCCCTACTCTCTCTTCTGTTTCTTTTTCCGGTTTCTTTCATCTTTCATCTTTCATCTTTCATCTACTCAAAGCACCGTGATGTTCCAACAGTGATGAATTAAAAGCCAGAAGTCTGCATGACCATCATCATCAAGTTCTTCCATGAGAACCTAATTATAAAGAGGACTATTTCAATTATGTTAGGTAGAATGCCCAGAGGGGACTGGGTGGTCTCGTGGCCTGGAACCCCTGCAGATTTAATTTTTTTCTCCAGCTTTCTGGAGTTTTTTTTTGTTTTTTCTGTACCCCCTGGCCATCGGACCTTACTCTTTTTCTATGTTAACTAATGTTGTCTTATTTGAATTTCTTATTTTGTCTTTTATTTTTCTTTTCTTCATTATGTAAAGCACTTTGAGCTACTTTTTGTATGAAAATGTGCTATATAAATAAATGTTGTTGTTGTTGTTGTTGTAGTTATTATTATTAGAATAACAGGTCTGAAAGCTCAAAATGGATCCTGGGAATAGCAATGCAGACACTCTAACTGCTGCGCCACTACACCATCCTGTCTATAAAGAACAAGCAGATGCTGTGTAACAGACCTCCGAAAAAAAAAAGAGAGTTCTTACCGGCCATCTCCGATAAAATGGAATTGAAATAGCCCTTGTCTTCATTGTTAATCAGTCGATCGTGGAATACTCGTTGACACTCATGGCAAAAGAGTCTGAATATTTGTTTTTGATCTCTCACAGTCCCAGGTTCACACTGTAGGATTCCTGTTGAAAAGAAAACCTTTCAAATCCTTGAATAGCTAACACACGGGCCTTACCAGCAGCAATTGGATCCTGAAGGATATCAAGATTTTTGGATTTGTGATACTCGGTTTTGTCCTTATATTTTGTGCGTTTTTTTCACCATCACCTTTTGCATATTTCTTATCGTGATGTGCTTTAAATATCAGCTTGCCATTTTGGATTGTAATCTTGTAATGTAGGCACCAGCATTATGTTATGATCAGCAGTTGATATTATTTTTTGTGAAAGATCCTGAATTGATTTTTTTTACAATCTATTCATCAATTTGTGGGTTTTGTGACTCAATCCTTATGAATTTACCTATCCATCCATCCATCCATTTTCCAACCCGCTGAATCCAAACACAGGGTCACGGGGGTCTGCTGGAGCCAATCCCAGCCAACACAGGGCACAAGGCAGGAACCAATCCCGGGCAGGGTGCCAACCCACTGCAGGACACACACAAACACACCCACACACCAAGCACACACTAGGGTCAATTTAGAATCGCCAATCCACCTAACCGGCATGTCTTTGGACTGTGGGAGGAAACCGGAGCGCCCGGAGGAAACCCACGCAGACACGGGGAGAACATGCAAACTCCACGCAGGGAGGACTCGGAAAATGAACCCGGGTTGAATTTAACTATCACAGTGAAATGGCAGAAAGGTACAATGGCAAGTCCATCCATCCATCCATCCATCCATCCTCTTCCGCTTATCCGAGGTCGGGTCGCGGGGTAAGACCTCGAGATACTTGAACTCCTCCACTTGGGGCAGGATCTCGCTCCCAACCCTGAGAGGGCACTCCACCCTTTTCTGGCTGAGGACCATGGTCTTGGATTTGGCAAGTCCCTCTTTCTTGTTGCCTTTGTTCATCATACAATGCAGCTCTGGACGACATTACTTTATATGCAGAGGTGGGTTAAAATCTAGTAATTGATGTAGACCTCAACATTAACATTTGCAGTGCACCTTCTTCTTCTTCTTTTCCCACTTCTGTAATGTATGTAGTAATAAAATGCATTGTATTTGTCATTCCAACAGGTGGCACATCACAAACATCCATCCATCCATCCATCCATTTTCCAACCCGCTGAATCCGAACACAGGGTCACGGGGGTCCGCTGGAGCCAATCCCAGCCAACACAGGGCACAAGGCAGGGAACCAATCCTGGGCAGGGTACCAACCCACCGCATGGACACACACAAACACACCCACACACCAAGCACACACTAGGGCCAATTTAGAATCGCCAATCCACCTAACCTGCATGTCTTTGGACTGTGGGAGGAAACCGGAGCGCCCGGAGGAAACCCACGCAGACACGGGGAGAACATGCAAACTCCACGCAGGGAGGACCCGGGAAGCGAACCCGGGTCCCCAGGTCTCCCAACTGCGAGGCAGCAGCGCTACCCACTGCGCCACCGTGCTGCCATCACAAACATTTGTTGTGATAAAATGCATTATTACAAATGTTTGTGATCTGCCACCTGTTGGACACCGGATGACATGACTTCATATATATTGACTAGCTGTGCTTCCCATCTAAGACGGGTTGAAATCATCATCATCATTATCATCATACATTGTCACATGCATGCGCATAGGGGATAGCTGAAGGGCTCTAGTGTCTATAATTCTAACGCCACTCCAGGGGTTAATAATAATATTAATTCTTTACATTTATATAGCACTTTTCTCACTACTCAAATTGAGTGGGGAGCCGCTTCATCCACCAGTAATGTGCAGCACCCCACCTGGATGATGCAACGGCAGCCATTTTTTTGCTCATTAGCTGTTAGGTGGTGAAGTGGTGAGAGATAGTTGGCCAATTTGAGACAGGGGATGATTAAGGAGCCAGAATGACTAGGTCATGGTGGGCAATTTAGCCAGGACATCGGAATACACCCTACGAAGGATGCTCAGGGATTTTTAATGGCCATACTGTAGAGAGTTAGGAGCTCGGTTTTACGTCTCATCTGAAAGATGGTGCCATTTTTACAGCACAATGTCCCCATCACTGCACTGGAGCATTGGGATCCACTTTCAGAGAACAAGTTAAGCGTCCCCTGCTGTCCTCGCCAACACCTCTTCTAGCAGCAACCCAAGCTTTTCTTGGTTGGCACTTTGCCTTAATGCCTTTCTCCCTTCCTTTCTCTGCAGAATGTTTGATTGACAGCTATAACACCTCTGACATCACTACCAGTGCACACCCACTTGAACCCGCCTCTTCCTGTCACAGGGAAACTCCACCATCTTGGAATGGTTCTGTTCTGAGCTCACGTTTGCAATAGCATGAATTCTTATAAGGGGTGACCAGGCTGGTAACCCAATTCTTCATCTTTGTTGTCTGTTTTTCTTACAACATTTTATTTACAGTACAGTCAAAGTAAAAAGTATGTGAACCCCTAGGAATTATCTATATTTATGTCTAATTCCCATATAAAACATGGTCGTATCTTCATATCAGTCACAATAATGAACAAACACAGTCTCCAATACCTAAAGATGCACAGATGTTCAGAGAATTTTTGACCATATTGAATAAATTATTCAAACTGTGAAACTGAAGGTTGGAAAAAGTAAGTGAACACTAAGCTAACGACTTTATAAAAAGCTCATTGCAGTCAGAATTTAGCACACCTGGAGTCCATTTAATGAAACGAGTTCAGAGGTGTGGCCTTGAATTACTTTGATTGATAAATAAACACAATAAAGATTGAGTTTGAGATTTTGACAAGAAGCAAATCCAGATGTGAATCAAGCCTCGCACAAAAGAGCTGTCTGAAGAGCTACGATTGAGAATTGTTCATCTACATGAGGCTGGAAAGGGTTAGAAAGTCATCTCAAAGACCTGAGATATTCATCAGTCTACT
This sequence comes from Erpetoichthys calabaricus, assembly GCF_900747795.2. Classification (NCBI taxonomy): domain Eukaryota; kingdom Metazoa; phylum Chordata; class Cladistia; order Polypteriformes; family Polypteridae; genus Erpetoichthys; species Erpetoichthys calabaricus. The sequence continues at coordinate 187,574,698 of NC_041400.2, forward strand.
GTTAGGCAAGTTGTCTATAAATGGAGACAATTTGGTATTAGAACATTAGAACACTTTAGACGAGAACAGGCCATTCAGCCCAACAAAGCTCGCCAGTCCTATCCACTTATTTCTTCAAAAAAAACATCAAGTCAAGTTTTGAAAGTCCCTGATGTCTTACTGTCTACCACACTACTTGGTAGCTTATTCCAAGTGTCTATCGTTCTTTGTGTAAAGAAAAACTTCCTAATGTTTGATTGAAATTTACCCTTAACAAGTGTCCAACTGTGTCCCCATGTTCTTGTTGAACTCATTTTAAAGTCACAGTCCTGATCCACTGGAATAATTCTCTTCATAATTTTAAACACTTAAATCATGTCACCTCTTAATCTTCTTTTGCTTAAACTGTAAAGGCTCAGCTCTTTTAATCTTTCCTCATAACTCATCCCCTGTAGCCCTGGAATCAGCCTAGTTGCTCTTCTCTGGACCTTCTCTAGTGCTGCTATGTCCTTTTTGTAGCCTGGAGACCAAAACTGCACCCAGTACTCAAGATGAGGCCTCACCAGTGTATTATAAAGGTTGAGCAGAACCTCCTGTGACTTGTACTCCACACATCAAGGCTCTATATAACTTGACATTCTGTTAGCCTTCTTAATGGCTTCTGAACACTGTCAGGAAGTTGATAGCTTAGTGTCCATTATGACTCCTAAATCCTTCTCATAAGGTGGACTCTCGATTTTCTGACCGCCCATTGTGTATTCAGACCTCACATTTTTACTTCCTATGTGTAATTCTTTATATTTACTGACATTAAATTTCATCTGCCACAAATCTGTCCAAGCCTGTATGCTGTCCAAGTCCTTCTGTAATGATATAACGGATTCCAAATTATCTGATAATCCACCTATCTTGGTATCATCTGCAAACTGAACCCGCTTGTTACTTATATTCCTAAATCATTTATATCTATTAAAAACAGCAGCAGCCCCAGCACTGCCCCCTGCTGGTCACCACTCTTAACATCGGCCAGTTCTGATGAGGTTCCTCACACCATCACCCTCTGCTTCCTGTGTCTGAGTCAATTCTGCACCCATCTAAAAACATCACCCTGAACTGCCACTTCTTTAAATTTGATGCCCACCTCTCATGTGGCACCTTATCAAATGCTTTCTGAAAGTCCAGATAAATAATCTCATCTGCTCCACTTTGATCGTATCCTTTTGTTGCCTCCTCATAGAATTCCAGCATGTTAGTAAAACACAACCTCCCTCTTCTGACCCCATGCTGACTGTTCCTAATAACTCCTGTCCTTGCCAGCTGTTGCTCAATCTTATCCTTAATAATTCCTTCCATTAATTTTCCTGTGATGCATGTTAAGCTTACTGGCTTATAGTTGCTTGGATCTGCCCTGTCACCATTTTTATATAATGGGATGATATTTGCCATTTTCCAGTCCTTCGGAATCTCTCCAGTGTGCAGTGACTTCCTAAAAGTATGTGTCAAGGGTTTATATCTGTACTCGCTAGCCTCCTTAACAACTCGAGGATAAATATTATCTGGTCCTAGTGATTTGTTTGATTTCATCTTATTTAATCTGAGCAGCACTTCTCCTGCTACAATTTCCAAATCCCTCAGTACCTCCTTAGTAGTCCCTGTTACCGCTCTGAGGTTATCCACTTGCTCACTTGTGAACACCTCAGAAAAATGTAAGTTTAGAGGCATCCGCTATTTCACTGTCTGAATCTTTTAATTCCCCTTTACTATTTCTGATGCACTTCACCTCCATTAGAACACTCTAGATGAGAACAGGGCATTCAGCCCAACAAAGCTCGCCAGTCCTGTCCACTTATTTCTTCCAAGAAAACATCAAGTCGAGTTTTGAAAGACCCTAACGTCTTACTGTCTACCACACTACTTGGTAGCTTATTCCAAGTGTCTATCGTTCTTTGGGTAAAGAAAAACTTCCTAATGTTTGTGAGAAATTTACCCTTAACAAGTTTTCAACTGTGTGCCCGTATGGCATTGTGGCTACTCTGCCTAGAAGTGGGCGCCCTGCTAAGATGACCCCAAGAGCACAACGCAAAGTCAGCAATGAGGTAAAGAAGAGAGTGAGTGACAGCACTTGAAGGACTTGAAGAAGTCATTAGAACTGGCTAACATCTCTGTTCATGAGTCAACTATACGCAAAACATTGAACAAGAAAGGAGTCCATGGCAGGACACCAAGAAGGAAGCCACTGCTATCAAAAAAGAACATTGCTGAACGTCTGAAGTTTGCAAAAGAGCACTTGGACACTCCACAACGGTACTGGGAAAATGTTTTATGGAGTGATGAAACCAAAATTGAATTATTTTGGAGGAACAAGCAGAACTTCATTTGGTATGAAAAGGGCACTGCATATCAACATCAAACCATTATCACTATAGTAAGGTATGGTGGAGGGAACATCATGATTTGGGCCTGCTTTGCTGCATCAGGGCCTGGACAGCTTACCATCATGGAGGGGAAAATTAATTCACAAGTTTATCAACAAATTCTCCAGGATAATGTGAGGGTGTCTGTCCGTCAACTTAAGCTCAGAAGAGGCTGGGTGATTCAACAGGACAACGACCCCAAACATCGCAGCAAATCCACAGCACAATGGCTTCAGAAAAACAAACTCCATGTTTTGGAGTGGCCCAGTCAGAGCCCAGATCTCAATCCTCTTGAGATGCTGTGGAATGACTTGAAGACAGAGAGCCATACACAGAAGACAACCAAAGAATATGGAAGAGTTAAGGCAATTCTGCGGGTAATAATGGGCTCAAATTCCTTCCGCACGATGTGCAGGTCTGATCTGCAGTTACAGGAAGCACCTGGTTGAGGTCATTGCTGCCAAAGGAGGGTCAACCAATTATTAAATCCCAAGGTTCACTTACTTTTTCCACTACTACTGTGAACGTTGAATGCTTTTGTAAAATAAAGACGTGAAAGAGTAGAATTTTTTGTGTGTCACTGGCTTAAGCTCTTTGTGTATATCAGGACCTGTGACTTAGATGAAGATCAGATCACTTTTTATGACCAAGTCGTGCAGTAAACCAGATCATTCCAAAGGGTTAACCTCTCAGCCGTGTGAATGCTTTTGTCAGACACACTTCCTGCATTCTCAGCTCTTAAAAATTTTATCAGGATTATACGTTCAAGATGATACGTCAATGACAAAGCGAAGAAGAAAGAGCATGGACAAACATTTGAGAAAGTCGTTTTAGTTATTAGTGAGAGAGAAACGATATTCACTCCCAGGCAGTTATACTCTGCATTGTCACGATGTAAGTCCAAACACGGAATCAAAATTCAATGCGATCTTGAAGAAAAATTAATTCCAAATATTATTTGTACAAAAGTTTAAAAATAAAAGTGAAAATAAAGCAGTTCCCAGGAAAATAAAATTTCTTTAAATTGTATATCCAATAAACCGAAATGGGTGAGCGAAATGAGCAGCGGGGCAGAGCCCCCTAGTTATTATTATTATTATCTCCGTCGCCCACCTACTGTACAAAGATGGACAGGTAGCCAGCCCAAGACCTGGTTGAAGTCATTGCTGCCAAAGGAGGGTCAGCCAGTTATTAAATCCCAAGGTTCACTTACTTTTTCCACTACCACTGTGAACGTTGAACACGTTTATAAAATAAAGACGTGAAAGAGTAGAATTTTTTGGGTGTCACTGGCTGAAGCTCATTGTGTATATCAGGACCTGTGACTTAGACGAAGATCAGATCACTTTTTATGACCAATTCATGCAGTAAAGCAGATCATTCCAAAGGGTTCACATACTTTTTACTTTGACTGTGTATATCATCACTTAATCAAGCGGAAGGGCAGCACACTGGTGACGTCATTGAAATAATGAGATTTGGCAGAGAAGGAGATAAAGATGAAACCAGAAAAAGAGCAGAGTACAGAACAACATCGAAAATGGAGACATTAAACTCTAAGAAGGCAAATTTCTAAAACTCAGTTCAGCATTTGGATAAACTGATTAATAAGCAGACATAACAACTTTCATTTTTTTTTTCCATACATAAAAACTTATCGGCGGCACGGTGGTGCAGTGGGTAGCGCTGCTGCCTCGCAGTTAGGAGACCCGGGTGCATGTTCTCCCCGTGTCTGCGTGGGTTTCCTCCCATAGTCCAAAGACATGCAGGTTAGGTGGATTGGCGATTCTAAATTGGCCCTAGTGTGTGCTTGGTGTGTGGATGTGTGTGCTTGGTGTGTGTGTGTGTGCCCTGTGGTGGGCTGACGCCCTGCCCGGGGTTTGTTTCCTGTCTTGCGCCCTGTGTTAGCTGGGATTGGCTCCAGCAGACCCCCGTGACCCTGTAGTTAGGACATTGTGGGTTGAATAATCGATGGATGGATGGATGGTGTGAAGGACAGCCAGGTCCCATGCCCGGCAGGGACGCCCCTGCTGCATCTGTTCTGGGGGAGCCACCATGGGCAGCTCAGTACCTCCCCCGGGATGCTTGGTGGCAGCCTCCCTGGTGGATGATGATTCCCCAACCTGGCACAAGGCTCCATGGGAGATGGAGTCCTCCACAGCCTGGTTGGGGGCTTGGATGGCCGCCAGGGGGAGCTGCATGGACTTTCCAGCCCAGCTGGTCGACTCGTCAGCCCCACCCGGAAGGTCAATTAGGGCCAGGTAATCAAGCACCTGGAATGCTTCCAGGTGGGGTATAAAAAAGGCCAGCCACCACCACTCGAGGGAGCCAGAGTCGGGAGGAGGAGGACTAAGCCTGAGGAGGAGTGATGGTGCTGAGGTGGAGAGAAGTGTGGTTTGTTGTGCTAACTATGAGTGTATTTGGGACTGTGTTGGGCCTGTGGGACACGGGGAAGGCGTGCCCCATGGCTGAAGAGAAATAAAAACTGTTTTATTTAAGTACGTGCCTCTGCCTGAGTCTGTGCCGGGTCGGGCGCTATATAGCGCTTTTGACAATGGATAAAAACTTATTCCCAAGAAGAGATCTACAGCATCACTTCAGAAATATCCAAATACGGATTGACTCAGCTTGGCAATTTGCTCTTCACACATCGTCAGCGACAGGACTGCCCAGCAACTTCCCATCATCTGCTTATCAAGAACGTCAAATTCCTCAAAGAGCAAAACACCTTCTGGAGCGGAAATCAGACACTTACCTTGAACACACTTCGACAAATCTCGTAAGTTGAAAACGTAGTGTGACTTTGCTGGAGTCGGCAGAAGGTCGGTACTCATTCTTCTGTAGATTTCAACCGAAGCATCCACAATGCTTGTTGCAGTTTGCTTCACAGCTGGAGGAAAATCTGTCAAAAATCCACCCAGGATGGCCTGTAAAGGGTAGAAATGAAAATGAAAACTCGAATCTGGGAAATGGTCATATTTCACATATCCATCAATATTAAAATTATTAATTAAAAAAGTAATACATGTATACAATATATTACATAGATTCCATCCATCCATTATCCAACCCACTATATCCTAACACAGGGTCACGGGGGTCTGTTGGAGCCAATCCCAGCCAACACAGGTCACAAGGCAGGAACCAATCCCGGGCAGGGTGCCAACCCACCGCAGATATTATATAGATTGTCATTTCTTATTATTTGGATGGATGGATGGATTTCTTATTATTTTGATTTTTCTTTATTAATTTTTTTTTACATTTTCCTGAGTAGTCTTGGGGACGTCTTGTGGTGAATCTGATTAAGGCGTTTATTTCATCCTATCTTGGTTCCTGACTAAGTTGTAATCTTTTAGCGTTTTATCGTGGAGGCATTTTCATTACTGCTGGGCAGGACTATTTTGTGACTCTCTCATCGGTAGGGTTGCCAGACGTCCCGATTTGAGCGGGACTGTCCCAAGTTCAACAGACAGACATTGCCTCGGAAAATCCCGCTTAAACAAAAATTGTATGTAGAAATTTAATTTTACTTAAATTTTTATATTGAGCATCTAGTTAAGGGTGGCACGGTGACGCAGTGGGTAGCGCTGCTGCCTCACAGTTAGGAGACCTGGGTTCACTTCCCAGGTCCTCCCTGTGTGGAGTTTGCATGTTCTCCCCGTGTCTGCGTGGGTTTCCTCCCACAGTCCAAAGACATGCCGGTTAGGTGCACTGGCGATCCGCAATTGTCCCTAGTGTGTGTGTGTGCCCTGCGGTGGGCTGGCGCCCTGCCCAGGGTGTGTTCCTGCCTTGCACCCTGTGTTGGCTGGGATTGGCTCACACAAACCCCTGTGTTATGATATAGTGGGTTGGAAAACGACAAACCTGCAGCCACAGTGGGTCCTCAGGACCGAGTTCAGAAAGCACTGCCTTAAACCAATGAGTTCTGTAATTAAATGGAATAAAGATTTCCTCCATCCATCCATCGTCTCCCGCTTATCCGAGGTCGGGTCGCGGGGGCAGCAGCTTGAGCAGAGATGCCCAGACTTCCCTCTCCCCGGCCACTTCTTCTAGCTCTTCCGGGAGAATCCCGAGGCGTTCCCAGGCCAGCCGGGAGACATAGTCCATCCAGCGTGTCCTGGGTCTTCCCCGGGGCCTCCTCCCGGTTAGACGTGCCCGGAACACCTCACCAGGGAGGCGTCCAGGAGGCATCCTGATCAGATGCCCGAGCCACCTCATCTGACTCCTCTCGATGCGGAGGAGCAGCGGCTCTACTCTGAGCCCCTCCCCGATGATTGAGCTTCTCACCCGATCTTTAAGGGAGAGCCCAGACACCCTGCGGAGGAAACTCATTTCAGCCGCTTGTATTCACGATCTCGTTCTTTCGGTCACTACCCATAGCTCATGACCATAGGTGAGGGTAGGAACGTAGATCGACTGGTAAATTGAGAGCTTTGCCTTACGGCTCAGCTCCTTTTTCACCACGACAGACCGATGCAGAGCCCGCATTACTGCGGATGCCGCACCGATCTGCCTGTCGATCTCACGCTCCATTCTTCCCTCACTCGTGAACAAGACCCCGAGATAATTGAACTCCTCCACTTGGGGCAGGATCTCGCTACCAACCCTAAGAGGGCACTCCACCCTTTTCCGGCTGAGGACCATGGTCTCGGATTTGGAGGTGCTGATTCTCATCCCAGCTGCTTCACACTAGGCTGCGAACCGATCCAGAGAGAGCTGAAGATCACGGCCTGATGAAGCAAACAGGACAACATCATCTGCAAAAAGCAGTGACCCAATCCTGAGCCCACCAAACCGGACCCCCTCAACGCCCTGGCTACGCCTAGAAATTCTGTCCATAAAAGTTATGAACAGAATCGGTGACAAAGGGCAGCCCTGGCGGAGTCCAACTCTCACTGGAAATGGGTTCGACTTACTGCCGGCAATGCGGACCAAGCTCTGGCACCGATCGTACAGGGACCGAACAGCCCTTATCAGGGGGGCCGGTACCCCATACTCCCGGAGTACCCCCCACAGGATTCCCCGAGGGACACGGTCGAATGCCTTTTCCAAGTCCACAAAACACATGTAGACTGGTTGGGCGAACTCCCATGCACCCTCCAGGACCCTGCTAAGGGTGTAGAGCTGGTCCACTGTTCCGCGACCAGGACGAAAACCACACTGTTCCTCCTGAATCCGAGGCTCGACTATCCGACGGACCCTCCTCTCCAGGACCCCATGAATAGACTTTTCCAGGGAGGTTGAGGAGTGTGATCCCTCTGTAGTTGGAACACACCCTCCGATCCCCCTTCTTAAAGAGGGGGACCACCACCCCGGTCTGCCAATCCAGAGGCACTGTCCCTGATGTCCATGCGATGTTGCAGAGGCGTGTCAACCAAGACAGTCCTACAACATCCAGAGCCTTGAGGAACTCCGGGCGTATCTCATCCAACCCCGGGGCCCTGCCACCAAGTAGTTTTTTGACCACCTCGGTGACCTCAGTCCCAGAGATGGGGGAGCCCACCTCTGAGTTCCCAGGCTTTGCTTCCTCATTGGAAGGCATGTTAATGGGATTGAGGAGGTCTTCGAAGTACTCCCCCCACCGACCCACAACGTCCCGAGTCGAGGTCAGCAGCGCACCATCCCCACCATATACAGTGTTGACACTGCACTGCTTCCCCTTCCTGAGACGCCGGATGGTGGACCAGAATCTCCTCGAAGCCGTCCGAAAGTCGTTCTCCATGGTCTCCCCAAACTCCTCCCAGGCCCGAGTTTTTGCCTCAGCAACCACCAAAGCCGCATTCTGCTTGGCCTGCCGGTACCTATCAGCTGCCTCCAGGGTCCCACAGGACAAAAGGGTCCTGTAGGACTCCTTCAGCTTGACGGCATCCTTCACCACCGGTTTCCACCAACGGGTTTAGGGATTGCCGCCACGACAAGCACCGACCACCTTACGGCCACAGCTCCGGTCAGCTGCCTCAACAATAGAAGCACGGAACATGGCCCATTCGGACTCAATGTCCCCCACCTCCCTCGGGACATGGTCGAAGTTCTGCCGGAGGTGGGAGTTGAAGCTACTTCTGACAGGGGGCTCTGCCAGACGTTCCCAGCAGACCCTCACAACACGTCTGGGCCTACCACGCCTGACCGGCATCCTCCCCCACCATCGAAGCCAACTCACCACCAGGTGGTGATCAGTTGACAGCTCCGCCCCTCTCTTCACCTGAGTGTCCAAGACATGTGTCTGCAAGTCCGACGACACGACCACAAAGTCGATCATCGAACTGAGGCCTAGGGTGTCCTGGTGCCAAGTGCACATATGAACACCCCTATGCTTGAACATGGTGTTCGTTATGGACAATCCGTGACGAGCACAGAAGTCCAATAACAAAACACCGCTCGGGTTCAGATCAGGGGGGCCATTCCTCCCAATCACGCCCTTCCAGGTCTCACTGTCATTGCCCACGTGAGCATTGAAGTCTCCCAGCAGAACGAGGGAGTCCCCAGAAGGTATGCCCTCTAGCACCCCCTCCAGGGACTCCAAAAAGGGTGGGTACTCCGAACTGCTGTTCGGTGCATACGCACAAACAACAGTTAGGACCCGTCCCCCCACCCGAAGGTGAAGGGAGGCTACCCTCTCGTCCACCGGGGTAAACCCCAATGCACAGGCTCCAAGTCGGGGGGCAATAAGTATACCCACACCCGCTCGGCGCCTCTCACCGGGGGCAACTCCAGAGTGGTAGAGAGTCCAGCCCCTCTCAAGGAGATTGGTTCCAGAGTCCAAGCTGTGCGTCGAGGTGAGTCCGACTATATCTAGCCGGAACTTCTCAACTTCGCGCACTAGCTCAGGCTCCTTCCACCTTCAGAGAGGTGACATTCCACGTCCCAAGAGCCAGCTTCTGTAGCCGAGGATCGGACCGCCAAGGTCCCCGCCTTCGGCCACCACCCAACTCACACTGCACCCGACCTCCTTGGCCCCTCCCATAGGTGGTGAGCCCATGGGAAGCGGGACCCACGTTGCCTCTTCGGGCTGTGCCCGGCCGAGCCCCAAGGGTGCAGGCCCGGCCACCAGGCGCTCGCCATCGAGCCCCACCTGCAGGCCTGGCGCCAGAGTGGGGCGCCGGTGACCCGCGTCCGGGCAAGGGAATTAGATTTCCTAAGAAATGTTAGTCTGGAAATGTTTGCTTATTTTCTCTGAACATGCCGGTTTTCATCTTTTAACGATGTCAAGATTACTCGAGCTCGGAAATGGATTAAGCATCTGTGACAGTAGTTGGAGAGATGTTATTGACATGGGAGGAAATAAACATTTATTCAAAATATCCCGGCCAAAAAAATAAACCACAACCTTCTGGAACAATCTATGGATTAACAGCTGTGGGGGTAAGGAAACTATTTATCTCTAGTATGCATTAAAATAGAACATTTGTTCATGGGACACCATCACGGGAAAATAAATCTCATCCTATTTTTAGTATAAACGTTGTGGTGCTTGCATGGAAGAAAAGAAAAAGCTTTTTTTATAAGAAACAACTGATTCATCCATCCATCCATCCATCATCCAACCCACTATATCCTAACACAGGGTCACGGGGGTCTGCTGGAGCCAATCCCAGCCAACACAGGGCGCAAGGCAGGAAACAAACCCTGGGCAGGGCACCAGCACACCACAGGGCACACACACACACACACCAGGGACAATTTAGGATCGCCAATGCACCTAACTGGCATGTCTTTGGACTGTGGGAGGAAACCCACGCAGACACGGGGAGAACATGCAAACTCCACGCAGGGAGGACCCGGGAAGCTAACTGTGAGGTCTCCTAACTGCGAGGCAGCAGCGCTACCCACTGCACCACCGTGCCACCCCAACTGATTCATGAAATATGAAAAAAAAACACAAGGGGGGGATAAAGGAGAGAATACAAAGCCAGTCATTTTCTAACCCACTTAGTCGTGATCGGGGTCCTGGAGGATGCCGGAATCAACCCAGCTATCCCAGCTGGCACAGGGCACAAGGCAGGATCAATCCCCTAGACAGGGTGCCAGTCCATCGCAGGGTGAACACACACACACATATACACCCTCCCATCCCACACACACAAGCACCATTTTAGGGCTCGTTTATACTTCATAACGCGTACGCGAACGTATCATGGCTGCCACGCGTTCCCAGTGTCCTCTGAGAAGGTCTTCAGAAATTAACTGGATGCGTGCACGAGTCGGGGGGGCGCAGTGTGATAAAAGTTGGAATGTGACGTCAGAGTCTCTGTTTATTATCTACATGTGACAGAAAGCCGCTTTGAGGATCCTACGAGATCGGTGTGCGCGCTTCGATGTATGATAAATGGTTCGATGTGGTGAAGCAGAATGCCGACAAACAGATGCATTTGTGGTGCTTTTCTATTTAAGCGTCGCGTATTCCCGATCGTAATGACACGATACGTTTCAAAAGTCTCACATACCGTCTTCTGTGCCGTCTTTATTTTCTGGGGCTTCCTCCTGAACTGACAGCAGCGTCAAACAGCAATAGATCACCACACTGAGCACATTAAATGTCTGATATTCCAACTCTCTGCACATTTAGAATCCTCATATTTATACTTGATATCACTTTCATGATGAAATGTATTGAAGTATGTATGTTACATTTTACAGATAAATCGATAATTTCGTTTAAATAATGAATACTGTTAATAACGACACACAGGGAGGTGACACGGTGGCGGAGCATTACCGCTGCTGTCTTGCAGGGAGTTACGTCGTTGATATTCCCTGCCTGGAGTTTCTATGTTTTCCTGCTGGGTTTCCTCAGTGAGCTCCAGTTTCCTTCCAAAGATATGCAGATTTGGTGACACTAAAATGACGCCAGTGTGTGTGAGTACTTGTATTCACCTTGCAATGAGCGGAGGCCCCGTCCAGGGATTGTTTCAGCCTTGTGCCCAATACTAGCTGGAATGATGGATGTACAGTAATCATTAAACATCCTTTTCAGAGATATTGCGGTAAGGTGTCCTCAGAATTTAATGGGTGTTCCATGTAATTCACAACACTTCTCATCGTGATGATATCTTGCACTGCCATCTGATGGATTCCTCCAGATTTACGTAAAGTATGCGCGCAAGTATAAACAGTACAACGCTTGCGTAGCAGGAATGTCCGCTGGAGCATGTATGGTATAAACCTGGCCTTAGTATCGCCGTCCATTTCTTGTTTTTGGTCTACTTCTTGAGAATGAACTAGTGTGCGTTGCATTACGTATTATCATGTTGAAAGTCAGGCTCTGGTTCAGCTTCAATTTTTAGAAAGATGGCCTCATGTTCTCCTCAAGCACACCTTGACTCGATGATGTCAAGCTGCCCAGGTCCTGATGCGGTAAACATTTCCACTGCCATGCGTCACAGCTGGCTTTCAGGGCCTTCTCCTAAAATGCTGTCTTTGGTTTGCAGTAAGCATGTCGATTTTTGCTGTGGCCCAACAACTCTCATCTTTGATTCATCTGTCCAGAGAACATTGTTCTACAAAGGCCTGCTCTTTGCTTAGATGCTCAATGGCAAACTGTGGACTTACTCTGGTGTTCCTGTCACAATTCTATTCAAAAATCACAAATGTAAATGTGACACTAAAAATACTTTATCATCTTCTTCAGATATTGATAAGATATTAATTTTAGTACCTTAAAGATTTGCTTTAAACTGCTTTCAGAGGGAGTTGGCAAGCAGAACATGCTAAAGTGTCTGAAAAAGCGAGGCGTTACTGGGTTACGTCCACCACCAGGGGGTGCACAGGCAGCTGCAATCGTCACGTCCTGCAAAATAAGAGAAGAGATTCAGAATGTATAAAATATACGCATAATTAAATCTGACAGGAAAAATCAGCTAGAGAGACCATGTGTCAGGCTCTTTCAAAATCAAGTTCTGATGGCATAGCTTCTAATAATTAAACTATAAAAATTATTATGATGCCGTTCTTTGGCCCTTCTCATAATAAACAGAAAGAAAGAAAGAAAGAAAGAAAGAAAGAAAGAAAGAAAGAAAGAAAGAAAGAAAGAAAGAAAGAAAGAAAATGCTAATTGGGAAATTGGGAAAGAAAGAAAGAAAGAACATGCTAATTGGGAAAGAAAGAAAGAAAGAAAGAAAGAAAGAAAGAAAGAAAGAAAGAAAGAAAGAAAGAAAGAAAGAAAGAAAGAAAGAAAGAAAGACCAACTGGGAAAGAAAGAAAGAAAGAAAGAAAGAAAGAAAGAAAGAAAGAAAGAAAGAACAGGCCAATTGGGAAAGAAAGAAAGAAAGAAAGAAAGAAAGAAAGAAAGAAAGAAAGAAAGAAAGAAAGAAAGAAAGAAAGAACAGGCCAATTGGGAAAGAAAGAAAGAAAGAAAGAAAGAAAGAAAGAAAGAAAGAAAGAAAGAAAGAAAGAAAGAACAGGCCAATTGGGAAAGAAAGAAAGAAAGAAAGAAAGAAAGAAAGAAAGAAAGAAAGAAAGAAAGAAAGAAAGAAAGACCTTGCAAATTCATGGTTAGCTATTTAGTGAATTGAATTTACCAGCAACAGGCCAATTGGGAAAGAAAGAAAGAAAGAAAGAAAGAAAGAAAGAAAGAAAGAAAGAAAGAAAGAAAGAAAGAAAGAAAGAAAGAAAGAAAGACCTTGCAAATTCATGGTTAGCTATTTAGTGAATTGAATTTACCAGCAACAGGCCAATTGGGAAAGAAAGAAAGAAAGAAAGAAAGAAAGAAAGAAAGAAAGAAAGAAAGAAAGAAAGAAAGAAAGAAAGAAAGAAAGACCTTGCAAATTCATGGCTAGCTATTTAGTGAATTGAATTTACCAGCAACAGGCCAATTGGGAAAGAAAGAAAGAAAGAAAGAAAGAAAGAAAGAAAGAAAGAAAGAAAGAAAGAAAGAAAGAAAGAAAGAAAGAAAGAAAGAAAATCTTCACTAAAGGAGAACACAAGGATATTGTGTCTTAGAAAGCTCTTTTGCTCTTGGCATGATGACACTACATATGTTAATAGCAAAGAGAACACCAGACTCTCGATATCCTTGGGACCACCTGCACACTCCATGAGGAGGTTCTAATCATCGCCACCAAATCAGAAACCCCTGGATTTGAGGTGGTTGATATATGGAAAAAGTAAATACACCCCGACATTTGACAAACCCACATTTTTGTTCATTTAGATTATGAGAATGAATACATCATGTCAGTTGTATGTGTCACTAGCTGAAGTACCCAGCAGTAACCCAGTACACACTCACTGGCCACTTTATTAGGTACACCCGTTCAACTGCTTGTTAACACAAATATCTGATCAGCCAATCACATGGCGGCAACTCAGTGCATTTCGGCCTGTAGACATTAAGAAGATGACCTGCTGAAGTTCAAAATAGGGAGAAAGGGGATTAAAGTGACTCTGAACGTGGCATGGCTGGTGGTGCCAGACGGTTGGTCTGAGTATTTCAGAAACTGCTGATCTACTGGGATTTTCACACACAACCATCTCCAGGGTTTACAGAGAATGAACTGATAAAGAGAAAATATCCAGTGAGCGGCAGGCCTCTGAGCGAAAATGCTTTGTTTATGCCAGAGGTCAGAGAAGATTGGCCAGGCTGGTATGAGCTGATAGAAAAGGCAACAGGAACTCAGATAAGCAGTCGTTACAATTGAAGTGTGCAGAAGAGCATCTCTGAACACACAACATGTCGAACCTTGAACCAGGTGGGCTACAGCAGCAGGAGACCACAGTGGGTGTGCCACTCCTGTCAGCTATGAACAGGCAACTGAGACTACAGTTCACACAAGCTCACCAAAATTGGTCAAAAAGAAGACTGGAAAAATGAGGCCTGGTCTGATGAGTCTTAATTTCTGCTGCAACATTCAGATGGTGGGGTCAGAATTTGGTGTCAATAACATGAAAGCATGGATCCATCCTGCCTTGTATCAACGGATCAGGCTGCTGCTGGTGGTGTATTGATGTGGTTGATGTTTTCTTGGCACATTTTGGGCCCCTTTATACCAACTGGGCAACATTTAAATGCCACAGCCTACCTGAGTATTGTTGCTGACCATGTCCATCCCTTTATGACTACAGTGTCCTCATCCTCTGATGGCTACTTCCAGCAGGATAATGTGCCAGGTCACAAAGCTCCAATCATATGAAAATGGTTTCTTGAACATGATAATGAGTTCACGAGACTCAAATGATCTCCACAATCACCAGATCTCACTCCAATAGACCACCTTTGAGATGTGGTGGAACAGGAGATGCGCATCATGGATGTAAAGCCAACAAACCTGCAGCAACTGCGTGATACCGTCATGTCAATATGGACCAAAATCCCTGAGGCATGTTTGTAGCACCTTGTTGAGTCAATGCAATAAAGAATTATGGCAGTTCTGAAGGCAAAAGGGGGGTTCAACCCAGCACTACCAAAGGTGTACCTAATAAAGTGGCCGGTGAGGGTACAGAAACAATGCCTTTATTTTGCTTACCTGGATTTCTTTCCAGAAGAACTTTTCTCTATCATAGAAGCCTCCAAAGTCCAAGTACTGCCTGAGCAGTTCAATTGGGGGCTGAGAACCATAGCGGTCGAGTTTGGGCATATTGAGATCATCCACAAAAATAATCACTTTTTTACTTCCTGGAGCACCTGTGAGAGAAAACATACATCCTTAAATTTTAAAACAGCATATTCCATTATTAACAAGAAAATTGTTGCTTTATATAGTTTCATTCAATAGAGAAAATCCATCCCAAGATGCTTTGCATGTACTTAGATATAGTAATATTATTTCCCACAGTCCAAAGACATGCAGGTTAGGTGGACTGGCGATTCTAAATTGGCCCTAGTCTGTGCTTGGTGTGTGGGTGTGTTTGTGTGTGATTCCTGCGGTGGGTTGGCACCCTGCTCGGATTGGTTCCTGCCTTGTGCCCTGTGTTGGCTGGGATTGGCTCCAGCAGAACCCCGTGACCCTGTGTTCGGATTCAGCGGGTTGGACAATGGATGGATGGATGGATGGATGGATTTCTTGAATTTCTTTATTATTAGAGGAAGGGTTCAGGGTCTCACTCATAGTCATGCGCTTTAATAACCAAGTTATTCAGAGAACTCCAGCTTCAAAAATGCAATATTGCAGCACTACAATCGGGTTTGCTTTCTGGACTGCCGTCACTATATTATAGGGTCTGGGTGATGATAAAGGAGTATCCCTTCAGGCATTACAGTTGACGACTAAGGCTGGGAGGACCCCGCCCGGTAAGAATTCCAGCTGGCTAGGGCAGGCATCATGTTTCTATGACGACCGAAGCAGGAAATGGGACATTTCCAGGGGAACAGCTGACCATGAGAGAGAGAGAGAGAGAAGTTAAGAGCGCACACTGATACAACACATTGCCACACCCACCACATGACAAATCAACTCAGGATCCCAGATTAGGACCCAAGTTGCAGCCATGCGACGGGTGACACCTCAGATGGAATGGAACAGTGTGAGGAGTGCCAATTCTGCCACCAACCCCTAGGTTTTTCCCTGCATGATAGATAGATAGATAGATAGATAGATAGATAGATAGATAGATAGATAGATAGATAGATAGATAGATAGATAGATAGATAGATAGATAGATAGATAGATAGATAGATAGATAGATAGATAGATAGATAGATAGATACTTTATTAATCCCAAGGGGAAATTCACATACTCCAGCAGCAGCATACTGATAATACCAATATTAAATTAAAGAGTGATAACAATGCAGGTATACAGATAGACAATATCGTTGTATAATGTTAAATGTTAACGTTTACCCCCCTGAGTGGAATTGAAGAGTCGCACAGTGTGGGGAAGGAACGATCTCCTCAGTCTGTCAGTGAAGCAGGACGGTGACAGCAGTCTGTCGCTGAAGCTGCTCCTCTGTCTGGAGATGATCCTGTTCAGTGGATGCAGTGGATTCTCCATGATTGACAGGAGCCTGCTCAGCGCCCGTCGCTCCGCCACAGATGTCAAACTGTCCAGCTCCATACCTATAACAGAGCCTGCCTTCCTCACCAGTTTGTCTAGGCGTGAGGCGTCCCTCTTATTTATGCTGCTTCCCCAGCACACCACTGCGTAGAAGAGGGCGCTCGCCACAACCGTCTGGTAGACAAACTGGTGAGGAAGGCAGGCCCTATTGCTGGCATGGAGCTGGACAGTTTGACATCTGTGGTGGAGTGACGGGTGCTGAGCAGACTCCTGTCAATCATGGAGAATCCACTGCATCCACTAAACAGGATCATCTCCAGACAGAGGAGCAGCTTCAGCGACAGACTGCTGTCAACGTCCTGCTTCACTGACAGACTGAGGAGATCGTTCCTCCACCACACTATGTGACTCTTCAATTCCACCCGGGGGGTAAACGTTAACATTATAAAAAGTTATTGTCTGTCTGTTATACCTGCATTGTTATCACTCTTTAATTTAATATTGTCTTTATCAGTATGCTGCTGCTGGAGTATGTAAATTTTCCCTTGGGATTAATAAAGTATCTATCTATCTATCTATCTATCTATCTAAACCTGGAGCTTCCAAAGCACAGAGATTTAAATACTTATACCGACACTCAGTTTAGAGTTCTTCTCCTTCAGTTAAATATTTACAGAAAATGGTTTATTTGGGTTTTGTAAATATACTAGGGAGCTCTACTCTCTGATCGCTTTGCTCACCAACCCCCGGGTGTGCGCTATACGTTATCCAACTCATGGCTCTGCCGCTCACATATGAGGAAGTGGATGTACAATTTAAACATATTGTTATTTTCATGGGAATTGTTCCATATGCATAATAGAACTAACTATTTCACATTACAGCGAGTAATTAACCATAGTAAAAAATAGGAAAACTTAATAAATTGAAAGAAAATTATGTCTCATGTTGTGTTAGAGGTATTCGTTGCCTTATACATTTGCGTGCTGTTTGGCTGTGAAATTAACACGCAAATACTTTTTAAATGTATACTTTTACTGTAAAACTTCAGTAAAAACACATTTTTTGAATACATTTTTTGTCAATATCTCATTGAATTTTGATTCTGTGTTTGGACTTACATCGTACCATCGCAACGTATAACTGAGTAAATATCGTTTCTTTCTCTCTAATAAATAAAATGACTTTTTCGAATGTTTGTCCCTGTGATTTGTTATTTGTCTTTGCAAAACCTATTCTCACGGGAAACTACAAACGTTTTAATACGAATGGCACATCAAGATCTCCTTTGGTGTCTAATGTTATCCCCTGAAGATGTACTACATTACCTTTCTTGTCGCCTGTTAAACTTTTACATGTCAGAATTGTTCGACCAATTTTGAATACAACTAATCTTGTCCTATTGCATAGTCCATCACTAATACATAAATTACGCAATAACATTACGATACGTCCTTCTTTCAACAGTAATTCGGCCGGTAGAAGACCGGATGGTGTTAATAGTTGTAGATATTCTTCGTGATATTTTAAGTTGATGTTTTCATCTTCCACACCGTTATCACCAACTGTTTCAGCAGAGTCTATTGATACGCAGTTAATCAATTTGCCGTGTAACCGATGACAATTTTTGCGTTAATTCATTTGATTTCATCATTTCTCTGTGCTAAGATTGCCCGTGAACTCATTTCTTCTGTTGATAACCGGTTGTGATGAAATTCTTCAATAAGATTTGGACATAATACATCTTCTTTTATTGGGAACTTAAACTGAGGAAAACGTACAAACTCATAAGAGCTAAGAGCGCAGGAACTGTGTCTGACAAAAGCATTCACATGAATGAGAGATGAGAGGACCGTGGGTGTGGGACGTTAACCTGAGAGGAGGGCGGAACTAAAACATTCACACCAATGAGAGGCGAGAGGACCGTGGGCGTGGGACGTTAACCTGAGAGGAGGGCGGAACTAAAACATTCACACCAATGAGAGGCGAGAGGACCGTGGGCGTGGGACGTTAACCGGAAATGGTGGAGAGGAGTACTTCAATTTGGTGTATGCTTGGAAGTAAGCCTGTCAAGGTTTTGTTATTTAATAAAACAACGTGATTTTATCCTAGAATTGTCTCTTGAGGAGGTTGTGTAGCATTTTTTTTTTTTTGCTTTTTTTAATGTTTTTTTGTCCTCCTGGCCATCAGACCTTACTTTATTCTTTGTTACTTAGTATTGCCTAATCTTATTTTATATTTCTCTTTTGTTCTTTCTTCATCATGTAAAGCACTTTGAGCAACAGAATTTGTATTAAAATGTGCTATAGAAATAAATGTTGTTGGGGTATCTGGGGCGCCCCCTAGTGATCACACGCTCTATCTTTATATGGCATATATACCCAGAGTTTACTCTGCCTTCCCAGGAGGTCTGATCCTTGGGCTTAGGTGGGAGACACAGGGCTCCAGACACCTCAAAGTATTTTCTTCTCTCCTTCCTGAAGAGGCCTAAAAGTATCAGATGGACACGCTGATGACAGCAGGAGGCAGCCCTCTATTAAAGAGTTTCATAATCATTTTATTTGGTGCTTTGCAAGGCTTATGACAAGCAAACAAAGGATTGTTAAGGTCATATTACACCACAGCAAGTGATCAGCAGGGGCACAGCAAGTGTTAGCGAACACAATGACACGACGGAGCAAAGTCGTGGAGTTGTGAGGCTAACCACTTGTGCCACCAAGTGAAATATGGCAAAAAGAATTTTAAAAAATGAACGAGGATCTTACCTAATATATTTTTTCTCTTCTTTTCCAGTTTAGATTCAATAATTTCCTGTGTTCGTGCAGAAGATGTCTGAGCTGAAAAGTTGATATACACAGGAACATATCCCGCCTCATCTTGCACCTTGTTTAGTAGCCCACGAGCAACAACAGACTGAGGAACAAATATAAAACACAAAGTACTGTACTCACCAAAAACTACAAAATGTCACAAATAAAATGACAGTAAAACATTAAGTCAGAAAAAATCTTTATAATAGTGCTGGAGGTTAATTTGTTATGGAAGTCATTAGTGTTGTGATTGTTAAAAAGCGGGTGCAATGAAAAATATCATAAATGCAACACAACAGAAAGGAACCACTTTACTAATTAGAGAAAATAAAAAGATTTGTCACCAAAATAATTTTATAATCTTCAAAAGTAGCAAACTAATTGTTGTATTGTTTTAAATGGAAATCTGCATTAAAGGAACACTCAACCTCATAAATGATATTTTCTTATCTGTTGCTTGTCCCTTGTTGCTTGTAGAGATGGCCAAAAAATGTAATCTCATATTTTCATACAAAATTAGAGATAACAGTGTCATGACATTTTATAACTTCCTGTCAGGCATAGATAGATAGATAGATAGATAGATAGATAGATAGATAGATAGATAGATAGATAGATAGATAGATAGATAGATAGATAGATAGATAGATAGATAGATAGATATGAAAGGCACTACATAATAGATAGATATGAATGGCACTATATGATAGATAGATAGATAGATAGATAGATAGATAGATAGATAGATAGATAGATAGATAGATAGATAGATAGATAGATACCACCCCAGGAGGAGGGGGGGCTGTCAATAACAGTCTTGTCTCCTTTTTCCCTTACAGCCATTAGACTCCACCCCTTAAGGCCTACAAAGCCAAACGAAGCCCCGCCCCTTCCAATCCACCCGGTATAAAAGCAGAATTCTCCCAGAATGCAACGTCTCATTTCGGTGTGCAGAGTGAGACCAAAGTTTGTCGCCATGTGATTCCTAAACAGAATCTTTAC
This sequence comes from Erpetoichthys calabaricus, assembly GCF_900747795.2. Taxonomy (NCBI): domain Eukaryota; kingdom Metazoa; phylum Chordata; class Cladistia; order Polypteriformes; family Polypteridae; genus Erpetoichthys; species Erpetoichthys calabaricus. Next base: position 187,594,838 of record NC_041400.2, read on the forward strand.
CATACAAAGAGCACACTCGAGCGAATCCTTTTCATTCATTCACTTTTTTTGTTCATGTTAAACAGGGTTTTGTGGTTGGCACCCCAAACATTTAGCTTTTGCCCTGCCTCTTCATTTGCCCCACTGCACTGCCTACTCCAGATCAGGGTCTTGCTGGGGTGTGTGCTGGCAGATGCCCAGTGTCCGACTCACTTATATTGGGCATCTGTGCAGCTGCCAGATGAGTAAAAGACAAAAATATACCAAATATACAAGTTGAAGCCACCGCTCTCAAGGTGCAACTGAAATGGTAAACTCATACCTAGTTGAAGTCACTCAGAACATTTCTATGTTTTAAGGCAGATGAGTTCTCAATATTGGCAACACTTATTCTAATGAGAAGTCAAGCAGAATGACCCCTTTTTATTGGCTAACTAAAATCTTTACAATATGCAAGCTTTCGAGGCATCTGATCTGCTCAAGTTCCAGAAAATGAACCCAAATTTCGTGGACAGTGCTTCATCCTACAACAAGGTAATGAGCCAAAAATACTGCTGAGGTGACACAGGAGTATTACAAAGCTGAAGAAGTGGCCTGAGTTGCCTCGAAAGCTTGCATATTGTAAAGTTTTTAGTTAGCCAATAAAAGAGGTCATTCTGCTTGACTTCTCACTACATTCATAATGGCTAACACGGTACAACATCCTAGTACTAAAGAAAAATTTTAAAATTGAATTCGGCACCAATCTGTTTGAGATAGAGTGCCCTCCATAATGTTTAGGACAAAGACACATTTTTCCTTAAGATACCCCTCTGCTCCACAGTTTAAAATTAGAAAACATTACGGAGGACACTGTATGTGAATGAAAGCTGAACTGTCACATAAAGAATACGTGTGCCACATCTAAACAAAACCGGTCCATGGGGGGCTGAGTTGTTTCATGTGGACAGACAGTCAGATATTGGGTTTCACAGTAAGTGATTCACACATTATATGCAAACCCACCTACAAAAAAAAATAATTTTCAAATCAACAACTTTGATTAAATTATCATAATTATTATAACCATTTTCATAAAGGCAAAAATATATGATCAGGCAGACTACATGGAGAACCACTGAGTGGTTTAAAGGAGCATTCAACAGGACTTCCATTCTTTACCTTTCCTACACCGGTGATGCCAGTGAAAAGCACAGAGTGCCTTACTGCCAGTAGTTTCTCCATTAGGTAGCCATACCGCACGGTGTCTGTTGTTGGAACAAGCATTTGGAAAAACGGAACTTCCTTGTCATACTTGAAAAGGGGAATGATTTTGTCCCAGGAATCTAGGCGTCTGTTTTCAAAGTCCATATAGACACTCCACAGATCTCCAGAAGCTGGTAACTGTAAGTAAAGACATAATATTATGATACAGTCGTTTCAGAAAGCATTCTGCCTGCTTCATGTTTTACATATTTTGCTGTGTTGACACCCTGTGGTAAAACCAATCAAATTCTTTTGTTTCCCCAAATCTCACAAATTATTACATTTAGTAAAAAAATTTAAAAAAATAAATAAAATATCTCATTGGTCCTTTACTCAGTGTTACAGTGCACACTTCAGTCAAATTTCTCATATGACAACCTCACCTTGGCATCAGAACAGTCTTCAAATTGCTGTCTCACAAAACTGTCAAAAGCGTCCCAGCAGTTCTCGGTCAGATTTCCACCAACGGACCACAAATAGCAGAACACAAAAGTCTGGCATAAAATGCTGTTTAGTTTGGCTCTATCCTAAAAAAAAAACATAAGGAAAAAATATATGAGTATGGTTAAAAATTAGCAAATATACACAGTAGTATATGAAACCATCAAGCAGAAATATATACGTATATTATATATATTTAATCAAAATAAACCAAGCTACTGTATTTCAACATAGGCATCTGTAATAGCCAAAATAATCCACCTTATTAAAAGCATAAGTGTCTGTGTATCTGTGCATCCATCCAGTTGTTATGTCTCTGTCTTTCCAACAGATGGTGCCTCACAAACATTAACACTGCTTTTACAAATCCCATACCAAAATTAATTTAACAGAGCCATATGCTGTTTATCTGTGTATCTATCCAGTTGCTGTGTCTCTGTTATTCTAATAGATGGTGCATCGCAATCATTTGTAGTAATAACATGCATCACATTTTTATTCCAACAGATGACACATCACAAACATTAAACACTATTTTTACAAGCTCCGTGCCAATGCCATGTAACAGAGACATATGCTGTTTATCTGTGTGTCCATCCAGTTGTTATGTCTCTGTCATTCGAACAGATGGCACCTCATACACATTAACACTGCTTTTACAAATTACAAAAGTAATTGTTATTTAAAAGGTACTTCCATAAATAAATAAATAATTATAAACTGGACCATATTAATGGAGGGTGCATGGGAGTTCGCCCAACCAGTCTACATGTGTTTTGTGGACTTGGAAAAGGCATTCGACCGTGTGCCTTGGGGAATCCTGTGGGGGGTGCTCCGGGAGTATGGGGTACCGGACCCCCTGATAAGGGCTTTTCGGTTCCTGTACGATCTGTACCAGAGCTTGGTCCGCATTGCCAGCAATAAATCAAACCCGTTTTCAGTGAGAGTTGGACTCCGCCAGGGCTGCCCTTTGTCACCGATTCTGTTCATAACTTTTATGGACAGAATTTCTAGGCGCAGCCAGGGTGTTGAGGGGGTCCGATTGGGTAACTGGTTTTTGCAGATGATGTTGTCCTGTTTGCTTCATCAGGCTGTGATCTTCAGCTCTCTCTGGATCGGTTCGCAGCTGAGTGTGAAGCGGCTGGGATGGGAATCAGCACATCCAAATCCGAGACCATGGTCCTCAGCCGGAAAAAGGTGGAGTGCCCACTCAGGGTTGGGAGCGAGATTCTGCCTCAAGTGGAGGAGTTCAAGTATCTCGGGGTCTTGTTCACGAGTGACGGAAGAATGGAGCGTGAGATCGACAGGCGGATCGGTGCGGCGTCCGCAGTGATGCGGGCTCTGCATCGGCCTGTCGTGGTGAAAAAGGAGCTGAGCCATAAGGCAAAGCTCTCAATTTACCAGTCGATCTATGTTCCTACCCTCACCTATGGTCATGAGCTATGGGTAGTGACCGAAAGAACGAGATCGTGAATACAAGCGGCTGAAATGAGTTTCCTCCGCAGGGTGTCTGGGCTCTCCCTTAAAGATAGGGTGAGAAGCTCAATCATCCGGGAGGGGCTCAGAGTAGAGCCGCTGCTCCTCCGCATCGAGAGGAGTCAGATGAGGTGGCTGGGGCATCTGATCAGGATCCCTCCTGGACGCCTCCCTGGTGAGATGTTCCGGGCATGTCCAACCGGGAGGAAGCCCCGGGGAAGACCCAGGACATTCTGGAGGGACTATGTCTCCCGGCTGGCCTGGGAACGCCTTGGGATGCTCCCGGAAGAGCTAGAAGAAGTGGCCAGAGATAGGGAAGTCTGGGCATCTCTGCTCAAGCTGCTGCCCCCGCGACCCAAACTCGGATAAGCGGAAGAGGATGGATGGATGGATGGATGGATGGATGGATGGATGGATGGATGGATGGATGGATGGATGGATAAACTGGACCATATATAATTGTCCCTACAGAGTATAGTTTTAACCTGAGGGACTAAAATATTTAACATTAGGGCTAAAATAATAAAGTTTAAAAAAGAATAATTTAACATTAGAGCTGCTAATTTGAGTGTTAATATTAGGCATTCACTTTAACATTAGCCCCACCCCAGTCACCTAGGGTTAAGCTAAAGGTCAGGGTAGGGGTAGACCACCCAAACATAAACACTAAGTGTAAATTAACATTAGAGCCTCTAATTTTAAGGTTAGGCAAAAATAAACAGACCCTTAACATTAGGGCTGAATCCACTAAGTTTAAGTTTAGAATGAGGGGCAAGGTAGAACATGCCAAAGTGACATAGAAAAATCTCTCTATTATATAAAAAATCTTTAATAGAGAGACGAGACATGACTTTCTCAGAGAGACACTTTCACATCCCGCGAGACGAGACTTTGTGCCAAGAGATTTACAACAACAACAACAACATTTATTTATATAGCACATTTTCATACAAAAAGTAGCTCAAAGTGCTTTACATGATGAAGAGAAGAAAAATAAAAGACAAAATAAGAAATTAAAATAAGACAACATTAATTAACATAGAAAGGAGTAAGGTCCGGGGGCCGGAAATAAAATACAAAGAGTAGATGACGAAGTAGAACCTCACAAAGAATTCAAAAATGTTGGCACGATACACATGCAGAGCAGGTTAGAGGGGAATGATGGAAGTACGAAAATTTGAAAGTCTCAATAAATGATAGTAAAGATTGCATTAGTGCAAGCAAATGGAAATTATTACTTGGTGAAATAACAGAACAGTGAAAAGAGATCGAATATATTGTTCGGATTTAAACTTTAAGTTGGAGACTTGTAGATCATCTAATTCGTGTTGCCAGTGAGAATTAAAAGATTCCAAAAACGTTGGTGCAGTATTTAGTCCTGTGAGACGGAGACTTTTAACATGAGATTCTTTCAAGTCACACCCTACTTACAACTGTTTTCAAACAAGACCACAGTCATCTAACCTCAGTCGTGTGAATGCTTTTGTCAGGCATTATACAGGTGTATTGCTGTTGGAATAAAGGAACCCCCGTAATGTTTCTTGACACACTTCTGCTTAATAATTTGATGGTTGAAAGTCCTCACTTTTGGTGTGAGTCAGAGAGTGGATATGCAGCATTGTTCATAATAGCACTCAGTTTTGCTATAATTCTTTCTTCCGCTACGACCTCCGAGGGGTCCACAGTGTGTCCCATCACTGATCCTGCCCTTTTAATTAGCCTATTGATTCAGTGGGCCTCACTTGAAGTGATGTTACAAGCCCAGCACACCACAACATAGAAAATCACACTGGCCAAAATCACACTGGCCATCACAGAGTTGTAGAAGATGTTGACTTCATAGTCCTTAAATGGAAGGAATTCACTAAGACTCTTCCTAGAGTCTGGCCAAAGTGAGGAATCAAGGGTGTTAAGTAAAAGAGATGACTAAGAACCCAATAGTCATTCTGGCAGAGCTCCAGAGAACCCGTGTGGAGATGGGAGAATGTTTTGCCTTGGCAGAGTTCTGTATTACTCTCCTTTCCCCTTTAATATTCCTTATTGTGTAGCCTTTCAATCCCACAGACTCACCACTGTTTATAACGTATTGTACTTTATAACTTCTCCCAACCTTCCCTTCTACATCTAAAGTACATCCTCAGGCAATTACAAAAAGTAAAAGACAAACAGGAGTTAAGTTATAACTTTAAATACTGTATTATTGGTAATCTATTATAAAAAAAAATCTTGGAAGGCGATGAGACGTGATTTTCTCGGAAAGACACTTATACGTCCCACGAGAAAGAGATTTTAAAGAAATAAAGGACAAAGAGTAGATGACAAAGTAGAATGTCGTAAAGAATTCAAAAACGTTGACACGATACACATGCAGAGCAGGTTAGAGAGAGATAATGGAAGTATGAAAATTCGAAAGTCTCAAAAAAATGACAGTAAAGAACAGAAAACGGAAATTATTACTCGATGAAATAACGGAACAGCGAAAAGAGATCAAATGCATTGTTCGGATTTAAACTTTAAGTCGGATACTTGTAGATCGTCTAATTCGTGTTGCCATCAGGGAAAAGTAGTGTTTCTTCCCAATGAAGAGGCCTGTCCACGAGAATTAAAAGATTGGTTGTTTGGTGAAAACGAAATCCCGCGAGAGAAAATTTCAAGCCCCGCGAGACAAGACTTTATGCAAAGAGATTTGGAAAAGTCCTGCTCACATCTAAAACATTTACAACCACGCACACACCATTCAATCATTTCTCATTTTTGTGAATGCTATTGTCAGACACAGTTCGTGTAGAGAGAAAGAAACGATATTCGCTCACCAGCAGTTATACGTTGCGTTGTCACTATGTAATTCCAAACATGGAATGAAAATTCAATGCAATATTGATGAAAAGATAAAAGCGAAAAGAGATCGAATATATGGACATGGGTGGTATGACAGAAGTATGTGGATATTGTTTGGCTTTAAACTTTAAGTCGGAGACATGTAGATCGGCTAATTCGTGTTGCCATCAGTAGTATTTCTTCCCAATGAAGAGGCCTATCCGTTTGTTGTTTGGTGAAAGTGAAATCCACATACGCATTCGGCAGAGACGTGAAGTTACTACTGCATAACACAGGCAGGGGGGTTGGCAAGCAAAGTAAGCAGAGGGCGAAGCCCCCTAGTATTTTTAATATTAGGTCCTTAATGAAAAGTCTTAAGATTAGGCATTGTTTATACAGACTTAATGTTAGAACCCAGTCACCTGTGGTTAAGTTTATTAAATTTAATCTAATCTATTACACCAATTTTTTGTCGCCATATTAGCAAGAAAGTTCTTCTAAGTAAACATGACTAGTTCAGCCCACGGACCACCAGGCACAAGCCCACAGACAAACAATAGTCTGTTGCTCCATTGACCACACTTTGAGTACCGCTGAGGCAGGAATACGCACCATGCTTAAATTGGGTCCTCCTTTGCCCAGCAGAAGAGATTCCAGTAAATAACAAAGGGTTGTCACTTTGCTGATATCCACTTGGTTAATAGCCTGTGTGCATTTTTTGGCAGCAAATCGCAGCCCATCTTCAACATATTGTTGAAAGAGATCCAAAATATATTTTTGGGTGTCTTCATTTAGCTGTAAAGAAATAAAACAAATAAACCAAACTGAATTGCAAGTTGCGTTCTTTCATCCTTTCCTAATCCGCTAGACTCTAGATGACCTGAATCTTGACATAAAGAGACATAAAAAGGTGAATGATTAGATAAAAGTATTTGGTTTTATATAACAACATTCAAAGGGGGCCTCCTGAAACATTTCTGTGTTGACCATGGGTGGTCAAACAGAAGAAAAGGACAGACATTCTTCTTATAAATCTGAGAACTAACCACCAGAAGGACCACATTCCATCCCAAACTGGTACAACTGACTAGAAAATGACAAAAAATAAATAAATTACTTTATCCGAAAGTTGAGCCATCCAGGTCTGTACGTATGGCATCCACTTCAGTTCTTCAGAGTCGATATAAACCATTCCACATCGGCTAACAGTTGCAGGAGATGCCACCTTTAGATCTTGAACCTAAAAGTGATGAACTGGTTATTATAGACAGTTTTAATTTTTTTTTAGGCACGAAACTGGACAGTTTGACATCTGTGGCAGAGTGACGGGCGCTGAGCAGACTCCTGTCAATCATGGGGAATCCACTGCATCCACTGAACAGGATCATCTCCAGACAGAGGAGCAGCTTCAGTGACAGACTGCTGTCACCGTCCTGCTCCACTGACAGACTGAGGAGATCGTTTCTCCACCACACTATGAGACTCTTCAGTTCCACCCGGGGGGGGGGGGGGGTAAACATTAACATTATACAAAGTTATTGTCTGTCTGTATACCTGCATTGCTATCACTCTTTAATTTAATATTGTTATTATCAGTATGCTGCTGCTGGAGTATGTGAATTTCCCCTTGGGATTAATAAAGTATCTATCTATCTATCTATCTAATATCAATTTTATAAACATTACAGTCCATGAAAGGAGATTTGCTGGATTGACTTCTCTGACTGCTGTGTGTGCTCACCTGAAGACATCAGCTGATCTCTCTGTCTGTGTCAGCCTCAACTTCTCTGTGTAGCATCACCACTACACTCCACCCGTCCGCAGTGCAAATCCCACCCTCACTTCCAATTGAATTTCTGTGGACCTACACCCCAAAGCATCTGCGCTGTGATAAACTACCAATGATGGACTAGAAACCACGTTCTTTTGGTTTGCGGTGTCAGCTAAATAGAGACCTCCACTCATCAGCCATGGAGAGCCCATCTATGGACACTGTGAGTGGTGTGCTTTCCTAGTGACGTCAGCTGATCTCTCTCTCTGTCTCTCTCTGATAGCACCCACCTTCTCTGTGCAGCATCACCACTACACTCCACTCGTCCACAGTGTAAACTTCCAACCTTGTCATCAATTGAATTGCTGTGGACTCACACCATGAAGCATATCAGTTTGAAGATCTGCTCTGTGATGAACTACCAATGATGGACTAGAAACCGTGTTCTTTGGGTTTGCGGTGTCAGCGAAATAGAGACCTCCACTCATCAGCCATGGAGAGCCCATCTATGGACATTGTGAGTGGTGTGCTTTCCTAGTCACATAAGCTGATCTCTCTCTCTCTCTCTCTCTCTCTTTCTATCTGTGGCAGCCCCCACCTTCTCTGCGCAGTGTCGCCACTACACTCCACCCGTCCACTGTGTAAACTCCCACCATTATCATCAATTGAATTGCTGTGGACTCACACCACGTTGCATCTCAGTTTGAAGATTTGCACTGTGATGAACTATCAATGATGGGCTAGAAACCACCTTCTTTGGGTTTGTGGTGTCAGCTAAATAGAGACCTCCACTCATCAGCCATGGAGAGCCTGTCTTTGAGCACTGTGAGAGATGTGCTTTCCTAGTGACGTCAGCTGATCACTCTCTCTCTCTCTCTCTTTGGCAGCACCTACCTTCTCTGCACAGTGTCGTCACTACACTCCATCCTTCCACAGTGTAAACTCCCATCCTTATCATCAATTGAATTGCTGTGGACTCACACCATGAAGCATCTCGGTTTGAAGATTTGCACTATGATGAACAGCGAGTGGTGGGCAGCAAAATCACGTTCTCTGGCTTTGCGATGCGAGCTAAATAGTAACCTCCACTTGTCAACCTTGCAAAGCCTGTCTTTGGACACTCTGAGAGTGACGCTTCCTTGGTGACTTCAGCCAATCTCTTTGTGTCAGCCTCCCTATCTTCTCTTATCTATGCAGTGTCACCACTACATTCGTTTGTTTCCGAGTTTTTAGCTCTGGACCACATTACCTTTTTATAATCGGGGTTCTACTGTATGTACGTTCCTAGCAGTATTTCTTGAATTATTAAATGTAGTGAAATACCATCCCTGCATTTATATTCATGACTAATGACATGTGAGTGGCCTTATGGTAACAGGAAACCTAAAAACCTTGGGGATCAACTCCAGACTGTAAGGCTCCTGCTTTCTAAATATCTAGATGAGGGCTGATCTATCAATTTTTTTATTTTATTTTATCTGATATACTTAATTGGTCCCCGAAGGGAAATTGTCTTTTCACATGACCTTTGATGGTCAGGGTGCAGGGTCAGCAAAAGTATAGTGCCCCTGAGCAATTTTTACTTTTGGATCATAAGCTCCTTGAGGAATTCTCCTTGTATCTAAAGGAGGTTGTTTTCCCTCTCCTTCATTCTTGTGGTTTCTATACCACAGATAGCAGATTCCAATATACACAAGACAAACTAATCGTGTTCTCTCAATTAAATGTAATAGATGACATGGGTTGGCTGGCATTTTGGCCGGGATGAATGGTTCCCTACCTGGCTGGGAGGCCTTATTAATGGAACGATTTGGGTGGATGAGCATCCAGGCCAGGATACGTACCACTAACCAACCCGGCCATTATAATGGATATATGGAGGGAGACTGCTTCCCAGGGTCACGTGCTCCCCCAGTACATTGGGCGGCGACATCTCTCTGGCATGCTTCCCATTTGGACACCCGCAGGGCTTCATGGGAGTTGTAGTTTAATGGTTCCACTAGAGGAAGCTGTTGGAGACAGGTTCTGTTATCATGGGAAGGTCCCACCTGACCTGGAAGTGCTTCCTGGATACAATGAAGTACTATTGGGTCTGATATAAAGGAAGCTGCTATACTTCGTCCAGGTCAGTTGGAGTCGGGTGGAAAAGGACAAAGGGAAGTGTGGGAGAAAAGGGAAGAAGAGAGTTGGGCTTGTGTTGTGGTTATTATTATGTTAAGGTGATTTATTATAATAAACCTTTTATTTGAACCTGGGGTGATGCCATGCCCTCTACTAGTTACAACATCTTTCGGCCTGTTCATACATTCTTACCTCAAACACCATGTGGATGGACGGTGTTAATTTGATTCTTTCACTGTTGGCAAGACAAAGCATTTTGTTATCATCCAGCACTGTATTCATGTTCTCAATCCAGAGGGCATCCACAGGGCCGTCACAAACAATCCATTTATGGTCGTCCGACGTATCATTGACTGCTGCACGGACACTAAGTCCCATCAGCCCATCTCTCCATTCCATCGTCAAATTGTTGACCTCACCGTACAGCTCTCCCATAGTAATTGACTTGGGGTTTAATATGTAGGTCTTCACCGGTAGGTAATATGGGTTTTCTTCACCAGCTTCATGTAAAGCACCTAAAGTGTCTCCGAGGATATTCAAAACGGTTGTTTTTCCACCTCCAGTTGGACCAACCAGCATGACTCCATGGCGGACAATCATCGTCTCGAAGAGTTGAATTACTTTATGGATCATTGTTGAGACAGGCTGCAAACCCTGCTTAATCATGATATCCACAATGGTTGACTGGAAAACACCATAATCGTGATCTGGAATAGTGACTCCTGGAAACAAGTCTGAAAGAATTCCACTGAAAGTAGAAGAGAAAGAAAATAAAGTTAATGTTTTATCAGGAACGTATTCCTTCAAATGCATATAAATAAATATGCAACCGTACTGAGATAACATCTGTAGTGATCCAGGGAGTCCTGAAAACACAGGCACCAAAAACACTTTCTAATATTGCCCACTAGAGGGGGGAAAAACACCGTCAAACACCTGACTAGATACCCAAGACAAATCTTTATCAAAATAAAGGGTTTATTTCAGCATAAAAGCCGTGTAAACCCCAAAGCTCCAAGGAAAACAAAGGAATTGTCTGAAAGGCAAGGGAATACACCGCAAACAAAGACTCAAATGCTGAATCCAGCAGCATGGTCAAAAACAGAGCAGAGGATCAAAACACTGTCCCAAGATGAAATCCAGAGGAGAGGTCAAAAACACAGCAAGGGTTCAAAATCCAGAAAATCACAAAACAATAGCAAAAGCAAAGAAACACAAAACACTCCACACCCAAGCACATTTAATGAACCGCCAAGAACAATACGGTGATTAGCTGGTGGCCCCACCCCTTAGGTAGTCACCCTCAAAACCCAAGGGTCATTACCTAGGCCACGCCCTTTTCCCAAAAAACACACAGGAAAAGGTAGGCCTACATCATAAACAAAAGAAATGTTAATTCAAATAAATAATACAAAATTAAATAATGCAGACATAAAACACAACTGCGAACACCAGCCAGGGGGAAAATGCAGGCTGAAACATGACAGCATCTAGTCCAGGTGTCCTCAAGTTTGATCCTATAGTGTGTCAAGAAACACTATGGGGCCTCCTTTATTCCAACAGCAATACAACTGTATAATGCCTAATGAAGAGTCATAACATCCTTCACATCTTCTACAACTGTGTGATGGGCCAGTGTGGTGTGACATCACTTCAAGTGAGGCCCACCAAATTAACAAGCGATTGAAAAGGACAGGCTCAGTGATGGGACTCACTCTGAACTCCTTGGAGGTCGTAGTGGAGGAGAGAATGAATGAAAATGAAACTGAGTGCCATTATGAATCACTAGGGGGCTTCGCCCCCTGCTCACTTCGCTCGCCAACCCCTGGTGTTGGGAATGACAAAGAGCGTGATGTATGAATGAGATATAGAATAGTGTGACGGTGTAGATGATGCAAATAGAAAGCAAACAATAAAGTGTGTGGCACAGTGTAAAGGTTTATTTGAAAATTTCTTTGTACACGCCGTTTAAGTGTAAAAGGTAATTCCAGCTCAGAACTTGTAAGGTCATTTAAGATGGTTATTGTTGTGATCAGAGTCAAGTTTGTCAGAGCTTAGAAAGAGTTGTGTCTCTCCAGGAAGTAATGGAATGACTTGGGTATTAATGTTTTCCATATTAATATTTTTTGGACATAATATAGTGCGTTGTGTTAAAAGCGGCATTTGGTCTAACGAGATTGCTGTTCCAAATGTCTCTGTAACTAAGTTGTCGCAGATAAAGGCTTGAGGAATTGTAATAATATGTGCCTGAAGTCCAGCTGTATTGGTGAGTGTACCATCTCTCAGTTGTAATAAGCAATTGTTATGATCTGGTTCTGGACATCGTATCTTTTTTACTAACTGTATCTTTTGAAAGCAATGCCAATTGTCTGCGTATTTTAAGGTGCACTGAACAATAGCTGAGTGCATGGCATGTGGAAGAATAGCTAATCACTGTCTAAAATCTCCTCCTCATAAAAGTACCTTTCCTTCAAATCGAATATTATTATTCATAAACGTTTGTAGAAGTTTATGAATGGTGTTGAGTAAGTGACTTCATGCCATTGTACATTCATCAATAATTAACATTTTTTCAAGACGGATGTCACGTGCAGTGCCACCGTTAATGTTCATAGTGTATACCGATTTGTAGGATCTAATGCAGTTGATAAAGATTTCACTTTCAGGTACATCGTCAGTTATAAGCCTCTGTAGATATTCAGTATATGAATGTAAAGAAGGCAGTCTAATTTGACCCTTTTGACAACAACGTGTAAATGTATTACTTGTATTGCCAGTTGTTTCTTCAGGGAAGTGAACTGAATGACAATGATTGCAAATGACATTCATTAATCCGAATGAATTTTCCTGGTGTATGTTTTTCTTGTGCCGTTTGAGAGGCGCGTTGTTGCATGTGTAGTATTTGGGACGTGTTCTTTTGGAGCTGTAATCGATTTGCCTGTGCTGTGTGAGAAGCCCGTTGTAGCCTTCGCTGCCATTAACGTATGTCTGAGACGGGAGGTGTTTCGTTTTGAATCCGTGCCTGTTGCGATGCAGCACTTTGATTGATAGATTGCGTCTTGTGGATCTAGGATGTAGATTTGTGCATATTTGCGTTGTTGATTTGTTTCAGGGTGCACTGTTCCAATGCGATGCAGTATTTGTGCACATATGGGAAAGCAGTATGGGCCATTGCCTTTTGGTGGCCTGATATTTACTCCGGTATATGCAAAAGCAAATGAACTATTGTAGGATCTAATGCAGTTCATAAAGTTTTTACTTTTAGGTACGTCGTTAGTTAGAAGCTTTAGTTGAGCTTTGTGTTTTTGGAGTCGAGACATTTTTTCTTTTAGAAATATGGATAAGTAATAAGGAGTATTGCACTCACTGTTAATATGGAGCCTTTTCTGCGGTTGAACGGTTAATAGTGCCTTATTGTAATGAGATCCACCTATGCTGCATAGCCGTCTATTTTGTTGTTTCTTTCGTTTTCGTGTGTTTGTTCCTGTTATCCTTTCCTTTTCGTTTTGTACCCGTGACCGTGTATTCAAGACTTGTTTCTTTCTCAGCATGCGAAATATGGATAAGTAATAAGGAGGATCGCAGTCACTGTTAAGATGTTTCCTTTTCTGCAGTTGAACGGTTAATAGTGCTTTATTGTAAGGAGATCCACCAATGCTGACACCTATGCTGTCTAGTGTGAAGGTGTTGATGTTCACTTTAGAATATGTGGCTTTGGGTGTCACTTCTTATGGATGTGTGTGTGTGGGGTCGGTTGAGGATTGTTGTCGCGCGAGCGTCTTCTTTCTTTTTGTGTTCCTGTGTCTTGTTGAATCCCCCTCTTGGTGTGTGTCCCGTCCCTTGCTTGAAGGGTCTGTGGGGTGGTTTTGTGTTCTTTTTTTTGTGTTCCATGGGCTTGTTGAATCCCCCTCTTGGTGTGTGTCCCGTCCGGTGCCTGTAGGGGGGGGGTGCCTTGCTGTTGTGCGCGAGCCTCTTTTTTTTTTTTTTTTTTTTTTTGGGTCTAGTTTCGTGTGCAATGTGTTTCGTGCTTTGCTTGCATTTGAATACTTTTTTTATGTGCCGTTTCCTTTTTTCGGTGCTCTTTGCGCCTCATTTCTCAATTTTTCCTGTGCTCACTCCTTTTTTCTGTGGTCTTGTCCGCCTCTCGCGGCCCCTCATCCGCCTCTCTCGCCCTCTTCTATCCGCCTTTCTCGGCTCCTCAGCCGACCCTCGCGGACTCTTTTTGCGCCTGCGCAGTACGTCTTTTTGCAGCTACGGCCCATTGCCGGATGTGCCTGCGTCCATCATCCGGTTTAGCATTCTCGGTTAGTAATATGGATTATACAACGCTGCACATCCTCTCTGTGACACACCAACACTGAGGACTTTCAGCCAATGAATCATTCAGCAGAAGTGGGTCCGAAAAAGCTAATGGGGCTTCGTTCTACCAACAACAACATGTCAAATACCTCCCTGGGGACAAACAAAGTTGTAACTAATAACTGTGCTTGGAACCATTAATACATTAATACCTTTCCCAGTTTCTCGCATTTCAACAATTCTCTTGGTAGCTCAATCAGAGTGACCATAGGGTTCTTTGTGATCCTCTCTTACCAAGGCCCTTCTCCCGTGATTCCGGCCTGTTAGTCAGCTCTAGAAAAATTCTTGGCTGTTCCAAACATCTTCCATTTAAGAATTATGAAGGCCACTGTGCTCATGGGACTGCGGTGGGTTGGCGCCCTGCCCGGGATTGGTTCCCTGCCTTGCATCCTGTGTTGGCTGGGATTGGCTCCAGCAGACCCCCGCGACCCTGTGTTCGGATTCAGCAGGTTTGAAAATGGATGGATGGATGTGCTCATGGGAAACTTCAATGCTGCAGGAATTGTTTTGTAGCTTTCCCCAGATCTGCGCCTCGACACAGTTGTGTCTCGAAGCTTTGAAGACATTTTTTTTTGGACCTCTTGGCTCAGTTTTTGCTCAGTTGGGGGGCTTCTATAGTCAGGTGTGCGTCTTTCCTAATCAGTCCAGTCAGTAGAATGGACTTCAAACAGGGTATAGGAACATCTCAAAGATGATCAATAGAATGGGATGCAGCTGAGCCAAACTTCAAGTGTCATACCAAAGGGTCTGAAAAGTTGTATCGATGGGATATTTCCATTTTTTTATTGTTAATACATTTGCAAGAGTTTCTAAAATCCTGCCTTCGCTTTGTTATTCTGCGGTATCAAATAAGGCAATGATCTTAACACAAGGTAGTAACATCACAAAATGTGAAAAAGGTAGAGGGGGTCTGAATACTTTCTGAAGGCCCAGTATCTAAAAATATCAAGAAAATGGCTTTCCAGCAGTTGTACATTTTAATTCCTTATGACAAATTAACTACACTTGATTTACTGTCTGAATCATCTTAAATGGACCTTTCACATCCTTTTAAAATAAACTTCCTTTTCCTCAGGTTTACTACTCAGCATGTAGTAAATACCAGGACCTTGAAGTTGTTTATGTCTGGCTATCTGTTGCTCTTTTTTTCTATTTATATTGCATCCCCTCACCCCTGCATATCTTCAGAACTGGCCAAGAGGAGACATTTCCTGTTTTGTCGTGTTCTGTCCTTTTCATCTGATTGTTAAGAGTGATGACCACTATGTTGCTTCATATATTCATCCATCCATCCATCCATGGTACAGAGGAGAAATTTCCTGTTTTCTTTCATTCAGTCCTTTTCACCCGATGGTTAAGAATGATGATCACCATGTTGCTTCATCTATCCATCCATCCATCCATCCATCAATCCATCCTTGGCCAAGAGGTCCTTGTCGTCTTTATTGATAAGAGTGATGATCATTATGTTACTTCATCCATCCATCCATCCATCCTTGGCCTAGAGGAGAAATTTCCTGTTTCATTGTGTTCTGTCATTTACATTTGATTGTTAAGAGTGATAATCACCATGTTGCTTCATCCATCCATCCATCCATGGTGCAGAGGAGAAATTTCCTGTTTTCTTTCATTCAGTGCTTTTCACCTGACGGTTAAGAATGATGATCTCCATGTTGCTTCATCTATCCATCCATCCTTGGCCAAGAGGAGAAATTTCCTGTTATGTTGAATTCAGTCCTTGTCATCTTGATTGATGAGAGTGATGATCATTATGTTACTCCAGCATCCATCCATCCCTCCATCCATCCATTCTTGGCCAAGAGGAGAAATTTCCTGTTTTGTTGAGTTCAGTCCTTGTCATCTTAATTGATAAGAGTGATGATCATTATGTTACTTCATCCATCCATCCATCCATCCATCCTTGGCCTAGAGGAGAAATTTCCTGTTTCATTGTGTTCTGTCATTTACATTTGATTGTTAAGAGTGATGATCACCATGTTGCTTCATCCATCCATCCATCCATGGTGCGGAGGAGAAATTTCCTGTTTTCTTTCATTCAGTGCTTTTCACCTGATGGTTAAGAATGATGATCACTATGTTGCTTCATCTATCCACTCATCCATCCATCCTTGGCCAAGAGGAGAAATTTCCTGCATTGTTGAGTTCAGTTCTTGTTGTCTTGATAGATAAGAGTGATGATCACAATGTTGCTTCATCCATCCATCCTCAGCCTCGAGAAGAAATTTCCTGTTTCATCAAATTTGGTCCTTTTCACTAGATTGATGAGTGATGATCACTATGTTGCTTCATCTAACCATCCATCCATCCATCCATGGTGCAGAGGAGAAATTTCCTGTTTTCTTTCATTCAGTACTTTTCTCCTGATTAATAAGAATGATTATCACCATGTTGCTTCATCTATCCATCCGTCCTTGGCCAAGAGGAGAAATTTCCTGTTATGTTGAGTTCAGTCCTTGCCATCTTGATTGATGAGAGTGATGATCATTATGTTACTCCACCATCCATCCGTCCATCCATCCATCCATCCATCCATCCATCCATCCATCCATCCATCCATCCTTGGCCAAGAGGAGAAATTTCCTGTTTTGTTGAGTTCAGTCCTTGTTGTCTTGATAGATAAGAGTGATGATCACTATGTTGCTTCATCCATCCATCCATCCATCCATCCATCCATCCATCCATCCATCCTCAGCCTAGAGGAGAAATGTCCTGTTTCATCGTGTTCTGTCCTTTTCATCCGATTCTTAAGAATGATGCTCACCATGTTGCTTCATCCATCCATGCATCCATCTAAAGACCCATCCATCCAAAAATCAATCCATCCATCCATCTATTGACCAAATCCAGTTAGTTAAATGATGGCACTACAAAGAGCCCAAGCCTTTACTGGCAGAACGAGGTACACAGTATCAGTCAAACCTGAATAGGCCATCAGTGTGGCGCAGGGCATATTTCGCTCTGTACACACCCATTGTCACTCCTCAAACTGAGTTCATTTCCAGTCAGTTTAACTATTGATAGCAATTATGAACACTAAAAAGGGAAAGAGAAAATGAGGACTAGGGACTCAGGTGACTGATGCCCCTCCAGTTTTTCCAAGAGTAATCGGTCGTCAAGATGTAAGCACAGCCAGTCTGCAGATGTTGATGATGTAAACTTCTATGACTGTGTGATGTGAGGGGAAAATGGAAAAGCCACAGAGATATGAAAAGAACATAAAACAGGGACTCCAGCCACATAAAGCTATGAGGCAGTAGAAGAAGCCACTAAGCACACAATGCCTTCCCATGTTTTTCTGTAAATTCATTCCTATTAATTTCATGTGTTTATCTGCTAAAACTGTAAGTTGTGGGCATGCGCATGCTGTGTAGATGCCAAATGGGCTGGATGGGTATCCCGGCCAGAAGAGGGGATGGTTCCTTAGCAGGACAGGAGGCTCCTAACAGGCAGATAGGCTTCCCTGCCGGGGAGGAGAAGGGGATCAGACTCAAAAGGAAGGACCAAAAGGGATGGACGGACAGCCCACTGGAAAGGAAAGATGTCGATGGGGGCTTTTTATTCCTTCACCACGCCAGATGACAGCTGCCCCAGGTATCAGAGCCCAGTAGGTGCCACAAGAGGGTGCTGCAGGGAGACAAGCTCCATGCTATAATGGACTTTCATATGACTCGGAAGTGCTTCAATCGGGCAGTTGCCCTGGCACCGGAAGTAATAAAAGGGACTGCACTCTCTTACCCAGAGGAATCGGAGCTGGGAGGATGTGCAGCAACACTCAACTGGAGGAGGGCAGTGCAATGGTGAGATTGATGTAATAAGCTTTGCACACCTGGATTTGGGGATTTTTCTACCATACTTCTTTCTCTACAGAGCCTCTCCAGCTCTGTCAGGTTGGATGTAGACCATCTGTGGATAGCTATTTCCGGGTCTCTCTAGACATGTTCGATCAGGCTGGGACATTCAAGGACGTTCCCAGAGTTGTTCCTAAGCCACTCCTTTACTTTGTACTGTTGGAAGATGAACCTTCACCTAATCTGAGGTCCAGACGGCTCTGAAGCAGGTTTTCATGAATGATATTTCTGCACTTTGCTCATTTCAGTTTTCCTTCAACCCTGTCTTGTCTTTCAGTCTAAAAGATGACCCCACAGAATGATACTGCCATCAGCGTGTTTCACCATTGGAATGGTGATGAGTGATGCCAGATTTCCTCCAAGCGTGACACTTAGAACTGAGGCCAAAGAGTTCAACTTTGGTTTCATCAGACCAGAAAATGAATGAATTTAAATGATTTAAGTATAGCATCATAACAAAATGTATAAATAGTGACAGAGTCTGATTAGGCATGACTTTAAAAGTGGAGAACAGCAGTCTCAGTGAACTAATCATCTGACTCTGGTGATACCCAAGTCTCGATCATTCAGGATGTCATGCTGTAAATCTAGTTGTGTTCATTTTGTTTGATTAAATCTTTTAAACTCAATAAAAGTAAAAACAGCTTATACACATTTAAACACAAAAACATTTGGAATTATTTAAAGTTAATTACCTAAAAAGCAACGCATCATCTGTAAGAAACTTCGGCAGGTTGGAATCGCGCAGTGCCCGAATCAGAACTACATCTTCACTCAGGTGAGGGTTTTCTCTCTTCAGGGATCTAGGAAAAGCATTACAACAACCGCAACATTTATTTCTACAGCACATTTTCATACAAATGATATAGCTCAAAGTGCTTTACATAATGAAGAAAGAGAAAAAAGACAAAATAAATAAGAATTAAAATAAGGGAACACTAATTATCATAGAATAAAAGTAAGGTCCAATGGTCAGGGAGGACAGAAAAAAGAAACAAAAAAAAAAACAAAATCTGTAGGGGCTCCAAGGCCACGAGACCACCCAGCCCCTTCTAGGCATTCTACCTAACATCAGTGACCTCAGTCAGTCCTCATGGTATTCAGAGTTCACATGGAAGAACTTGATGATGACGGTCATGTGGACTTCTGGCCTTTAATCCATCAATGTACATTAAAGGTTGTGACAGATAGGGGGCGCTATCGCTCCCTTGAACCCTCAGATCAGATGCCAGACACCAGATAAAAGTCCAAATAAATTTATTATAATAATAACTGTGCACAAAGCACCTCC
This sequence comes from Erpetoichthys calabaricus, assembly GCF_900747795.2. Lineage (NCBI taxonomy): Eukaryota > Metazoa > Chordata > Cladistia > Polypteriformes > Polypteridae > Erpetoichthys > Erpetoichthys calabaricus. The sequence continues at coordinate 187,614,207 of NC_041400.2, forward strand.
ACTCCACTATAGATAGATAGATAGATAGATAGATAGATAGATAGATAGATAGATAGATAGATAGATAGATAGATAGATAGATAGATAGATAGATAGATAGATAGATAGATAGATAGATAGATAGATAGATAGATAGATACTTTATTAATCCCAAGGGGAAATTCACAATATATACACCAATACACAATCAATAATCAATCCTCCACTCCCAGACGCGTTGCCACCCTTCCTCCCGACTCAGCTCGCCTGTCTGGGATTTCCCAGAGTCCTTTATAGTCCTTGACCCGGAAGTGCTTCTGAACCCTCAGTCCATGTGACTTCCCAGCACTTCTGGGTCAGATGAAAACTCCTCTTCTTCATCCCGGAAGTACGTCATTCCCTCTGTCGCTGTAACTAAGATGTACTTCCGGGTTATAGGGAACATACAAGTCCTTATGCGTCCCTGTAGCGTCCTCTGGCGGCCCCCATGGTAACCAGCAGGGCTGTGAAGGAAAACTCCAATGTCCATAATTCCCTGCTGGCATTTGGGGAACCTCCATGCTGTAGGGAGGGCTCCATCTGGCGGCCTGGGGGTATGAATGGCCGGCCATATCCCACAAGGTATTATTAGTCAAGATTATTTAGTCTACAAAATAATGGAGGCTCTGATTGGGGCTCTCGAGAGTCTGAGTGTCTGAGCTTGCGAAGGTCCTGATAAAAACCAACATCCAGGACTATAATGACCTCTTAGGCACGGCCATCATCAGTGTGTCTGTCTGTAGAGAGAGTGTCAACCTCGTCATTGAGAGGTTTACTTACCTCGGTAGTGACATTCATGTCTCTCGTGACTCTTCCTATGAAGTCAGTAGATGGATTGGGAGAGCAGGGGGGATCATGAGGTCACTGTAAAGGGGTGTGTGGCGCTCACGATATTTATGTAAAAGGATGAAAGTCCAAGTCTTAGAGTTCCAGTGCTCCCTATTTTATTACATGGCTGTGAGACATGAACAAAATCCTTGGGTACCGCTGGTTTGACTTTGATTGGTTCCTCATTCAGTCTCTCAAGAGCCCCGCTCAGAGCCTCCATTGACTCTGTGAAGATCACAGCATCGTCAGCAAAATCAAGGTCAGTGAATCTCTCTTTCCCAACAGATGCCCCATAGCTGCTGGACCTCACGACCCTGCCCAACACTTCATGCAAGCATTAAATAGAATATGAGCAAAAACACACCCCTGACGAACCCCAGAATCAACTAGGACAAATGTTGAGGTTCTGCCTCCTCTCTGCACAGCACTCACAGTACCAGTGTACAGACCGGCCATGACATCCAGCAACTTTGACTCAGTTGATCAAGCTGCCCCTGCCCTACCACAAGGCCGTATTGAATCCCTCAAAGGCCAATGGGTGTGTGAAGATGCAAGTCCCTACACAAATAGTGTAGTGGTATATTTTCCCACATCAGCTTTTCACAGGACAGTATAAAGTAATTAACTGTGCCCTGCTAGTCCTCAGCATTATAAATAAAGATTAGAGAAATGGCACGTACCTGCATCCTTTCAGGTGCACATAAAAGGGTGAGGGCAACAGGATGACACGTATTGGGAGAATTGTGGATGGTGTTGGGGGGCAACTCTCCTCAAAGGGCACCTCGGGGAGTTGTGTCGGCCACCGCTTGTTCATGTCTTGCTTGCTGTCACGGGTTTGGAAGTGGCAAGATGGAAAAGTGCAGTATGAACTTTTTTATGAACTGCACCAACGACATGAACTGCAATATTTTTTTGTCTGCCTTTGTTGCCAGCTCGGGAGGTGCATTTGATCAGGCATAGGAGGCAATGCGTAGGAGTCGGGGGGAGTATGTGAGCGTAAGCATGATCCAGCGGCATCTGCTGAACAGGTAAACACGTGCAGGTAAACTCACTGGTTTAAAGGGGCACAGAACGAGTGACAGGGGAACGGGTGACCAGTTCCCTTCTCAGGTGATTGCGGGAGAAACTTATAAAAGCCAGGCAGGAATTAGATATAGCAGGAAAAGTGCTATATTATAGATAGATAGATAGATAGATAGATAGATAGATAGATAGATAGATAGATAGATAGATAGATAGATAGATAGATAGATAGATAGATAGATAGATAGATAGATAGATAGATAGATAGATAGATAGATAGATAGATAGATAGATAGATAGATAGAATTCTTTATTGTCATTATGCATAAATGTAGATGTGGAAGAAAAAGAAACAAGTTCATCATAGGACGTCCAGGGTTGCATATGCAGATGAGCTGGTTTTGGATGTGGCAGATGAACTGGAATTCTGTTATGACCAAAAGCTCTGCTACTCTCTGAGCTTTAGAAAGAAGAGATAGCAAAACGGAAACCAGAAGCAGAGTTAAAAGAGAGCAAGTTTATTAGAGACTGGATGTACTGGGAGTGAAGTGCCCAGACCGACTGGAAATCGGGTGGGTGCAGTTCCCACAATAATCTTTTTTTTACTTTCTCGTATACAAAGTAAAGGGAAAGTATTGTAATCGTCCAAAAATTGGACCTCAAGATTTTGATGAATCTCGAAATCTTAGACCTCCTCGAGTCCGATTTACTTTCTCGTAGGGAAAGTATTGGAATCCTTAAAAAAATTCCATTTCGAGATTCTGATGAATCTCAACGTTTTAGACCTCCCTGAGTCCGAAAATACCATTTTTGGAATTATGTGTGTGTGTATGTGTGTACACACGATAACTTGTGTACGCTTTCACTTCGGACAACCAAATTTTGCATACAAGTATTAGGTACAAAACATCGATTTCTATCAACTTTTGGGCTATTTCCGCTAACCGGAAAGGGGTACTTTACCTTTTATTCATGCAGCTGCAGAGTCCGATTTATTCAACTTTACTTTTATAATAATTATTCAGGATGGCACGGTGGCACAGTGGTAGCGCTGCTGCCCCCTAGTAAGGAGACCCAGGTTCACTTCCCAGGTCCTCCCTGCGTGGAGTTTGCATGTTCTCCCTGTGTCTGCGTGTGTTTCCTCCCACAATTCAAAGACATGCAGGTTAGGTGCATTGGTGATTCTAAATTGTCCCTCGTGTGTGCTTGGTGTGTGTGTGTGTGTGTGTGTGTGTCCTGTGGTGGGTTGGCGCCCTGCCCGGGATTGGTTCCTGCCTTGTGCCCTGTGATGGCTGGGATTGGCTCCAGCAGACCCCCGTGACTCTGTGTTCGGATTCAGCAGGTTGGGAAATGGATGGATTGATGGATAATTGTTCAATATATTATTAATTTGATTTGATTTGTTCTTGATGGTTCTTTAATGTACATAATACAAAAATATAATCATTGTCTTGCGGTTTACTCCTCGAATATCCATCCTCATATCTGAGTGTATTAGAGAGTCGAGGGGAGAGCACTCCCGATTTTTTTGTTTTGTTTTTCTTCTTTTTTTGGTTTGACTTATTTATTGTGCATTTTTAGTACATTTTTAAAAGCTACCTGATTTTCTTTTTCACTTTTTTGGAACGTGCACTCTTTGGAACTGTTTTTAGCTATTTATTGCACAATAAATTACACTTTCTTTTTTTCAAATTGCCTCTCTCACAGTCCCACTGGCCTCAGCCCCCCTATCAAGGACCTGGGGTCTGCCAGATTTATCTATTAAGTACCTGAGGGCTTGACAGGGCCTGACTCGGCTCCTTAAGAGAGTTGATCATACTTTTTAACAATGCAGCATGCGGGCGCCAGGCCGTTTAAAGCAGCGTGGCATTTCTCACTCACGATACCCACCCTTGGTCTTTTCAGTTCTTGGAAACTTGATTATTTAATTGAATGGGGGATTTGGCAAGAGTTCCCCCTTGGAAATTTTGACTCACGGATACTTGATCGTTTTGTTGGGCAGAGGGGGGTGAAGTTGGTGAAAGGGCCACAGACCCTGGATGAGCACCCAGAACACCTTGGTGGTCGATCCACCCTTGTCGATTCAACAGTTTAAGAAACACTAGTTAAAATACATCCGGATTTCCCCACAAATGCCTTCCTATAAGGCGCCTGTCCAGATTTCAAAAAACTGTCAGTTTTACCAGGTTCTTCAAACTGCGGCCCATCGTTCCCAACCTGGTTTACCTTTTTTGTTAATTCACCAACTTTTATAAAATTTATTACATACCATATCATCAGATGAACCAGCAATGGCTACAATAGACGAGTGGTTCTCAAAAGGCGTGCAGCACATATTATGGAAGTAATTACAAACATTTAACCCCCTCTTTCATTAAACATAAAAACTGCAAGGTGAAAACACTTAAGACAGAGAGAAACTCAATCCAAGGGAGATGACTAAGCTCTCCTCCTCCAGCTCTTGGAGAAAAACTCCAACGGTCTTTGCTTTTATTTGGCTTGGGGATATACGGTAACCCTAAGAAACACCCCTTTAAAAATATTTCCGAAATCAGTACTTAACGTTTATTTCCTTACCCTGCCATTACCAGCACAGATTTGACTGCTCTCATTCCAAAGTCATAGTGATCTTGCTGAGAGAGCTGCTCACTGCACAGCTTGTACATCTGAGTCATCTTCCTGGCCAAAACTTTACTGGATTCAAAGCCTTCTGAGTAAAGAATAACCTAAAAATGTGAGATATGAATAAAAAAAAATGAAATAAAGTACTTAACGAAAATCATATAATTAAGAAAATAAACTATTAGCTCAACCGCCCCATCTCTTCTCCTATACATAAGCACCTCCCCATACCCAACACTATCAAAAGTTACACTGTTATTACTTATATCTCTTTATTATAATAAAAAAAAACCTTTGGAGATGAGACGTGACTTTCAGAGAGACTTTTTGGAATGAAGTCCCGCCAGACGGTGACTTTTACCATGAGATTGTTTCAAGTCACGCCATACTTACAGCCTTTTTCAAACAAGACCACGGGGTCATCTAACCTCTCAGTCGTGTGAATGCTTTTGTCAGACACACTTCCTGCGCTCTCAGCTCTTATAAATTTTATCAGGACAATAATTTTGTACGTTCTAGGTGACACGTCAACAACTAAGCGAAGAAAAAGGAGCATGGACAAATATTCGAAAAAGTTGGTTTATTTATTAGAGAGAAAGAAACGATATTCACTCATGGGCTAGTTATACGTTGCGTTGTCACGATGTAAGTCCAAACACGGAATCAAAATTTAATAAGATCTTGAAGAAACGTTAATTCCAAATATTGCTTCTATGGAAGTTGAAAAATAATGCATATGTAACAATTGCCATGAGAGTAACAATCTCTTAAAATTGTATATCCGGTTAACCAAACCCGGGGGTGGCTGAGCGAAGCAAGCAAGGGACGGAACCCCCTAGTTAATAAAAAGGAAATACTACTGGGTCCAAAACAGATACGTTGAGCTTCTTTAGGGAGTCGGAGGGGAATGAAGTGAATATCCTGCATTTTATAATGTAATGCTTTAGCTGCTACTCTTAATTACCACAGGCTACTACAGAGTGTACTGCATGGTAGTCCAGTGTGTCGTGCCAAGGACCTCATGATTGTAAAAGCTGTAATAGAACATAAACTTTAAGTCATAATGGGTGACACAGCGGTTACTGCTACTGTCTCATAGATCAAAATTTGAAACAGTCCATCCATCCATGCATACAGGGTCGTGCTCATCCCAGCAAGTACAGGGTGAGGCAGAAAGGACGGACGTCTTTGAAATGGCTAGAACTCACCACTAGATGGAGTGACAGATGTGCGGTAGGTGGCGTTAGGTTCGCAAAGTCTTAGCAGTTTTTGATTTTCTTTTTAGTTGAAGCCATGGAGCCGTGGACGATAGAACACAGCGTTTTTGCGTACGACTGTTTTGCCATTTCAATATCCACAGAAATAAAGCTGTTCCCGCTCGTAACACTATCCTACGTTAGGTTAAAGCACTTTGTACATGAGGTACACTAATGAACAAAAGACCGCCGGGGGCTACACGAATGGTACGTACCCCTGAAAATGTGGAAAGCGTACGACTAGCCCTGCTGCACAGTCCAAGTTGATCTGCTCGGAAACATTCTTCTGAATTTGGCCATAACGGACACCACATGGGAGATGTTGTTTTCCACACTTGATTTTGTCAAATGCTGTTTCAATATGAACTCAAATCTTTCAATAAATTTCTTTGTAAGAAAAAATTAACAATTTTGCGATTTTGTAAAAAACGTCCGTCCTTTCTGCCTCACCCTGTATCATGCACGAGGCAGGAACAATCCCTGGATGGGGCGCCACCATGCCCTCACGTGTTTAATACATGCTTTAATGTATTTCATCATGAAAATGATATCAGGTATACATCTTAATATTCTAAAATGTTCAGAGAGCTGTAATCTCATGAATGTAATGTGTTCTGTGTGGCGATCACTGCCTGCATGCTCCTGTCAGCGTAAGAGAAACTTCATTTAAGAAGCATATAGTAATTAATGACTGAGTTGGGGAACTCTTACAATACAAAGCATTTAATGTGCTACTCTAGTTGAGAAACTAGGGTTAGGGTTAGGGTTTATGTTTATGAGGTTATACTTTAATGACAAAATAAACTGAGATTAAAGAAGAAATTACGACTTTAATTTCAATACAGACTATTTTTTTTCTGACGGTGGGCTTTGACACTTTTTTCGCTGCAACTTTGATATTTGACCACTTCTTTTTTATTTTCGGCATTGTGCAACTTTCTGAACTTGAACTTTTGAGCGCCTTTGTCATGCTATATTACTCCTTCAATTTCATTTTGTTGTTTATACCACTGCTTAAACCACCAAATAGCATGTTTTTTTCCTTGCTATTCATACTGATTTGCATATTCAAATAGATGAATTTGGGGGGGGGGGGTCAGGGTGGGGTGGTAGGCTTGTGTATGTGCATTAAAATTCACGTTAATTGGGATGTATAAAGGGGAAGTGCGTGGAACTTTGCTTACCCACTGTTTTATGCATCTCAATTTTTTTGTGCCTACACATTTCTAGTTTTTTCCTTATGTGATGTTTTAGTTTGAATTCTGCTCGAGGCGTTACACATGAGGCCCCAGGTGAGTGTGTGTGGGTGGAAATGTGTATTACTGGCCTTCCAGACCACACTCGGTTCCATCATGCAGACACTGCTGCCAAAACACCACCTGCCCAAAAATGAACTGGACTAGTGAGTCTGACAACATTATGTCGTTGGTGAGAACATCTGTCAAAATGCACTACCCATTACTAACTCATTTAACGTCAGAGGCATTCCCTCTGTGCTTGGAGGAATGTTAGACTCATTGACTCGGCAGCTAATCCTTGCGTTTGCACGAGTTACGAAATGTAAACAAATGTAAACAAAGGCAAGATGGTATCGACATCTCACGAGGGAGCGAAGCGAGTGCAGAAAAGAAAATACTCAGCAGATGATGTTTTTGCGCATTATCGCTGAGTCGGACTCTGATTTTTCAGAATCTGGTTTTGTTGACAGTGATCTGGAGATCGAGCAAGAGAGTGAGAAACTGGCATCAGCTGATCGGACACCAGCCAATGCCACCCCAGCTGATCGGCTGCCAGCTTAGTGCATTCGCACAGCCGACACACCTACTGCAAGGTTCATGTGGGAGGAATACCCAGACATTGATCCGTGGGAGCCAAACTGGCTACCAGACTTCACAAGATAGCATGGCTTGCTGTTGGACACGACAGATTACCAGCCGCTGGACTACTTCAGGCTGCTCTCTCATGATGCTGAATGCAGAGCTGGTATGCAATTTTTTGAATCGTGGGCTGCACTTGCACCGCATTCTCGTTTTTCAAAGTGGACACCCACAAAAAAAGACGAGATGAAGGGCTTTGTGGCATTACAAATAGAGATGGGACTGGACTGGTGATATAACTTCAGGAAGCATTGGACCAAACGTGCTTTGTCCCTTGGTGGCTTTGGACAGGTTATGCCACGTGATAGGTAAGTGCCGCTGCAAAGTTTTATTCACTTCTGTGATAACCAGAAGCAAATCCCAAGGGGTGAGCCAGGCTATAACCCCATGTATAAAGTTCAGCCCCTGTTTGACATTGTGGAACCGACATATAAACAATTTTATCAGCCTGGCCGTGATTTGTCTGTGCACGAATCTATGATAAAATAAAAGGGACACCTTTTTTTCTGCCAATATATGCCAGACAAGCCCACAAAGTATGGCATAAAGGATTTTGTACTGGCAGAAGCAAACACTGGTTTCTGCCTGAAAGTAATTACATAGACAGGAAAGTATTTCTTTCAAAGAGAGAACTGTCCCTTGACAAGTCAGTTGCTTCAGGGCTATGAACATTTGGGTCATGTTGTGTACATGGACAATTTTTATACATGCCCAGAATTGTTCATGGAGCTACAGAGCAGAGGAATTGGAGCTTGTGGCACAGTGAGGGTGTACAGGAGACACAGGCCTTCACAGTTGAAGAGGTGACAATGTGGTTTTCATGCGGGTTGAAAACTTGGTGGCATTGGCATGGCACAATGTCAAACGGGTGACTTGTCTCTCTACAGTACACACTAACAATATATGTGAGAAAGTGCAGCAAAAGACAATTGAAAAGGAAGCACCAGTGCAACACGTATTGTAAGCAGTGAAATGTGGCAATGTATGCAATCGGCTGCTTTGAGCGATATCATACCGCAGGACTTTGCTGTGTAACATGTATGTGAAATCATAGAGTATGCATGCTCATACAACATGCAAGACAGTAACATCTGTCAAAAGTAAATATTTTTTGCTGATTTGATATGTTAAACAATTGCTTTGTGTTCTTTTTTAAAAAAAGTTAGTTTTTGGAAAAATATTCAGCCCTGGGAGAAAAGAAACAAAAAAAAATTAGCCTTAAACAAGCTAACACAATAATATTTGCTGCTGCACACATCTATCATTAATTTCTAGAGAACCTTCATAAATACACAATATGTGAAAAACAACATAAAAGTTACTTGACAATTCACATTTGCTTATTTGGCAAAGACAAGTGGAACATTACTTGTCTGAACATTTATAAAGTCAAAAGGAAATATTCTATATAAATAAAATGTATTTTTATTATTATTATTATTATTATTAAAAGCAACTTACTTCTGCAATAAGAGCGTAGTTGGGCACCATCATCGCAATGGGCCTAAATAAAGCTTTCAAGTTGTCTGGCAACTCCGTTCTTCCTGCATAGCCAGGGTTCATGGTAATAAAAGCAGCACAAGTCATCACTAATTTAATTTCACGACCTTCAAACATGAATCTGGATAACTAAAAAAAAAAAACCAAAAAGTTATAAATACAGTATATACATGATGATTAATATATATATATATATATATATATATATATATATATATATATATATATATATATACAGTGGTGTGAAAAACTATTTGCCCCCTTCCTGATTTCTTATTCTTTTGCATGTTTGTCACACAAAATGTTTCTGATCATCAAACACATTTAACCATTAGTCAAATATAACACAAGTAAACACAAAATGTAGTTTGTAAATGGTGGTTTTTATTATTTAGGGAGAAAAAAAAATCCAAACCTACATGGCCCTGTGTGAAAAAGTAATTGCCCCCCTGAACCTAATAACTGGTTGGGCCACCCTTAGCAGCAATAACTGCAATCAAGCGTTTGCGATAACTTGCAATGAGTCTGTTACAGCGCTCTGGAGGAATTTTGGCCCACTCATCTTTGCAAAATTGTTGTAATTCAGCTTTATTTGAGGGTTTTCTAGCATGAACCGCCTTTTTAAGGTCATGCCATAGCATCTCAATTGGATTCAGGTCAGGACTTTGACTAGGCCACTCCCAAGTCTTCATTTTGTTTTTCTTCAGCCATTCAGAGGTGGATTTGCTGGTGTGTTTTGGGTCATTGTCCTGTTGCAGCACCCAAGATCGCTTCAGCTTGAGTTGACGAACAGATGGCCGGACATTCTCCTTCAGGATTTTTTGGTAGACAGTAGAATTCATGGTTCCATCTATCACAGCAAGCCTTCCAGGTCCTGAAGCAGCAAAACAACCCCAGACCATCACACTACCACCACCATATTTTACTGTTGGTATGATGTTCTTTTTCTGAAATGCTGTGTTCCGTTTACGCCAGATGTAACGGGACATTTGCCTTCCAAAAAGTTCAACTTTTGACTCATCAGTCCACAAGGTATTTTCCCAAAAGTCTTGGCAATCATTGAGATGTTTCTTAGCAAAATTGAGACGAGCCCTAATGTTCTTTTTGCTTAACAGTGGTTTGCGTCTTGGAAATCTGCCATGCAGGCCGTTTTTGCCCAGTCTCTTTCTTATGGTGGAGTCGTGAACACTGACCTTAATTGAGGCAAGTGAGGCCTGCAGTTCTTTAGACGTTGTCCTGGGGTCTTTTGTGACCTCTCGGATGAGTCGTCTCTGCGCTCTTGGGGTAATTTTGGTCGGCCGGCCACTCCTGGGAAGGTTCACCACTGTTCAATGTTTTTGCCATTTGTGAATAATGGCTCTCACTGTGGTTCGCTGGAGTCCCAAAGCTTTAGAAATGGCTTTATAACCTTTACCAGACTGATAGATCTCAATTACTTCTGTTGTCATTTGTTCCTGAATTTCTTTGGATCTTGGCATGATGTCTAGCTTTTGAGGTGCTTTTGGTCTACTTCTCTGTGTCAGGCAGCTTCTATTTAAGTGATTTCTTGATTGAAACAGGTATGGCAGTAATCAGGCCTGGGGGTGGCTACGGAAATTGAACTCAGGTGTGATACACCACAGTTAGGTTATTTTTTAACAAGGGGGCAATTACTTTTTCACACAGGGCCATGTAGGTTTGGATTTTTTTTCTCCCTAAATAATAAAAACCATCATTTAAAAACTGCATTTTGTGTTTACTTGTGTTATATTTGACTAATGGTTAAATGTGTTTGATGATCAGAAACATTTTGTGTGACAAACATGCAAAAGAATAAGAAATCAGGAAGGGGGCAAATAGTTTTTCACACCACTGTATATATATTATATATTGTGTCATGCATGTGTGTCTGGGGACCACCTTCCCAATTCTGTTGAGGAAAGCAATACCACTTCAGGGCGAGAGGGGGCGCTGGCACTAACTGAGTCTTCTCGTTCCACAGCAGTTCTGATAAGAAGACCAATAAGGATGTCTTGCTCCGCCCACATTCCTCAGAGTTGGCCCCACCCCAGCCATCATAAAAGCAGACATCCCCAAGAGGATGGTGTGCATTTGGAACCAAGCCATCAGAGTGAACACAACTCCCACTGACGGATCTTTCTTTTCGTATATCGCAAAGCTATATATCAGGCCCCTCTTATTTGTGCCCAGTACACTGTTTTTTGTTGATTTTTTGTTTGCAAATTAAACAGGTTACAACTACAATTTGCTAATTAAATGGGTTGCTTCCAGAGGCAGTTTAACATTTGGTGCTTTCTATTTGTATGAACATCTTTTGAAATACTTTCCCAGAATCACAGGCATCTGTAACCATCTTTGTGAAGGCCTCATAGAGTCCTTGCAGTCTCGGCATGGTGATAACACACACTTCAACAACAGAGAGCAAAGCAAATTAAAGCTTGGTCTCAAAAAAGACCTTCACAAATATCCAGAGAGATAATGGTATGTGTCATTTGGTCATGCACACGGGGCCCAAATAAAACTGATTGCTCTCAAAGTCAGCTTTTTAGATTGGGGGGCCCATTAGCCAGGAGTCCTGATTTAACAACGTATGCCTGACACATTTAGAATTCTACCCTGTGCATTTTGTCTGCGGTGTTCCCCCATGTTTCAATTTGTTTTCCTTCAGATCTTCTTCTTATATTCCCAACGTAACTGACTACATTCGCTGGATTTTGAGTGAGTGTTTCCTCTAGTGGTCTGAAGTTTTAATTGATGTGACTCAGACTCCCTTAGTTGTTTCTTTTTCCTTAATGAGCAGCCAACCCATACTGAGATACAAAACAAGCTGCCACATGACCAGCTAACCTGAAAATAAAGAAAGGTGAAGTTCTCAGTCATGTTGGTCTGCTCAGGTCACCAAAACATCTTTGACGGTGGTCTAAGAAAAAACAGAAAATCAACAGTCTGCTGTGGCAGAATGAGAGCAGCAACAAGTTATCAGAGCCGCCGCCAGGGGGAGCCAACCATGACACTTGTCAGGGGGAAATGAAATGGAAATCCCTGCAGTGTTCAAATCAGGTCGGCGTCACAAGAGACCAAGACGTCTTACTGAGTCCGATGGATCTGACTCAGAAGCAGATGATCAGGAATCCCAAGATCCAGAAGTAAAATTCAGAAGAGGCCTGTTTCATGTTACGATGGATTCTTTCATTTCAGAACTGCGCGGACGTTATGAAAGCCTAAATAACATATATTGCCATTTTTGTCCAATTTTAAACTTTAGGAGCATGAGTACGGAGGAGATGTCAACCTCCTGTGCAAATTTGATGAATGGATCTGTCACATCATTTGAAAGATGAGGTGATTCACGTCAAGAATGTGTAGGACGCAAATGTTAAGGTCCGAAGGTGGGCACTGTGATCGTTGATATCATATCATGAGATACACATAGAGAAATAAAAACGTTCGAAAAAGATACGTCAGCTCTGTTAGTAATTTTAATTCAGAGCTACCAGACCCTCCATGCATCATGAGACACGACATGCGATATATTAAAGTATATACTCGTGTATAATTTCTGGTATTTTATAATGTCAGCCGTATAAGTCGAATGCAGAAAACTCGCACTAGTGGTCAAAGAGATTATGATATGCTAACACCCACCTGAGAGAGTAACCATGGAGCACACGGCCTTTTATTCCTAAGTATTGTGCCTACATGACCATACAGTAATACCCGAACTATTCCCAAACGACATTTGCACTGTTTTGTGTTTTTTGTATCTCACCCCCTATACACCTTTATCATAAAAGCATCCCTTATCTACGATGGAGCGTTCGATCAGAAGAAATATGAACCTTAAAATTAAACGTCATTGAAGTAGCAAAAGAAATTGGTAACTGCGCTGCTGCAACAAAATTCGACGTGTCTGAGAAACTGATGTGAGATTGGAGGAAGCAGGAAGATGTAAAAAAAAAATTAAGTGTCGCATTTTTGAATGGGCGTATAAATTGGGGTCTGATTTTATGATCGATTTTTCAGGTTTCAAGACCTGACTTATACGCGAATATACAGTATACGGTATATAAATTTAATTACGGTTGTATGAAATTTCAATGTGATTGGCGTTAAAAGTTTGAGTGTAGCATGGGCACGTTACTCGATCAGCTGTGGGGAGGCAGAATTATCGTAGTATGGAGCCAGGGGGCCCAGGTGCTCAGCCATAATTGTCAGGGGCCAAAGACTTTCTAGCCGCGGGGCTGAAGTTGTGATATTCAATAACGGCTTTAATTAACAGCAAGAATTGGCTTCTCACTAAGATACTGGTCAGCTGGTCATCTGTTGGCTCGTTTCACGTCTCATTTCTGTTTGGCTGCCATTTAAGGAAGAAATAAATAAATTCAGAGGACTGAATCCTTAAAAACAGGGCTATTAAAATGAAGGTGAAAGGAGTTAATTAGCAGTGAAAACTGCTCACAGATTAGGAAAAAGGTTAGAATGAAAACCCGCAGCCACTGGTGGCCCACCTGGACAAGAGTTGGACACCCCTGTATTAGAATTATAGTACTACCAGTAACAGCGCACTGCACGATAATGTGCCGTGAATACACTTGACTTGAGCATTCCTAGTTTTCATCCTCTTTCTCTGTATGTTTAACATTCGTTTGTTCAGAGGATGATGTGCTTACTTTTTCTCTTCTTCTGCTTCTTCTCTTCTTTCGTTGGCATCTTTACGTGTTAAAACTGATTAAGTTAGTGTTTGTGTTGCAATTACTTAGTAATTTTTTCACTTAAGACTTAAGTCTTCAATCTGCCTCAAGAATGATTTAAGATATGAAGAGGTAGAGGAAGTGACGGCAAAGGTGGTAGGGAATGAGAATGGCACCCATACACATGTGCCGCACGGCCGCCCTGCTGGCCGCTGCCGAGAGTTGATTCTCCAATAAAATAAAATAAAAATAAAAAGAGGAATAACCTTGGAGGTCAATCATCACCCCGAAAGCGGATAGTAGACGTCACGTAGTATACGTGTACCAAATTTCAGGTGAATTGGTCAAATGGTTTACGAGTTACAGGTGATTTAAAATCCTGGACAGACAAATGAACAGGCAGAGTAGCGTATTATATATATACCAGTAACGGCATAGTGCAGTGAATACACTTGACGTGAGCATTCCTAGTCTTCGTCCTCTTTCTCTGTACGTTTACCATTCGTTTGCTCAGAGGTTGATGGGTTTGCTGCTTTCTGAGCAGCTCTTCTTTTCTCCAACCTAGCGGCCCGCTTCTTCTCTTCTTTCATTGGCATCTTTTCACGTTAAAACTGATTAAGTCAGAGTTTGTGTTGCAATTATTTAGTACCTTTTATTTAATTTTTTACTTAAGCTGGCACTTAAATCATTCTTGAGGAAGATTGAAGACTTAAGATATGAAGCGGTAGGGAAAGTGACGCCGAAGGTGGTAGGGAATGAGAATGGCGCCCGTACACATGCACCGCACAGCCACCCTGCTGGCCTCTGCCGAGAGTTGGTTCAACAATAAAATAATATAGAAATAAAAAGAGGAGTAACCTTGCAGGTCAATCCTCACCCCGAAAGCGGAGAGAAGAGGTCACGTAGTATATGTGTACCAAATGTCAGGTCAATAGTTCAAACGGTTTGCGAGCTACAGGTGATTTAAAATCCTGAACAGACAAACGAACAGCCACGGTAGCGTATTATATATAAAGATATATATGAATTTCCCCTTGGGATTAATAAAGTATCTATCTATCTATCTATCTATCTAGATAGATAGATAGATAGATAGATAGATAGATAGATAGATAGATAGATAGATAGATAGATAGATAGATAGATAGATAGATAGATAGATAGATAGATAGATAGATAGATAGATAGATAGATAGATAGTTTCCTTGTGTATAATATACATACATACTAAGACTAATTTACTTATTTAGGTAGATTAAATACTTATTGTTAATGTAAGAGCCATTTGCTAGTTACTTAAGTTATATAAATGTTTTACTAAAAATTAGTCCATAATCTATGGGAGGTTCCTATAACCCCTATAAGTTGAATTGAATTGGTATATTCTAACTATTTCTAGCTTCTCTGACTAAACATTATTCTCAGTTAGTGATCAGCCTTGCCATGTGTAAGGCGTAGAGGGCACACGGTTTTAAACCGGGCCTTGTGTGCATGTTTTGTGTGCTAAGTAACATGAAAGACAAAGCATTTAATTGTATGTGCTGCGCCGTACGTTTAAAGCGTACAGAAGACAAAGTGAAGAATCTTTAAGTATAGAAACAACTAAGGTTTTACAAGAAAAGCTAAGTTTAGAGAAGATACATTTTTTCTTTTTATTTTGCCTTTTATTCTGCATGTGTAACAACTTTTTTCTTTATTCTTGTGTGGATTGTTTGCTTTGAATTTTCGCTAAATATTTTAAAATGAACTTTTTGGACTGAGAGATTTCTTTCGGTGTGCGTTTTACCCTTGCTTGAACTCGCCTTACACTCCTACGGCTCCAGTTAAGTTCTAGCAATTTCCCCGATATTGATGTTATCCTGAGTGTACTGTGCCACCTAGTGTATAGAATAAAGCATTCTTTTAATAACTATTTTTATTAACTATTTTAATAACTATTGTTAACACTGACTGGTGATTAGATAAGCAGCAGTGTGGTTTCATGCCAAGAAAGAGCACCACAGATGCAATGTTTGCTCTGAGGATGTTGATGGAGAAGTTTAGAGAAGGCCAGAAGGGGTTGCATTGCATCTTTGTGGACCTGAAGAAAGCATAGGGTGTCTTGAGAGGAGCTGTGGTATTGGATGAGGAAATCGGGAATGGCAGAGAAGTACGTAAGAGATGTACAGGATATGTACGAGGGAAGTGTGACAGTGGTGAGGTCTGCAGTAGGAGTGATGGATGCATTCAAGGTGGAGGTGGGATTACATCAGGAATCGGCTCTGAGCCCTTTCTTATTTGCAATGGTGATGGACTGGTTGATAGATGAGATTAGACAGGAGTCCCCATGGACTGTGATGTTTGCTGATGACATTGTGATCTGTAATGGGAGCAGGCTGAGGAGACCCTGGAGACGTGGAGATATGCTCTAGAGAGGAGAGGAATGAAGGTCAGTAGGAACAAGACAGGATACATGTGTGTAAATGAGAGGGAGGTCAGTGGAATGGTGAGGATGGAGGGAGTAGAGTTGGCAAAGGTGGATGTGTTTAAATACTTGGGATCAACAGTACAGAGTAATGGGGAGTGTGGAAGAGAAGTGAGGATGAGAGTGCAGGCAGGGTGGAATGGGTGGAGAAGAGTGTCAGGTGTGATTTGTGACAGACGGGTATCAGCAAGAGTGAAAGGGAAGGTCTACAGGACGGTAGTGAGACCAGCTGTGTTATATTGGCTGGAGACGGTGGCACTGACCAGAAAGTAGGAGACAGAGCTGGAGGTGGCAGAGTTAAAGATGTTAAGATTTGCATTGGGTGTGACGAGGATGGACAGGATTAGAAATGAGGACATTAGAGGGTCAGCTCAGGTTGGACGGTTGGGAGACAAAGTCAGAGAGGCAAGATTGCGTTGGTTTGGACATGTGCAGAGGAGAGATGCTGAGTATATTGAGAGAAGGGTTCTAAGGATAGAGCTGCCAGGGAAGAGGAAAAGAGGAAGGCCTAAGAGAAGGTTTATGGATGTGGTGAGAGAGGACATGCAGGTGATAGGTGTAACAGAATAAGATGCAGAGGACAGAAAGATACAAAAGAAGATGATCTGCTGTGACAACCCCTAATAGGAGCAGCCGAAAGAAGAAGAAGAAGTTAACACTGACACATGCAATAGAAAGAAATTGTGATACCTAATTAATGTGTATTGTTACTGTATATAACTTTGGAAGGAATTCGAAAATAGATTTTGGACATCTTCATCCATCTCTGACCGAATGTTAATAGTGCTTGGAATTTAATCCAACGTAATTCTTCATAACAGCTATCTGGATAAGATTGTGTTTCCTGAAATTCTAATTTAGAAGTCAGCAAATTAATAAAAAAGTGGAAAAAACGTGATGGACAAATAAGTTTGCCTGTAGCAAGAGGAGCGGTGATCCTGGAGGGCAAAAACTGCCTGCATATTAGTGGATCATTCACTTTTCTCGTGTGTTACAAATGTTACAACGTGCAGCATGGTGCGATGCTGAAGTATAAACTGCTTTCAACAGCGTAGCCTACGTGCATAGCTACAGCGTAGGCTCAACAGAGAAGCACAAATCAGTCTTCACGCTTCACTCTTCCTAGACAAAAATGGTATAAATTACAACAGATGACAAAATTAACAACAGACTGAGCTAAACGTGAGGTACCTTTGCTGCTTTTGCGTTTCTGATGGTGATAAGTTGCTGGGCAATGACGGAAAGCACTTCAATATCGATGCGGTTAAATTCGTCAAAGCAGCACCAAGCTCCAGACTGGGCCAAGCCACTGAAGAAACGACCCATCATCTGCAAAAAAATCACGCATTAAAGTGAAGTATCTTCTAGGGTAATACAGTCACATATTAATCAAGGGAGCGTTCATTAAATAGCAGAGTTATGAATTTAATGAAGGAAGATTAGCCTTGAGCACACTTGTCAGTAATGCAAAATATTAAATTTGAGGAATACATCAAATATGATGAGTGGATTCAGAAAGTACTAAGCCCCCTTTCACTTTTTCTGCAGTTTGTTATATTGCAGTCTTGTGCTAAAGCCATTTAAACTTATTTCTTTCCACAGAAGGCAACACTCGAGACTCCAGAATGACAAAGTGAAAATAGTCAGTCAGTCAGTCATTGTCCAACCCGCCATATGCTAACACAGGGTCACGGGGGTCTGCTGGAGCCAATCCCAGCCAACACAGGGTGCAAGGCAGGAAACAAACTCCGGGCAGGGCGCCAGCCCACTTCAGGGCACACACACCAGGGACAATTTAGGATCACCACTGCACCTAACCTGCATGTCTTTGGACTGTGGGAGGAAACCCACGCAGACACGGGGAGAACATGCAAACTCCACGCAGGGAGGACCCGGGAAGCGAACCCGGGTCTCTTTACTGCGAGGCAGCAACGCTACCCACCACGCCACCGTGCCACCAAAATGAAAATAGGATTTTAGAAATAGATTGACTTACTCGGCCGATGCCTTCATCCAAGGGGACTTACAGCATTTATGATACAATTGGTTCCACTTCTTTTAGTTTTCCAGTTGGAGCACAGGTAGGTCATGTGACTTGCTCAGGGTCACACAGTGCCAACAATGGGATTTGAACCCACAACCTCAGGGCTTGAAGTCCAAAGACTTACCCACTACACTACACTGGCTGCCTATTTATAGTTGTATTGTAGGTGTCACGAAGGAAGTATGGGCATCCTGGCCAGGATAAATGAAGGATGCATACCCAGCCAGGAGGGCGTAAGTGAAGTAGCAGGCATAAAAGGTCACCTGGAGCAGTGCGTCTCTCCATAAAACAGGTGGCAGTGTTCCTTAGGGCTGGATCACTTTAGGACACCCCGAAGGTTGGCATGGGAGTTGGAGTCCAGAGATGCAGCCCCATTGCGGTGTTTGGGAACCGCCAGAGGGCGCTGTCGGGCAAGCTTAGTTTGTGTACGACCCGGAAGTGCTTCAAAGGACTGAGCCAGGAAACAGGAAGCAGTTCGGAGGTCAACTTAAAAAGAGAGCCCACTGCCGCACCCAGGAGAGGCAGATTCGGGAGGGTGGGCAACACTCCACTAGAGGGCAGAAGGGAGAAGATTTGGTTTGATTTATTGTTATTGTGGCTGATCTTGAAAAGGCTGATTATTGTGATGGGGTTGTGGATAAATAAATGTCTTTTATTTTATCCTAAAAGTGGGTTGGGTGTTACTGTGACTGAGGTTTGGGCTCAAGGGTGCCATCTGGTGGTTACAGTATTAAAAATAAAAAATAAATAAAAAACTGAAATTCCACACTGACACAAGTATTCAGACCCTTTACACGGCACTTTTTTGAAGCCCCTTTGGGTGTGATTCCAGTCTGGAGTCTTCTAGGGTCTGAAACAACAAGCCTCAGGATTTGGGGTTTTTCTGCCATTCTTCTCTGCAGAAGCTCACAAGCTCTGTCAGGTTGGATGGAGACCTTCGTTGGACGGTGACTTTCAGGTCACTCCAGAGGTGTTTGAGTGGGTTCAAGTCCAGGCTCTGGTTGACCAACTCAAATACATTCCCAGAGTTGTCCCTAAGCCGCTCTTGTGTTGTCTTTGCTTTGTGCTTAGGGTCATTGTCCTGTGTAAGAAAGGCGCTATATTGCGCCCGACCCGGCACAGACTTGACACGGGTGGCACGTATAAAATAAAAAGACTTTTATGTTTCTTCAGCTGGAGGGCGCGTCTTCCCCATGAACCCCCCAGCCACAACACAGTCCCAAGCACTAAACACTACAGTCGAAACACTCCTCTCTCTTTCACCATCACTCCTCCACAGCTTTGTCCTCCTTCCATCCGACTCTGGCCGTTGAGTGGGTGGTTGCTGGCTCCTTTTATGGCCCACCCAGATGTGCTCCAGGTGCTTAATCACCTGTTTTCGGTTGCACTCCCAGGTGGGGCTGAAGATTAGTTCAACTGGGCTCAGGGACCCATGCCACGTCCCCTGGCAGCCACCCCAGACCCCAACAGGGCTGTGGAGAACTCCATCTCCCATGAAGCCCTGCGAGAGACTGAGGCACTGCTCCAACCCAGAGGGGAGGCCATCCAGCGTCCAGGGGGAGGTACTGCACCGTCCAGGGCTGCACCCCCTGAATACACATCGAAGGGGCGTCCCAGCTGGGGCATAGGACCTGGCCGTCCACCACACCTGTCATTGCTCTGAGATGTTTTTCTTTATGGTGTGACAGATTTAGGGTCCCCGTGACCCCTTGAACCCTCAGACCACACATCAGACACCAGGTAAAAGTCCAAATATTATATTTATTAGGACAAAACGTGTACAAAGCACCATCTTCTCCACAATACTCAATAAATCCACAATAACCAATAAACAATACTCAATCCTCCACTCCCAGACGCTTAGCCACCCCGCCTCCCAACTCAGCTCGACGTCTGGGATCTCCCATCGTCCTTTTTTAATCCCTGACCCGGAAGTGTTCTCAATTCTTCAGCCTATGTGACCTCGTATCAATTCCGGGTCAGATAAAAAGTCCTTTTCTTCATCCTGGAAGCACGTCATTGTGATAATGTGCCTTACTGGCATTATCTGTAGTTAATGTTCGTCAAGTATCCTCCGCCGTGTTGAGAGGTATTTGTTTTGAGACAATCAAATTTAAAGTAGAAAGAAAGGAAACTTGCCTTTTTCTTTTTTTTTCTCTTTATAAGATTGCAGAAAGACGTCTTCTCTGACATCATTAGCGCCTTCTGGAGAGTGTTGCGGTGGGATGAGCTAGCAGTGAGGACAGAAGAGGAGACAGAGCAGCAAGTGGGATTGGTGCCAGACTTTGCTGAACCCACGTACCCGAGCCTGAGGAGGACATTTTTAAAGGACAGAGCTTTTTATGGACATTTATTTATTGCTGGTTTTTATTTGTCTTTTAAAGTTCTTATTCTTTTAATGTCCTGTTTTAATGAAGGGGGGCTTGGGTTGATTTTATTGTGGGATTAATTGTTTTAGTGCTTTTATTGTTTTAGTGCAGTGTAGAGTGGCCGAGCTGTGGATCTGGTCTCCAGTTGCATTGGGTTGGTAGTGGCGTGGAGCCTTCCCATGCAAGGAATCTTATGGAGGGTGGCATGTGGTGTTATGGGTCCACAGCTCTCCAGCAAAGGCCAGTTCGTTTTAAATAAATAATCGCCGCGCTCGCGGCTTAGCAAGGGGGCATGGTGACTGTAGTGAGCCGCAGGGCGATCTGCGGTGTGGGCGTTTCTCACCTAAGTCCACAGGTGAGAGACTGCCCATATCCGTGGTCGTTCCTGTGGCTAATGGGCTGCAGCTGCCATGTCCTCTCCGTATATATAGAGAAGCACGAGCCGGTTAAAGGAAAGACAAGTAAAAGAGAAGGAAACGGAGGTGGCAACAGGAAGGAAGGCGGCAAGAAGGAGAAAGCCGGTGCGGATGAGCTCGCGAGCGCTCGCAGGCAGCAGTGTGGAAGCCTGGGTGTTAGGCCGACACCCGGGAGTTGTAGTAGTGGTCGCTCCCGCTGAGTGAGCGAGTAGCGGGGGTGACCGGTGAAGGGCGACTGGCCGCGTAAGGCCAAGAAGGCAGCAGTAGTCGGGAGGCTTGGATGTAGGAGTCACAATGTGAGAGTCCTGGCCTTTGGGTATAAAGCCAAGCCTCGATCGGGAGAGCGGAACCGAAGCCAGGGATCGGGGAGCATCCAGATCAGTCATGTGGAGAGAAGGCCAGCTGCAAAAAGGGCGACTCTCCTGTTGCGTGGCCCAGATGGGAGAAGCAGGAGAGCTGGCAGGTAAAAGACACCGTATTTTAGATTGATTTTAAAGAGACTGCCTTCAGCATTGTTTTAACCTCGTTTTAAAGGATTGTTCTGTTTATTGAATTTAACCTCCACAACGTTTCTTTAATGGATTATTTATTTATTTATTTATTGAACTATGAACACTGCACTGTTGCACTTTGGATTTGTTGTTTAAATTAAAGCACTTTTGCACAATTATACATCATCCCCTTGCTCATTGTTGTTGCCTCACTGTCTAGCTCATCGGTGACATTACCGACGGTGTTGGGTTCAAGAGCTCCCTAACAGGAGATGGGAGCATGTTGCAGAGCCCGCATCATCACAGTCATTCCTCCTGTCGCTGTGACTAAGACGTACTTCCGGGTTATAGGGCACGTTAGAGTCTCTGGGCCTCCCTGCATCGTCCTCTGTTGGCCCCCAAGGTATCCAGCAGGGCTGTGAAGGAAAACTCCAATATCCATGATGCCCTTCCATGTTGCAGGGATGGCTCCATCTGGCGGCTTGGGGGTGTTGGCCGGGATATACGGCCGGCAATCCCTCACAATGGCTATCCCTATACTTTGCTCTGTTTGGCTTTCCCTCAATCTAAAATGACTTTGTATGCTGTATCATTAACAGCACCATTTAATGGAAACCAAGGGGTCTGGCTCAAACCCTGGAATCATACCTTCTCCACCAAACTTTACAGAAGGCGCTATGCAGTCTAGAAGGTAGTGTTCTCCTGGTATCCACCAAACCAGAATTCATCATCAGACCGCCAGATAGCGAAGGGTGATTCATCACACCAGAGAGTCCAATGGCGTCCTGCTTTTACACCACTCCAGCCGACTCTTGGCATTACAACATAGTGATGTTAGGCGTGTGTGCAGCTACTCAGTCACCGAAACCCACTTCATGAAGCTCTTGACGTACAGTTTTTTGTGTAGATGTTGCTTTCAGAGCCAGTTTGAAATTTTTTAGTGAGTGACGCCACAGATGGGGTGCCATGAGTCTTAGCACTGTGAGTGTAAGTGGTCCTCTTATTGTATGTGGGGAGTTTACGCGCTCCTCGATGCCTCCACTTCACAATAATAGCTCTTACAGTTGAGCTGAGGAGAAATTTCATATACTGACTTGTGGCAAAAGTGGCACTGTAAGTCACCAAGCTCTTCAGCATGAAATATTCTGCTGCCAAAGTTTGTCAATGGAGACAGCATGGCTACACACCTGTTCATTATGAAACACCTGAACTCAGTTGTTTAGAGGGGTGCCCACATACTTTTGGTCATATAGTGTAACATTGATTGGTTAAAGGCATTTCTGAACTTTAAAGCTGTGGAAACCAGGGGCGCTCCAGACATCCCAACCCCGACACAGGCAGGCAGAGACACGGGCACACGTTTATTTACAAGTGGGGAAGCGCTTTTGCCTCGCTCCCTACAGCAGCACAGTACAATACGGCAACACAATTCCTTCTCTTTCTCTCCTGTCTGCCTCCACTCCTCCACTGGCCAGCTTTGTCCCTCTTCCTCCCAACTCCGGCTACCAGAGTAGTGGCAGCTGGAATTCCAGCTGTGCTACAACCAAGGGCTCAGTCATTCTCCAGGTGCACCCTGGCAGTGGTCACGGGCCCCGGCAGGGTTGAGCTTCCATGCTCCACAACTGTGGCACTGCTTCAAACCAGGGGGTCTGCCCTCTAGCATTCCAGGGGAGGTAATGCCCTGGATAAGCTCTCTCTACTCCCAGTCCTTCTGGTGAAGAGGCATCCCGGGTGGCCGCCACAAAGGCAATCTGGGCTGTAATGTGGGAGGTGACTGAATTGGGTTGAGGTTAGTTGGGACAGACTGGTGGAGATCCAGACTGGCTCTGGTGCATTTTTAAAGGCCTCACACCATTTTCAATATGTCTCATTTAACTTCCTAGAGTTTACTTCTTTGAAAAAATTAAAACGGTTATCCATATCCAGTGATATACAGTGCATCCAGAAAGTATTCCCAGCGCATCACTTTTTCCACATTTTGTTATGTTACAGCCTTATTCCAAAATGGATTAAATTCATTTTTTCCTCAGAATTCTACACACAACACCCCATAATGACAACGTGAAAAAGTTTACTTGAGATTTTTGCAAATTTATTAAAAATAACAAAATTGAGGAATCCCATGTCCATAAGTATTCACAGCCTTTGCTCAATACTTTGTCGATGCCCCTTTGGCAGCAATTACAGCCTCAAGTCTTTTTGAATATGATGCCACAAGCTTGGCACACCTATCCTTGGCCAGTTTCGCCCATTCCTCTTTGCAGCACCTCTCAACCTCCATCAGGTTGGATGGGAAGCATCGGTGCACAGCCATTTTAAGATCTCTCCAGAGATGTTCAATCGGATTCAAGTCTGGGCTCTGGCTGGGCCACTCAAGGACATTCACAGAGTTGTCCTGAAGCCACTACTTTGATATCTTGGCTGTGTGCTTAGGGTCGTTGTCCTGCTGAAAGATGAACCGTTGCCCCAGTCTGAGGTCAAGAGCGCTCTGGAGCAGGTTTTCATCCAGGATGTCTCTGTACATTGCTGCAGTCATCTTTCCCTTTATCCTGACTAGTCTCCCAGTCCCTGCTACTGAAAAACATCCCCACAACATGATGCTGCCACCACCATGCTTCACTGTAGGGATGGTATTGGCCTGGTGATGAGCGGTGCCTGGTTTCCTCCAAATGTGATGCCTTGGAGTTCAAAGAGTTCAATCTTTGTCTCATCAGACCAGAGAATTTTCTTTCTCATGGTCTGAGAGTCCTTCAGGTGCCTTTTGGCAAACTCCAGGCGGGCTGCCATGTGCCTTTTACTAAGGAGTGGCTTCCGTCTGGCCACTCTACCATACAGGCCTGATTGGTGGATTGCTGCACAGATGGTTGTCCTTCTGGAAGGTTCTCCTCTCTCCACAGAGGACCTCTGGAGCTCTGACAGAGTGACCATCAGGTTCTTGGTCACCTCCCTGACTAAGACCCTTCTCCCCCGATCGCTCAGTTTAGATGGCCGGCCAGCTCTAGGAAGAGTCCTGGTGGTTTCGAACTTCTTCCACTTACGGATGATGGAGGCCACTGTGCTCATTGGGACCTTCAAAGCAGCAGAAATTTTTCTGTAACCTTCCCCAGATTTGTGCCTCGAGACAATCCTGTCTCAGAGGTCTACAGACAATTCCTTTGACTTCATGCTTGGTTTGTGCTCTGACATGAACTGTCAACTGTGGGACCTTCTATAGACAGGTGTGTGCCTTTCCAAATCATGTCCAGTCAACTGAATTTACCACAGGTGGACTCCAATGAAGCTGCAGAAACATCTCAAGGTTGATCAGGGGAAACAGGATGCACCTGAGGTCAATTTCAAGCTTCACGGCAAAGGCTGTGAATACTTATGTACATGTGCTTTCTCAATTTTTTTATTTTTAATAAATTTGCAAAAATTTTAAGTAAACTTTTTTCACGTTGTCATTATGGGGTGTTGTGTGTAGAATTCTGAGGAAAAAAATGAATTTAATCCATTTTGGAATAAGGCTGTAACATAACAAAATGTGGAAAAAGTGATGTGCTGAGAATACTTTCTGGATGCACTGTAATTTAACTCTTTCAGGGCTGATGTTGACTTTTGTCGAAATTCAGAGGTAGAGGACGGTAATCAACTGTAAACTGTGCCAAAACTTGCCCTTACTTTTATGTTTCACTCTCTTTGCTAGAAGGAAACTTAAGTAGCTTTGTTGATATAACCTTGATTCCCTGCATGAGGAGCGAAGAACAAAGAACCTTCTAAAATGGCATCCACATCTGGCGAGAGACTAAATACTCCATGGACGTTTTTACATATTATCACTGAATCGGACTCTGACTTGTCAGACTTGGAATTTGATGCAAGTGAGCAGAAGATGGACATCAAAATCAAAAGTGAGGTACCAGCATCAGCTGATCAGTTCCCAGTTGATCGTGGTGTTGAACACGTTTGTGTAGCTGATACACCTACAGCAGCATTCGCCTGGGAGGACCACCACTTATGATGACAAGAGGTACAAGCCATATTACGTTACACTGCGACTGCCACCGCTGCCCACCGGCTGTGCGAAGACAGTCAGGCAGCTGGCCCACCGTGCATTCCTGCTGGCCATTGAGGTACCCCTGCGCAGCCACTGCCGCCAGGGTTGTCGAACATACGCCAAAAGCA
This sequence comes from Erpetoichthys calabaricus, assembly GCF_900747795.2. Lineage (NCBI taxonomy): Eukaryota > Metazoa > Chordata > Cladistia > Polypteriformes > Polypteridae > Erpetoichthys > Erpetoichthys calabaricus. The sequence goes on from NC_041400.2 coordinate 187,639,970, forward strand.
GCCACAGCATGTAGCAACAGACGTTTTATGTTGAAACCATTGCTTTGAGTTTTTTGGAAATTCAGCCCTCAAAGAGTTAAACTAAAGTGTACATGCACAGCTATTAATTCTGGTAATGGAGCTGAACAAAACACACTTTCAAAGAAATGCATGAAAAGTGAAGCCTGAAGTAGGCTTATATACACAGTGACTTCATTATGAATAAACAAACTGAATACCTTGTAATCTAAGCCATCTGAACAGTTGAATACCACACACTGGATTGCAAGGGCTTTGGCCAGATCTTTGGTGGTTTCTGTTTTTCCGGTTCCTGCCGGTCCTGCTGGGGCCCCACCCAAATCCAACTGCAGAGCTCCCATTAGGCAAAGGTAGCAGCGATCCTGGGATTAGAAAACGAAACACCAATTGAAAGTGTCAGGGGAAAAAAATTAAAAGTATGATAGCTATGATAACAGAAACATATTTGGTTATAAGCTAAAATCTATCCACTTGGTCAAAGCAGGACCCACAGCCAAACTCGCTGGACAAAATGCCAGGTTACCACCAGGCACACAAACAGCCAATCTACGTCAGAGCAACTTAGGCCATTTTCCAAGGAGAACATTAGAAAAACTCTGATGCTGTTCGGCCCAATGATCTCAAGTGTCCTATTCATGGATATTGTCCAAAATGACATCAAGTTGACATCTGAAGGTCCCTAAAGTCTTACTCTCCACCACGCTTCTTGGTAATTAATTCCATGTGTCTGTGGTTCTTTGTGTGAAGATAAAACTTTCTAACATTTGTGTTAAATCTGCTCTTAACAAGTTTCCAACCATTTTCTCATGTTCTTGTCTGACTATTTTACTAATTCCTTTCATAATTTTTAAACACTCCACTCGTGTCTCATCCTAATCTTCTTTTGCTTAAACTGTAAAGGCTCAGCTCTTTTAATCTTTCTTCGTAACTCATCCCCTGTTGCTCTTCTCTGGACCTTCTCTAGTGCTGTTATGTCCTTTCTGTAGCCTGGAGACCAAATCTGCACCCAGTACTCCAGATGAAGCCTCACCAGTGTGTTATAAAGCTTGAGCAGAACCTTCTGTGACTTGTACTCCACACATCAAGGCGCTATATAACCTGACATTCTGTTAGCCTTCGTATTGGCATCTGAACACTGTCTGGCAGTCGATAGCTTACAGTCCACTACGACTACTAAATCCTTCTTGTTGAACTCATTTTAACTCTTTTAGGGCGGATGTCGACTTTTATCGACAGGAGGGGTTGAAGGCGAATGTCGACAAAAGTCGACATCCAGGGATAGAGGGTGACAATCAGCTGTTAATGGCGACAAATCTCACTGTCACGTCACAGGCATTCCCTCTGTGCTTGGAGGAATGCTAGACTCGTTGACTCGGCAACTAATCCTTGCGTGTGCGTGAGTTGTGAAATGTAAACAATGGCAAGATGGCATTGACATGTGACAAAGGAGCAAAGCAAGTGCAGAAAAGAAAACACTCGGCAGACGTTGTTTTGCGCATTATCACGGAGTCGGACTCTGATTTTTCAGAATCGGATTTTATTGACAGTGATCAGGAGATCGAGCAAGAGAGTGAGAAGCCGGCATCAGCTGATCAGACACCAGCCGATGCCGCGCCAGCTGATCCGCTGTCAGTTGAGCACCTTCGCGCAGCCGATGCATCTACGGCAAGGTTCGCGTGGGATAAATACCCAGACATTGATCCGTTGAGAGCCGATCTGGCTACTGGACTTCACAAGACGGCATGGCTTGCTGTTGGACATGACAGGTCACCAGCTGTTGAACTACTACAGGCTGCTCTCTCCTGATGCTGCATTTCAGCTACTGTCAGACGAGACAAACAGGTAGGCAGAGAAATTTTTTGAATCGTGGGCTGCGCTTGCATCGCATTCTCGTTTTTCAAAGTGGAAACCTACAACAAAAGACTAGATGAAGCGCGCTGTGGCATTACAAATAGAGATGAGACAGAACTGGTGATATAACTTCAGGGAGCATTGGTCCAAACGTGCTTTGTCCCCTGGTGGCTTTGGACAGGTTATGCAGTGTGATGATAGGTACGTGATGCTGCAAAGTTTTATTCACTTCTGTAATAAACAGAAGCAAATCCCATGGGGTGAGCCAGGCTATAATGCCATGCATAAAGTTCATAAAGTTTCAGAAGATGAAAAGAGGTGACAATACGGTTTTCATGTGGGCAGAAAACTTGGTGGCAGTGGCATGGCATGATGGCAAATGGGTGACTTGTCTCTCTACAGTACACACTAACAATATATGTGAGAAAGTGCAGCAACAGACAATTGAAAAATAGGCATCAAAGCAACACGTATTGTAAGGAGTGCAATGTGGCAATGACTGAAATTGGCTGCTTTGAGCGAGATCAGACTTTGCAGGACTTTGCTCTGTAAAATGTATGTGATATGTACTGTATGTGAAATCATAGAGTATGCAGGCTTATACAACATGCAAGACAGTAACATTTGTCAAAAGTAAATATTTTTTGTTGATTTAATATGTTAAACAATTGCTTTGTGTTCTTTTTTAAAAATTGTTAGTTTTTGGAAAAATATTCAACCCTGGGAGATAAGAAACAAAAAAAAAATTAGCCCTAAAAGAGTTAAAGTCACCGACTCGATCCACTGGACTAATTCCCTTCATAATTTTTAAACACCACTCATGTCTCATCCTAATCTTCTTTTGCTCAAACTGTAAAGGCTCAGCTCTTTTAATCTTTCTTCATAACTCATTCCCTGTTGCTTTTCTCTGAACTTTTTCTTGTGCTGTTATGTCCTTTTTGTAGCCTGGAGACCAAAACTGCACCCAGGACTCCAGATGAGGCCACACCAGTGTGTTATAAAGCTTGCGCAGAACCTCCTGTGACTTGTACTCCACACATCAAGGCGCTATATAACCTGACATTCTGTTAGCCTTCTTAATGGCTTTTGAACACTGTCTGGCAGCTTATAGTGTCGAGTCCACCACCACTCCTAAGTCCTTCTCGATGAACTCATTTTAAAGTCATCGTCTCGATCCACTGGACTAATTCCCTTCATAATTTTAAACACTTCAGTCAGGTCTCCTCTTAATATTCTTTGGATTAAACTGTAAAGGCTCAGCTCTTTTCATCTTTCCTCCTAACTCATCCCCTGTAACCCCTGAATCAGCCTAGTTGCTCTTCTCTGGACTTTTTCTAGTGCTGTTATGTCCTTTTTGTAGCCCGGAGACCAAAGCTGCACCCAGTACTCCAGATGAGGCCTCACCAGTGTGTTATAAAGCTTGAGCAGAACCTCCTGTGACTTGTACTCCACACATCAAGGCGCTATATAACTTGACATTCTGTCAGCCTTCTTATTGGCATCTGAACTCTGTCTGGCAGTCGATAGCTTAGAGTCCACTACGACTACTAAATCCTTCTTGTTGAACTCATTTTAAAGTCACCATCTCGATCCACTGGACTAATTCCCTTCATAATTTTAAACACTTCAGTCAGGTCTCCTCTTCATCTCCTTTAAAGGCTCAGCTCTTTTAACCTTTCCTCAAAACTCATCCCCTGTAGCCCTAGAATTGGCCTGGTTGCTGATTTGGTCAACTAATAGCTAATTTGTCCTAATTTCTTATATCCAGATACTTTTAAAAATGTTTGAAATTGTCAACTACATGACTTGATACTTTGTTTCAGATTTCCAAGACCCAAGTGTTACTGGTTTAATTCCTAAATACACTTAAATTCCATTGTGTAGCTTTTCTATTCCACCTCTCCGCCACTTCTCTTTATCAGTTAACTAAATGATAGGACAGGCATGATTAAGAACTCCATTGCTTTTTGCCATATGATAATTAAAATTGAAAATGCTTTTCAAATCAAAACATTTCCACAGTGCAAATATTATGATGCTATTTTATATTTTTTTTTTATTCAATTCTTCAGTACATAAAAAAGAAAGAAATAAACTTAAACGTAACCTTACCGTCAGGGGGGTAATGACCAGGCGGGGGCATGCCCCAAGGTATTCATAGCCATACGTGTACTGTGATAAAGCCATCCGTGCCACGCAGTTGTCAATGTCCAGATCCCAGTAATATCGGAGCTGCCTCTGCCATTCAAAGTTTGAACTCGAATCCACCTAAAAAAGTAATCCATTATAATTGTTAAATGAGCATTCTAAAGGAACACAATGTCCGTGAGCTGACAATGAGCACCTGCCATTCCTAAATAGCTCCTAAGTTTTTTTTGTTCTTTCAGATCAGGGTTCTCAAACTGCGGTCCTGGAGGGCCCCAGTGGCTACAGGTTTTCATTCTGACCCTTTTCTTAATTAGTGGCCCGTTTTTGCTGCTAATTAACTCCTTTTCCTTTCATTTTAATTGACTTGTTTTATCAGATTTGTTCCCCTGAATTTCTTCATCGTTCCTCTGAATTGCTTCATTTCTTTCCTTAAACAGAAATGAAATGTGAAGCGAGGGAGCCAACAGAAGACCAACTAAGTCAGGGCCCCCAACTCCAACCAGTTGTTTAATTAGATGCCAAGTCTTGTTGTTAATTAAACTCGTTCTTTAATTTCCTGGCCTGTTGCTGCTCTCATTATGTAATAGCAGACATTTCCAAAATTATTGATTTTCTCTTTTCTAAGAGCAGATCAGCATTCCTGAGACCTTCACCTTTCTTTATTCTCAGATATTGTATGATGGACACAGTTTGCTGGTCCTGTTTTGGCTCATTTTGTATATTGTTATTGTTTGGCTGCTAATTAAGAATAAAGAAACAATTAAGGGGTCTGAATCTTCAAGAGCAGGTCAATTACAATTAATTCAAAAGTAGATAATTAGCAGCAAAAACAGGTCACTGATTAAGAAAAGGGTTAGAATGAAAACCTGAAGCCACTGCGGCCCTCCAGGACCGGAGTTTGAGAGCCCTGTTTTAGATGATGGATCCAATTCTGATCTTAGCTTTCCATTTCACTTTTGTTTTAATATTGGTATTGCATTTCTACCTCTTTTTCTGGTTTCATTTTGTTGTTTTGGGTGACACAGTGGTAGTGCTGTTGCCTCGCAGTAAGGAGACCAGGGTTCGTGTCCCGTGTCCTCCCTGCGTGAAGTTCTCATGTTCTCCCTATGTATGTGTGGGTTTCCTCCGGGTGCTCCAGTTTCCTCCCACAGTCCAAAGACATGCAGGTTAGACGGATTGGCGATGTTAAATTAGCCCTAGTGTATGGTGTGTATCTGGATATAAGATCCATCCATCCATCCATCCTCTTCCGCTTATTCGAGGTCGGATCGCAGGGGCAGCAGCTTGAGCAGAGATGCCCAGACTTCCCTCTCCACTTCTTCTAGCTCTTCCGGGAGAATCCCAAGGCGTTCCCAGGCCAGTCGAGAGACATAGTCCCTCCAGCGTGTCCTGGGTCTTCCCCGGGGCCTCCTCCTGGTTGGACGTGCCCGGAACACCTCACCAGGGAGGCGTCCAGGAAGCATCCTGATCAGATGCCCGAGCCACCTCATCTGACTCCTCTCGATGCGGAGGAGCAGCGGCTCTACTCTGAGCCCCTCCCGGATGACTGAGCTTCTCACCCTATCTTTAAGGGAAAGCCCAGACACCCTGCGGAGGAAACTCATTTCAGCCGCTTGTATTCGTGATCTCGTTCTTTCGGTCACTACTCATAGCTCATGACCATAGGTGAGGGTAGGAACATAGATCGATTGGTAAATTGAGAGCTTTGCCGTACGGCTCAGCTCCTTTTTCACCACAACAGACCGATGCAGAGCCCGCATCATTGCGGACGCCGCACTGATCCGCCTGTCGATCTCACGCTCCATTCTTCTTTCACTCGTGAACAAGATCCCGAGATACTTGAACTCCTCCACTTGAGGCAGGATCTCGCTCCCAACCCTAAGAGGGCACTCCACCCTTTTCCGGCTGAGGACCATGGTCTCGGATTTGGAGGTGCTGATTCCCATCCCAGCCGCTTCACACTCAGTTGCGAACCGATCCAGAGAGAGCTGAAGATCACGGCCTGATGAAGCAAACAGGACAACGTCATCTGCAAAAAGCAGTGACCCAATCCTGAGTCCACCAAACCGGACCCCCTCAACACCCTGGCTGCGCCTAGAAATTCTGTCCATAAAAGTTATGAACAGAATCGGTGACAAAGGGCAGTGCTGGCGGAGTCCAACTCTCACTGGAAACAGGTTCGACTTACTGCTGGCAATGCGGACCAGGCTCTGACACTGGTTGTACAGGGACCGAATAGCCCTTATCAGGGGGTCCGGTACCCTATACTCCCGGAGCACCCCCCACAGGATTCCCCGAGGGACACGGTTGAACGCCTTTTCCAAGTCCACAAAACACATGTAGACTGGTTGGGCGAACTCCCATGCACCCTCCAGGGTGTAGAGCTGGTCCACTGTTCCGCGACCAGGACGAAAACCACACTGTTCCTCCTGAATCCGAGGTTCGACTATCCGACGGACCCTCCTCTGGATATAAGATATTAGGACAAATTAGCTATTAGTTAATCAAATCAGCAACAAGGCTGATTCTACGACTACAGGAGATGAGTTCTGAGGGCAAGAACTCTGTCCGGGGTTTGTTCTCCACCTTGTGCCCTATGCTAGATGGGGAAGGCTCCAGCAGAAGCCTGCGACCACGTTGAGGACAAAGCAAGTTGGAAAATGACATTTTGTTTTTTATGGTCAGCTCTGCGGTAATTGGGTTGGGGGTCCAGCGGCTGTGGGGCATCTGTTGGTGAAGAAAGATTTAGTGATCTTGACTTTGCTGATGATACTGTCATCTTCAGCATTAATGGAGAGTCTGATCGGGGCTCTCGAGTGACTGAGCGAGGGGTCTGAGTGTCTGGGCTTGAGATGGTCTTGATAATAACCAACATCGAGGCCTTTAATGACCTCCTGGGCACGGCCATCAGCAGTGTGTCTGTCTGCGGAGAGAGTGTCGACCTTGTTGAGAGGTTTACTTACCTGGGCAGTGACATTCATGTCTCTGGTGACTCTTCCTATGAAGTCAGTAGATGGATTGGGAGAGTATGGGGGCATCATGAGGTCCCTGGAAAGGGGTGTGTGGTGCTCCTGATATCTCTGCATAACGACGAAGGGCCAAGTCGTTAGAGTCCTGGTGCTCCCTATATGGTTGCAAGACATGGACGCTATCCAGTGACCTGAGACAAAGACTGGACTCCTTTCGTACTGTGTCTCTCCAGAGAATCTTTGGGTACTGCTGGTGTGACTTTGTGTAGAATGAGCAGTTGCTCACAGAGGCCTGAATGAGGCACATTGTGAGGGAGCGTCAGTTATAGCACTATGGCCATGTGACACGATTACCCGAGGGTGATCATTGTTGAGGACCCGAGTGGCTGGACAAGGCCAAGGGGATGCCCACTGCTGGCTGCTGCAGATAGATGGTCGTTTTTGGAAGGTGGGACTGAACCATGTCTCTGCCAGGGGCGTTGCTAACCGGGACCCCGAGCTGAGGGTGCAGCTACAGGCTGTACCGATGCATGCTCCTCAACCTGTCCTTGCTACAGTAAATTGGGTTGGGGGTCGTGACACATGGTCCTGTTATGAATTATAGTTTATTAAAAATGTATTAAAAAATATCTTGTGGCTAAGGTTTGGCCATGTCCCTTTTTACACACCCACTTAACACCATCGACATTCCCTGCTCATCCACCTGCATTTGACGGACATGTTAGAATGTTTTAAAGCGCCATACTTATACTGTACAGTGGAGCCGCTTTCGAAAAAGAGCAGAACTTCAGATTTTGAAATGTAGATAAGTACCTTTTCTTTGACGAGTTCAGTAACAATGTCTCTTGCGTGCACATCAATCGTAATCAAGGCTGTTATGATGTTTCGGTGTAACTTTGGAAGGTACCCACAAACCAGTCCCGCTAAGGCATTCAAACGCTAAAAAAACGTAAAAGAGAAATAGAAAGAAATAATATCATGAAATATGATTAGCACTGCAACAGTGAGGGTACTTTCTTAAACCACTTATTCGTTTACCTCAAAATTCACTTTTTCAAATCCCACCAGAGCCTGGAAATGATCGTGATCGTCTCCTTCCAAGCACTGGGTTAAGTCCTGGCACCACATTAGCTGGGAGATGGTGAGAACAACCTGGAAGACCAAGGAAGGGAGCTGAGGTGTCATGTAAGAATACAGAAAAACAGCCACTCTGCTCAAAATCTCCTATATTACCTAAGGTCTTGAGAGTCAAGCCCAGATTAAGGTGCCCACAAGACGCCTGGTAGATTTAGCTACTTAACAGAGAGTTGACCATATTGTTAACAATGAAGCACAAAGACACCCGGCACAGTATTTCCCACTGTGCTTTTGGCATAAGTAGATTTGTCCGCTTCGCCAAGAGGGTTTGTCCCCTTTGGTCTTTACAGCGTTTGTAGACCTGAACGTTTTATTGAGCAAGCACGATTAATTGGTGAAAAGGCCTTTTTGCCTTTATGGACCCCTGGGTGTGCACCTAGAATCCTGGAATGCCCTTATGGTAATTCTATCCATGTCTGAGGTGCTCTTTCTAACTGGAGTTGCTAGCCACAGTTCTTTCCATGAAGAAATATTACAGGATATTTGCAGTTAGTTTTTGGGGGCTTGTCCCCTTAAGGCAGGGGTCCTCAGTCACGGTCCTGGAGGGCCGCAGTGGCTGCAGGTTTTTTGCTCCAACCCAATTGCTAAATAAGAAGCACGTATTGCTCAAGTAACACTTCTGCTTCATTTTAGTTGTCTCACTCGTTAACATTTTTGAACCCTTATTACTTATTTTAGTCTTAAACAGCTGTAGTCTTGGTTTTTAATGGCTCCTAACTAGCAGTAACATGTAAATGACAGGGCGGCGCGGTGGCACGGTGGGTAGCGCTGCTGCCTCGCAGTTAGGAGACCCAGGTTTGCTTCCCGGGTCCTCCCTGCGTGGAGTTTGCATGTTCTCCCCGTGTCTGCATGGGTTTCCTCCGGGTGGTCCAGTTTCCTCCCACAGTCCAAAGAAATGCAGGTTAGGTGCATTGCCGATCCTAAATTATCCCTAGTGCAGTGTTTCTCAACCTTTAAGTATTTGCGACCCAAGTTTTCATAACAGTTTTAATCGCGCACCCCATAATGTTTTTTTAAAAGGAACCCACTAATAACAATTTGTTATTTTTTAATTAATGATATATCATAGATGCATATTTTATTATACCTACTTAACTTTTATCGACATTTATCTAACTCTATATTTATTTTTCTAGTATCAGAATGTAGTTTAAGTTAATTTGTTTTGGTTTCAATAGATGTATCTTTCATATTTTCGATTCTTGTTTTCCTTTTTGCACATCTTCGCGCCCCCCCCCCTAGTGGTTTGAGAACCACTGCCCTAGTGTATGGTGTATACAGTAGAACCTCGGTTCACGAACGTCTCGGTACACGTACAACTCGGTTTACGACCAAAACGTTTGCCAAACTTTTGCCTCGGTTCACGACCACACACTCAGTATACGAACAAGCCAGTTTCCCTTTCGGTTTGTGCGCGCCAATGATTTCCGCACCTGTTGCATTGTTCTTGGTCAGAGGTGCGTGTGTGCGAGCTTTCACTGTGAACTCTTTGTTCTCTTTTTCATTTCCCTTCCGGTTCGTACGCACCGATTACTGTATTTAAGCACGTGTTCAGCCTCTCCCTGTTCATTGTTCTCAGTCAGACTTGCGTGCTTTACCTGTGAACTCTTTGTGCTCTACAGTATTTCGTGTGCTTTTGCAGTTAACCATGGCTTCTAAGCAAGTGAAGAGTGGTGAGAAGAAAGTGTTGCAATGTTACTTTGCTCTTTTTTTGAAATGTTTATTTTTTCCATGTGCATAAAACTCATTTAAAAAGAGTGTTTACAGCGATTGGGTTGTAATGCTATTAGTGTGAACTCCTGCAATGTTGCTGTCTTGGTTGGCTTTTAAATAAAGTTCGGATTTGTTCAAATGTTCCATTTTTTCCCCTGTGCTTAAAACTCATTTAAAAAAAGTGTTTATACTGCAATCGGATTGTAAGGCTATACGGGAACTGCTACATTGTTACAGAGAGAGGTTGGGGGGGGCTCACGTGCTGCTGAGAGAGAGCCAGCCTATGCATGCAGCTGAGCAGGGAACATGGGTGTTTGTGTCAGTGTTAGTCAATGTTTTTACATTAGTTTACTATTACACTGTGCATTCTATGGTGTAATTAACTATATTTGTGCTTAAAAATCTTTAAAAAAATATATTTACATACAGTTCGTACGGTCTGGAACGGTTTAATTGTATTTACATACAATCCTATGGGGGAAATTGCTTTGGTTCACGAGCAATTCGGTTTACGACCAGAGGTTTGGAACGAATTATGGTTGTGAACCGAGGTTCCACTATATCTGGATATAAGGTATTAGGACAAATTAGCTATTAGTTAATCAAATCAGCAACTGGATGAGTTATGAGGTTATGAGGTCAAGAACTCTGTCCAGGGTTTGTTCTTCACCCTGTGCCCTATGCTAGATGGGAAAGGCTCCAGCAGAAGCCCGCATCCCTATTTCTCTTCACAGTCCAAAGACATGCTGGTTAGGTGCACTGCCGATTTTAAATTGTCCCTAGTGTGTGCTTGGTGTGTGCGTGTGTGTGCGCACCATGCAGTGGGCTGCCAGGGGTTTGTTTCCTGCCTTGCGCCCTGTGTTGGCAGGGATTGGCTCTAGCAGACCCCCGTGACCCTGTAGTTAGGATATAGCGGGTTGGATAATGGATGGATGGATGGATGTAAATGACAAAAGAGACCAGCATTTCTCGATTTTGCTTGTTATCATTTACACCTCTGTGTGTGTTTATCATGCACTACTGGGTTTAACTAAATACTTGGAAGGAAAGTGAAGAGAAAAAAAGTGAAGGACTGAGAATTACTCCTCCATTTTAGCCTTCAGATTATTTGGATGATATGCTTAGAAAGGAGAAGAAAAATCGAGGATATGAGAATAACCAGTGTGATGGACGACCGGCTACACCCCCAGGCCGCTAGGAGGAGCAGTCCGGACAGCATGATGGTCCAGCAGGGCCTCATGGACTTTGTAGTTTATATACACAGCCCTGCTGGATACCTTGGGGGCCACCAGGAGTCGCTGTAAGGGGGCTAGTGGGCTCTTGTGTGCCCTATAACCCGGGTGTGCATCAGCATCACGTGACCGGAAGGAACGACGTGCTCCCAGGCTAAAGAAAGGACTGTTTACCCTGACCCGGAAGGAAACGGACTTGTGGGTTTTTCCAGGAACCATTTCCGGGTCAGGGGATATAAAAGGACTATGGGAAAGCCCAGACACTGAGCTGAGCTGGGAGGTATTAGGGCGAAGTGTCTGGGCGAGGAGGATTGGTGTATTGTGTGAGAGAGAATTGTTATATGAGTAGTGTGGTGGAAAGGGTGCTTTGTGTACAATATAATTACAAAATAAATAGTATTTATATTTTCACCTGGTCATCAGAGTGGTACCTGAGGGTTCAAGAGGTGGACAAAGCCTCTATCTGCTACACCAGACATAGCAGAGTTAAAGCACTAACAAGCCATGAAATTAAATTATTGCCAAGAATTGCTTTCTAATTAAGCAACTGGGTTAGAACAAAAACCTGCAGCCACTGCGGCCCTCCAGGACTGTGATTGAGGACCCCTGCCTTAAGTTTTCTTCTCTAGCATAGGGAAGGCCAGCTATGTGGGATTTAAATTGGGTGACTGGCTTGGCCATTCAAGAATTTTTTTTTTCAGCTTTGAGCAGTCAAGTAAAAAGACCCTTTTATTGGCTAACTATGCAAGCTTTTGAGGCAACCCAGGCCACTTCTTCAGCTTTGTAAAACTCCTGTGTCGCTTCAGCAGTATTTTTGGCTCATTATCTTGTTGTAGGATGAAGCGCCGTCCACTGAGTTTGGGCTCATTTTCTGGAACTTGAGCAGATCAGATGTTTCTCTACACCTCAGAATTCATTGTGCCGTCAGCACTTCCATCATCCAGACTATATACATCAGACTTCCAATATAACTCGGAGTCCTGCCTCGTGCAAAAGTTCGCTGACGACATTGCTATCGTGAGCTGCATCAGGAGTGAGCAGGAGAAAGAGTATAGGAACCTCATCAAGGACTTTGTTAAATGGTGCGACTCAAACCACCTACACCTGAACACCAGCTATACCAAGGAACTGGTGGTGGATGTTAGGAGGACCAGGCCCCTCATGGACCCTGTGATCATCAAAGGTGACTGTGTGCAGAGGGTGCAGACCTATAAATACCTGGGAGTGCAGCTGGATGATAAATTGGACTGGACTGCCAATACTGATTCTCTGTGCAAAAGAGGACAGAGCCGACTATACTTCCTTAGAAGGCTGGCATCCTTCAACATCTGCAATAAGATGCTGCAGATGTTCTATCAGACGGTTGTGGCGAGCGCCCTCTTCTATGCGGTGGTGTGCTGGGGAGACAGCATAAAGGAGAGAGACGCCTCACATCTGGACAAACTGGTGAGGAAGGCAGGCTCTATTGTAGGCACGGAGCTGGACAGTTTAACATCTGTGGCAGAGCGACGGGCGCTGAGCAGGCTCCTGTCAATCATGGAGAATCCACCGCATCCACTGACCAGTGTCATCTCCAGACAGAGGAGCAGCTTCACCGACAGACTGCTGTCACCGTCCTGCTCCACTGACAGACTGAGGAGATCGTTCCTCCCCCACACTATGTGACTCTTCAATTGCACTCAGGGGGGTAAACATTAACATTATACAAAGTTATTGTCTGTTATACCTGCATTGTTATCACTCTTTAATTTAATATTGTTTTTAATTAATATGCTGCTGCTGGAGTATGTAAATTTCCCCTTGGGATTAATAATCTATCTATCTATCTATCTATCTATCTATCTATCTATCTATCTATCTATCTATCTATCTATCTATCTATCTATCTATCTATCTATCTATCTATCTATCTATCTATCTATCTATCTATCTATGAAGAGAAGTGTGCCAGGACCTGTGGCAGCCATACATGCCCAAGCCATAACACTCCCAGCACCGCCATGTTTGACAGATGAGGTGGTCTGCTTAGGATCTTGGGCAGTTCCTCTTTTTGTCTCCACACTTTGCTCTCGCCCTCACTCTGATGAGATTCACCTTTGTCTCATCATCCAGAAGACCTTTTCCCCGAATTCTGTTGGCTCTTAAGTCCTTTTTCACAAACTGTAATTTGGCCATTCTGTTTTGTCGCTCTCTAGTGATTTGCATTTTGCTGTGTGGCCTCAGTGTTTCTGTTCATAAAGTCTTCTACTGATAGTCGTCTCTCACACACACATCGGCCCCCTGAAGACTGTTTCTGATCTGTCACACGGGCTTTTTCTTGACCACAGTGAGGATTCTTCCATCATCAACAGTGGAGGTCTTTCTTGTCCTACCAGTTCCTTTTGTGATTCCTGAGCTCACTAGTGTGTTCTTTCTTCTTCATGATATTCCAGACAGTTGATTTCGGTCATCCTAAGATTTCACGAATGCCTCGAATGCTTTTATTCTCTTTTATAAGCCTCATAATGGCTTCTTTGACTTTCATTGGCACAGCTCTTGTCCTCATATTAAACAATTGCAGCTACAGACTCCAAAGGGTAGAAGCAGGCCGAGGTCTCTTATGAAGTCATGCAACCCACCTGAGGAATCACAAACACCTGTGACGCCAATTGTCCCAAACATTATGGTGTCCTGAAATGGGGGGGGGGCCTGTGTATAAAAAGTGTTGCCATTTCTACATGGTGGGACCGAAATGTGTGCAAATCCCCTTAAATGAAAGTCTGCAATGTGCACTTTAATCACAATGTCTGAATTGTTTGATTTGTAATTTTGTGTGGAGCAGGACGATAAATCAAGGAACAAATGAGTCTTTGTTCCAAACATGATGGAGGGCACCATATATAGACAACAGTGTTTTTAACTTAGGCTTTGATGATGTTGATCAACACATAAAGACTCTTTAATATCAAAGTGAAAACAGTTCTTTGCACAATGAACTAAATTAATTGCAAATAATAAAACTCATGCTAACAACTATGACATCAACGTTGTAGCAGTACTACAGTCAGTAAGAACTGCATCTCCCAGCAGTCCATGCAGGGGCTTTCAGGGTCAAAGGTTGTCAAATCAGGTTAAAAGGAGGACAGCTGACCAAAAAGAAAGTTGTTGTTGTAAGTTGTGTTGCGTTTATCTGTCGTACTGCCTGCTGTTAATTGAGCTTATTTAACCATTGTGTCCTGGAGTGTATTTCATTTCTGGATCGTCTGGCCACCTGTATATTGAGGACTGTGTTTGGATTCATTGGCTTTCCCGCACGAAAAGGAGCACTCCTGAAACATCCATCCCATTTCATCCTACCGGTAGGACTGTGTTTTCCTTCACCCTTTCAACATACAGATCGCTGGACTTAACTTCGTCACCTCTCATATCATCCGGTTTGGTTTGTACATGGACTTTGCTGTGTGGTGTTTGTATTTATATGTTAAATGTAATATCGCCAAAGGGGTCAGGGGTGGTATTATTGTTTTCATTTAGTTAATTTAATTGCATTATATACTTAATTGTTTAATGTTTCCAGTGCGCTTCATTTGGTCTCTGTTGTGAGTGTATGTGGGTCGATCCAAGCCTGGGGACGTTCCTGGGATCTCCTCTATTAAAATAAATAAATCACCGTCATTTTTTTAACCCTATCCCTAACCCTAACCCTAACCCTGACCGCTACAACGTGACCACAAAAGCTACATTACATGCTACAATCTGATGCATGAAGAAGGGGTATTCCTAAAATACTCTGGGTTCAAGTTTACCATGAAAGGTGAAAAGAACAATTGGTTAGAGTCATGAGATTTATTCCTCCGGTAGGTCTACCTGTGATGGATGCCCAGCAACTACCCATTCAGTTCTCGTTTTGCTTTGATAATCAGCAATTGAAGCTTTGCTCAGTCGTCTCAGAGAGATGAACATGGCTTCCTCAACCTTTCCAAGCCATTCTTCGACATTTCCTCGTGCTTTCAGTCCTTTTCCCAGACTGACCTACAAGGAGAAGAAAACATAGGAAAGCCCAAAAGTAAGATGAACATTCCAACTTGAATATACTGCATCTGTAATGTTTAGCATTAAGTAAATGTGCAGTAAGACTCAGTGACTCAAATGTGGTATTAGTCCATGTGAGACTGTCATACCCTGGAGTCCCTAATCTTAGTCTTTAGAAGGAATTTGGGGACATGAAGTAACGGGAACAAGAGTCGGTAGGACAATAAGGGAGGCAGACGCAGCTGATGTAACAACTAAAATGTGTTTATTAAAGAAAAAAACTCAATGAAGAAATTATAAAAAGGCACACAAACACTGCAATGATAAACTAAAATGAAAAACAAACAAAAAAATCGGGAGTGGTCTCCCCTCGACTTTCTCGCATACTCAGATATGAGGATGGATATTTGAGGAGTAAACCGCAAGACAATGATTATATTTTTATATTATGTACATTAAAGAACCATCAACAACAAAGCAAATCAGATTAATAATATATTGAACAATTATCATAAAAGTCATGTTGAATAAATCGGACTCTGCAGCTCCATGAATAAAACATAAAGTGCCATTTCCGGTTAGCGGAAATAGCCAAAAAGTTGATAGAAATCTACGTTTTGTACCGAATACTAGTGTGCAAAATTTGGTTGACTTAAATGAAAGCATACGCAAGTTATAGTGTTTACGTACTAAGATGGACAGCCAAAGAGTAGAAGGATGGAGGAAGGCAGCTACTTTGGGACACTGCCTCCCCCAGGATGCTAGATGGCAATTTCCCTGCAGCATAGCGTTGCCCCGAATTTGCACAGGGCAACCTGGGATTTGGAGTTCGGCTTCATAGCCCTGCTGGGAACCGTGGGTGTGCTGCCAGAAGGACTGTGGAACTCGTATCTTATCCATAGCCAGGAAGTACTCCCAAGTCCCAAGTACGGAAGCCCCAAAGTACTTCTGGGCTTAAGAAAATGTGCCAACAAGTCACGTGATCGGTGGTGGCAGCATCATGCTGTGGGGATGTTTTTCAGCGGCAGGAACTGGGAGACTAGTCAGGATAAAGGGAAAGATGTCTGCAGCAATGTACAGAGACATCCTGGATGAAAACCTGCTCCAGAGCACTCTTGACCTCAGACTGGGGCGACGGTTCATCTTTCAGCAGGACAACGACCCTAAGCACACAGCCAAGATATCAAAGGAGTGGCTTCAGGACAACTCTGTGAATGTCCTTGAGTGGCCCAGCCAGAGCCCAGACTTGAATCCGATTGAACATCTCTGGAGAGATCTTAAAATGGCTGTGCACTCACACTTCCCATCCAACCTGATGGAGCTTGAGAGGTGCTGCAAAGAGGAATGGGCGAAACTGGCCAAGGATAGGTGTGCCAAGCTTGTGGCATCATATTCAAAAAGACTTGAGGCTGGAATTGCTACCAAAGGTGTATCGACAAAGTATTGAGCAAAGGCTGTAAATACTTATGTACATGGGACTTCTCAGTTTTATTTTTAATAAATTTGCAAAAACCTCAAGTAAACTTTATTCACGTTGTCATTATGGGGTGTTGTGTGTAGAATTCTGAAGAAAAAAATGAATTGAATCCATTTTGGAATAAGGCTGTAACATAACAAAATGTGGAAAAAGTGATGCGCTGGGAATACTTTCTGGTTGTACTGTATATGGGACAATACCTTAGAAACAGTGGTAAGTCTGTGAGATTTGAAGCATTCTGACAAAGGCTAGATATTAATAATACAAAAGGGGAAAGGACAGTCATATGTTACTCTACCAAGACAAGACAGGCGGTGTCACTAGGAGGAAAAGTAATTAAAATACTTTTTCATACTTTTACTTGGTGTCCAGAGCATCTGTCTATTGAGGTTAATACGACCCCTAGCGTATACAATAAACATACGTTAGAGTGGAAGGACTGGGAGCAGGCAGCCCTCCCTGGTTTGCATTGGGGGCACAGGACTGGAACTTGGAAGCTCAAACCTGTTGGGGACCGTGGCCACCACCAGGGGGTGCTGGGACAATCCCGGAGCCTTGGACTGCAAGGAAGTGCTGCAGGAAGATCATCAGGATGCACCTGGAGCACACCTGGGTGCAACATAAAAAGGGGCCGCCTCACTTCATTGGGCAAGCCGGAGTCGGGTGGCAGAGGACAGATCTTGCGGGAGAGGAGTGGAGGTGGCAAAGGAAAAGAAAGGAAAAGAAATGAATGAGCAGTGAATTTATTGGTGATTTGTGCATTGTGTGCAATAGAAGGAAGGAAGAATAAAAGCATATGTTTTTGGGACCTCTGAGTCTACGTGTCTGTCTGTGTTCCAGGCATTTTCCACACAAGGTTAACAGTTTAGGCATTTCAAGAATCAGCTTGTCCACCAATACAAAGATAACTTTAGTGGTTAGAGTGCCTTTCCCGGACACTTCTGCACCACAAAACACCCTTTATATCTAGCTGGGTGGCATGACAGTGGGCATTTTTGGGAGTGTTGTGGGAACAACGTTCTAGTCCTTTGAACTTCAAGTACATAACAACATGTAGACTTTTGTCCTATGGGTCTGCAGTTTGTAAAGTGCTTTGGGATGTTTTTGCTATAGAATGGCACAATATAAAATGATGTTATATTTTCAAACGGTTTTATCGAGAGGATTGGTATGGGTGTGATGTCAATGAACATGAACCAAGGTTGCAAAAAGGCTACAATTAAAATGAGACCCTAGAGAGGTGGAGATATGCTCTAGAGAGGAGAGGAATGAAGGTCAGTAGGAACAAGAGAGAATACATGTGTGTCAATGAGAGAGGGAGGTCAGTGGAATGGTGTGGATGCAGGGAGTAGAGTTGGCGAAGGTGGATGAGTTTAAGTACTTCAGATCAACAGTACAGAGTAATGGGGATTGTGGAAGAGCAGTGAAAAAGATAGAGCAGGCAGGGTGGAATGGGTGGAGAAGAGTGTCAGGAGTATCAGCAAGAGTGAAAGGGAAGGTCTACAGAACCAGCTATGTTATATGAGTTGGAGTCGGTGGCACTGACCAGAAAGCAGGAGACAGAGCTGGAGGTGGCAGAGTTAAAGATGCTAAGATTTGCATTGGGTGTGACGAGGATGGACAGGATTAGAAATGAGGACATTAGAGGGTCAGCTCAAGTTGGACGGTTGAGAGACAAAGTCAGAGAGGTGAGATTGTGTTGGTTTGGACATGTGCAGAGGAGAGATGCTGGGTTTATTGGGAGAGAGATGCTAAGGATAGAGCTGCCAGGGAAGAGGAAAAGAGGAAGGCCTTAGAGAAGGTTTATGGATGTGGTGAGAGGGGACATGCAGGTGATGGGTGTAACAGAACAAGATGTAGAGGACAGAAAGATATGGAAGAAGATGGTCCGCTGTGGCAAACCCTAACGGGAGCAGCCGAAAGAAGAAGAAGAAGACATGGACAGTTTTACTGAGGGACAGCAAAACAGATACAGAGTTAAAAAGATTGGGACAAAGATCATCAGCATGGACAGCATAGTGGGGGGAAAAAATGGGAATGATTACCCAGGGCCCACTGGGTAGGAGGGCCTTTGAAGCCTGGAATGAAAAGTTTGATTTTGAGCGGAATGGGGCCCACAGGGACTGCTTATGTACAGGCCCCAGAGTTCTGTGCTTCACCCCTGGTTGTCAGCATGGGTTAGGCAGAAATTCAACCGTTTTTTGGTGTGTAAGGTGAACGTTGGACAAATAAACAAGTGGACAGAAGTGCAGAGACCAAGTGAGAAGCCAAAGAAGGTGAGTGAATCAATGACCTTAACAATTGTAGGAAGCCATTTATGGGATCCAATTCATCTCAAAACAACGTAATCCTTTACAGTTTGTGTTTTACTACACAGTTCAACAAGAAAACCAGGTCAACATACCCTCTCTCCTTCAGGCGACAGCATGGCTAAAATATCATTCGTGTAGACCTTCTCTGTTTCTGCTTCACCTTCCACTGCCGGTGTCTCCCCTCCTTCTGTCTGAGATGCAAGTGCAAACTCCAGCCTAGCTATTGAGTCAAAACACTTGCGCAAATGTGGCTGAACAGCTTGAGGGTTTCTTGTTTGGGCCAGGATTTCCAGCAACTCATCATTGGAAAGGAAGTAAAATCTGTGAAGCAACGAAAGAAAACCAACGTCAGGTAGGAATAAATCTGCTGTCTCAATTATTGTCAGTGAATTTAGGAGCAAAATAATGAATAGGATGTGAAATAGTTTGAATTTCTCCGAAGGGGCCTAAAATCAATAAATGAATGAAAGAATTACATTCTACATGTGCCAAAACCTACAAAAGGAAGGAGAAAAAAATCCATTCAGCAAACATTTAGAAAAAAAAAAAGAATTACAGATCCTAACAAGAGTGGTTTAAGGGTTTGTTTGTTGTAAGGTAATTTGCTGGGTGACTTTGTTCACAGAATTTTTATCCCAGTGCCCCATGATGGTTTGTGAAGCCAGAATGACATCACAGAGCTGTGCGGTCATATTGCATGGGGATGTCACATCCCGATCTGTACTACTTATCCGAATTGTGCTGTGCGCGCACTGCACTTTCACACATGTGTACTGTAAGCGTACTCCACCTCACTCACTGCTTCACTCATGCACGAATAACTGATGACATACATACACTGAGGTTATCTTCCTGGTTCTGGCACGGTAAACACTACCACCCAACAACAAGAGGCGGCGTTGTTGCCAAAACTGTCTTCTCTTACTACCTCAATTCTACCAATCTAGTGCCCGCCATCAGCCCCAAAATGGCTCCACCCCTTACAGTCAAGGCACAGTAATGCGTGAATGTTTATGACATATGAGGTCTGACAATTAAGTTCGTTAACTTATCCTAGAAAAAGTGTTACAAACCTCTTTGCTGATTGTCACTACGGTCACCTTCGAGGTACTCCCCTTGGAAAGCTATGCACCGACACCAGTACCTAGTCCACCTTTCAAAGCAATTTTGGAACTCTTTTACTGGAATGGCCATCAGTGCTGTCGTTGTGTTACGCTTGATGACCTGAATGTCATCAAAATGTCTTCCTTTCAATATTTCATTTATCTTCGGGTAAAGAAAAAAGTCATTGGGGGGCCAGATCAGGTGACAAGAGAGGGTGTTCTAATACAGTTATGTGTTTACTGGCTAAGAACTCCCTCACAGACAGTGCTGTATGAGCTGGTGTTTGTTCATTGCCCAAATGCAAGCTCCAACATTCTTGCGATGGCACATAAGAACACGCAACAACAACAATGAATGCCACTCAGCAAGACACTGCCACACATCAACACGAACACAGCTGTGAGACACTGATATACCAAGGTTATGAAACCTTACCATGCTGTTTGTACAGTGCTGCCAACATAAGCGCACTCTACAAGTTCGCAAACTTAATTGTCAGACCTCATATACATATTGTCATGCATGCAATGTGAATGTGAATTATGTGAATTTTCCCTTGGGATTAATAAAGTATCTATCTATCTATCTATCTATCTATCTATCTATCTATCTATCTATCTATCTATCTATCTATCTATCTATCTATCTATTATATAGTGCCTTTCACATCTATCTATCTATCTATCTATTATATAGTGCCTTTCACATCTATCTATCTATCTATCTATTATATAGTGCCTTTCACATCTATCTATCTATCTATTATATAGTGCCTTTCACATCTATCTATCTATCTATTATATAGTGCCTTTCACATCTATCTATCTATCCATCTATTATATAGTGCCTTTCACATCTATCTATCTATCTATCTATCTATCTATCTATCTATCTATCTATCTATTATATAGTGCCTTTCACATCTATCTATCTATCTATCTATCTATTATATAGTGCCTTTCACATCTATCTATCTATCTATCGATCTATCTATCTATTATATAGTGCCTTTCACATCTATCTATCTATCTATCTATCTATCTATCTATCTATCTATCTATTATATAGTGCCTTTCACATCTATCTATCTATCTATTATATAGTGCCTTTCACATCTATCTATCTATCTATCTATCTATCTATTATATAGTGCCTTTCACATCTATCTATCTATCTATTATATAGTGCCTTTCACATCTATCTATCTATCTATCTATCTATCTATCTATCTATCTATCTATCTATTATATAGTGCCTTTCACATCTATCTATCTATCTATCTATCTATCTATCTATCTATCTATCTATCTATTATATAGTGCCTTTCACATCTATCTATCTATCTATTATATAGTGCCTTTCACATCTATCTATCTATCTATCTATCTATCTATCTATCTATCTATTATATAGTGCCTTTCACATCTATCTATCTATCTATTATATAGTGCCTTTCACATCTATCTATCTATCTATCTATCTATCTATCTATCTATCTATTATATAGTGCCTTTCACATCTATCTATCTATCTATTATATAGTGCCTTTCACATCTATCTATCTATCTATCTATCTATCTATTATATAGTGCCTTTCACATCTATCTATCTATCTATCGATCTATCTATCTATTATATAGTGCCTTTCACATCTATCTATCTATCTATTATATAGTGCCTTTCACATCTATCTATCTATCTATTATATAGTGCCTTTCACATCTATCTATCTATCTATCTATCTATTATATAGTGCCTTTCACATCTATCTATCTATCTATTATATAGTGCCTTTCACATCTATCTATCTATCTATCTATCTATCTATCTATCTATTATATAGTGCCTTTCACATCTATCTATCTATCTATTATATAGTGCCTTTCACATCTATCTATCTATCTATTATATAGTGCCTTTCACATCTATCTATCTATCTATCTATCTATTATATAGTGCCTTTCACATCTATCTATCTATCTATTATATAGTGCCTTTCACATCTATCTATCTATCTATCTATCTATCTATCTATCTATTATATAGTGCCTTTCACATCTATCTATCTATTATATAGTGCCTTTCACATCTATCTATCTATCTATCTATCTATCTATCTATCTATCTATCTATCTATCTATCTATCTATCTATCTATCTATCTATCTATTATATAGTGCCTTTCACATCTATCTATCTATCTATTATATAGTGCCTTTCACATCTATCTATCTATCTATCTATTTATCTATCTATCTATCTATCTATCTATCTATCTATTATATAGTGCCTTTCACATCTATCTATCTATCTATTATATAGTGCCTTTCACATCTATCTATCTATCTATTATATAGTGCCTTTCACATCTATCTATCTATCTATCTATCTATCTATCTATCTATCTATCTATTATATAGTGCCTTTCACATCTATCTATCTATCTATTATATAGTGCCTTTCACATCTATCTATCTATCTATCTATTATATAGTGCCTTTCACATCTATCTATCTATCTATCTATCTATCTATCTATCTATCTATCTATCTATTATATAGTGCCTTTCACATCTATCTATCTATCTATTATATAGTGCCTTTCACATCTATCTATCTATCTATTATATAGTGCC
The DNA here is from genome assembly GCF_900747795.2 of Erpetoichthys calabaricus. Taxonomy (NCBI): domain Eukaryota; kingdom Metazoa; phylum Chordata; class Cladistia; order Polypteriformes; family Polypteridae; genus Erpetoichthys; species Erpetoichthys calabaricus. The sequence goes on from NC_041400.2 coordinate 187,662,576, forward strand.
TTTCACATCTATCTATCTATCTATCTATCTATCTTTCTATCTATCTATCTATCTATCTATCTATCTATTATATAGTGCCTTTCACATCTATCTATCTATCTATCTATCTATTATATAGTGCCTTTCATATCTATCTATCTATCTATCTATCTATGCATGCCTTGGGGTCATCCTTCTGGTTCTGGCAAGATAAACAATCCCAGCCCATAATGAGAGGGGGTGTGGTTGCTAAAACTGTCTTCTTTCCTTCCCGTATTTCTGACAGCCCAGCACCCGCCTTCAGCCCCAAGACAACTCCGCCCCTTATGGTCGAGTCATAATAAAAATGGGCCGCTCCAAAGGATGGCAGTTCATTCTGGGGGCCGAACAGCAAAAGAGATGGGGCTCCTTATAACACAGCGTGAGTACCTTTGTCATGAAATCGGCCAATGTGGTCCATTGTTATGACCGCTTGTAAATGCAGAGGTGGTGGAAAAGTTTTTTGTTTTGGCAACACCATCTGTTACAGTTTTAGCACCAATTCAGAGGATTATATCTCACGTTTCAGGGTGCATGTCCCAGTATGCGAGAGGCCACATAATATTATGGGATGTTAGACAAGAGAAAGAGATGCACATGTATTATTAATTTCCGCACAGAATCTTAGCAATGTGTAATACCCAAGAGTCTGTATTATATCAAATCAATTAGAAAGTGTGCATTTAATTTAATTTTATCTAGTTAAGATGAAACGTGGCGGCACGGTGGTGCAGTGGGTAGTGCTGCTGCCTTGCAGTTAGGAGACCCAGGTTCGCTTCCCAGGTCCTCCCTGCGTGGAGTTTGCATGTTCTCCCATGTCTGCGTGGGTTTCCTCCCACAGTCCAAAGACATGCAGGTTCGGTGCATTGGCGATTCTAAATTGTGCTTGGTGTGTGTGTGCCCTGCGGTGGGTTGTTTCCTGCCTTGCGCCCTGTGTTGGCTGGGATTGGCTCCAACAGACCCCTGTGACCCTGTAGTTGGATGGATGGAAGATGAAACATTGTTTAAAGGGTACTGTTTACCATTTACATATTAAGAATATTTTCCAGTGTTATTTACATACAGCAGTATTTCCATCCATCCATTTTCCAATCTGCTGAATCCAAACACAGGATCACGGGGGTCTGCTGGAGCCAATCCCAGCCAACACAGGGCACAAGGCAGGAAACAATCCCGGACAGGGTGCCAACCCACCATAGGACACACACAAACACACCCACACACCAAGCACACACTAGGGCCAATTCAGGATCGCCAATCCACCTAACCTGCATGTCTTTGGTCTGTGGGAGGAAACCGGAGCGCCCGGAGGAAACCCACGCAGACACGGGGAGAACATGCAAACTCCACGCAGGGTGGACCCGGGAAGCGAACCCAGGTCTCCTAACTGCGAGGCAGCAGCGCTACCACTGCGCCACCGTGCCGCCCAGCAGTATTTTCTTTCAGTAATAATTTCATGTTGCTGCATTATTATAATGCTTTCAACATAGGGTCTCCACGGGGTCGTGTTCCGAGTCCTCTGCTGTATTCCCTCTATACATATGACTGCAGGGCTACACACAACTCTAACATCATTATCAAGGTGTGCTTCCAAAAAATGTGTGTCAAACATAAAGTGAAAATCCGATTACATTTTCCATCTGTGGAATACCAAAGGTTTTTTCGTTCAGAGTTTCCAGAAGGCTCCAAAATGAATTTACTGCTCCAAATATTTATAAATGAGCCTAGTTGTGTATTCAAATGAAACCAACCTTGGGAATACAACTCTCTTTGATTCCAAATAAGCTTCAAGACATTTTTGAATCTGATCCAGCAGCGCATTATTGTTCTGGAATGTTTCCAGGAGGCCTGCACAGGGAATCAAATAAGAGCGCATATCAAAATTTGCATTCAGAGAATGGAGGAATCTGCATAGCATCAACGAGATGGAATACATTACCTGGCTGAGTGGAGGAGCGAAACGCATTTGCATTCTGGTTCACTCTTCTCATTATTTCCTTCCAGGATTTATCAACCTGAAGAAACATTTTGGCTTCTGCCGGAAGCTGTCGTTGAATATCGGGAGCGCTGAAAATGCTTTCCAAATAGAGCCAGTTTCTCTGGCAGGTTAACCATTCTTCCTATAAAATTAGACAAAAAGAAGGTGATCCCATCTTGTAAATCTGTTTGGAAACACCATAGAGACGTTTCCATCAGTGACGATGCAAACTGACTTATCTGTACTAACGTTAAAGGACATGGAAACGGCAAATGAAAAAATATGAATTAACAAGAGAGCCCCCCTGCTACGATCCCTGTACACCTGTTAAAAATGCTAACTAGTCCAAGAACTCCTAAGGGAAAATATGGATTACTGCTAAAATACACGAATGAGGAGGGATGAAAACACGGGGAGGATTTACGACATAAGGAGAGCTTTCAGTCCAGATGGTATTCCAGGACGTGTGCCCATTAGCTTGCACCAGTGTTCACGGTAATATTTAACCTCTCCTTCATTCATTCAGTCTATCATACCAACAACCTGCAAAAGATCCGCCATTGTTCCTCTACCTAACAAATCCAATCCAGCTGTCTGAATGAATATCGTCCAGTTGTCCAGTAGCCTCTTGTGTTTTAAGAGGCTAGTCAAGAATGTCATATGCACTTCACCATCCAAAGAACCTGATCCATTACAGCAGGACTCTCAAACTCCGGTCCTGGAGGGCCGCAATGGCTGCAGGTTTTCATTCTAACCCTTTTCTTAATCAGTGACTTGTTTTTGCTGCTAATTAACTGCTTTAGAATTCATTTTATTTGACTTGCTCTTGAAGGCTCAGACCCCTTAATTGTTTCTTTTTCCTGAATTAGCTGCCAAACAATAATGAGATACAAAATGAGCCAAAACAGGACCAGAAAACTGCGTCCATCATACAATACCTGAAAATAAAAAGGGTGGAGGTCTGTGGAGGAATGTGCATCTGCTCAGGTCCCCAAAACATTAACAGTGCTCTTAGAAAAGAGAACATTAACTAAATTAAAATTGTCTCGGAAATGTCTGCTATTGCACAATGAGAGCAGCAACAAGCCATGGAATTAAAGAATGGGTTTAATTAACGACAAGACTCGGCGCCTAATTAAGCAACTGGTTGGAATGAAATTGGTTGGAATTTGAGGCCTTGACAAATCTCAGAAAACAAGTCAATTAAAATGAATTCAAAAGAAGTGAATTAGCAGCAAAAACAGGTCACTGATTAAGAAAAGGGTTAGAATGAAAACCTGCAGCCTCCAGTCCTCCAGGACCGGACTTGGCGACCCCTGCTCTACATCATGTCCTTCTGTTATGTCCGCCATATCCCCGTCTGTTACTCTGCGGCGCCGCAACCTCCAAACACTGCGGCCACACTAGAAGAACGCCAGGATGAAACACAACGGGCAACAGGCATGCACCCCCAGCCGAGAGCCCTTCACATGGAAACACGCACCACCCTGTCCACTCCAAGTACAACAAACACACTCGCTCTAAGTGTGCACCTGGGGAACAATCCGGTAAATAACAAAAGTTTTCTTTTTTTTCATTTATTATAAGGATGGTGCAAACGAATCCCGGAAAGAAGCGCACAGGAAATATCCGCACAGAAAAAAGCGCACAGTCATATAAGCGCATGGGAAATAACCGCACACGGAAAAAACTGCACATGGAAGAATACGCATGCGGTAAAGTGCGCACACGGAAAAAAGCACACGGCGGCGACATATAGCTATTACAAATATAAAATACTAGACAAAGAGCCCGTTTCAACAACGTAAGATGAAACGGGCATGAGTGGAATAGTGAGTAAAAAGTATAAGCACCACAAACCTGATATAGGTGTATTGAATGAATGCGTAATTAGGCCTGGAGACTGCAGTCGAAATCGCCTTTCAGGCCTCTAGAGCTTTAATCGAAGTCGCCTTTCTCTTTGAATTTTTGCGGCCGTAAATCTGCCGCCTGCCACGAGGTCAGTCGAAGTCGCCTTCCTCTTTGAATTTTTGCGGCTGTAAATCCGCCGCATGCCGCGATGTCGGTCTCGTAAGGTTTTTCGGGCAGCTGCACAGAAGGCGACTGCGCATTCGGCTTCAGATGGACGTGAGTGAGTGAGTGAGTGAGTGAGTGAGTGAGTGAGTGAGTGAGTGAGTGAGTGAGTGAGTGAGTGAGTGAGTGAGTGAGTGAGTGAGTGAGTGAGTGAGTGAGTGAGTGAGTGAGTGAGTGAGTGAGTGAGAGACTGGCGAATTATATATAAGATACTCCACCTATACTGCTAGACATTTTTTATGATAATAAAACAATGAGTGGTTTGCTCTTGTACAATGTCTCCGTTCTTCGTTTTCATTAAGGAATGGCACTTTGTTGATCGATTCTCACAGCACCTCCAAGTATCAATTCCATTTGTTGTGTGAAAACCTAGATATTCAAATCCCTTGTAACCGAGAACTTGCTTGCCTTTCTGACTGGTCGAAAACTCCATCTCACTTATTCACAATGAGAGCAGCAACAAGCCATGGTATTAAAGAACGGGTTTAATTAACGACAAGACTCAGTGCCTAATTAAGCAACTGGTTGGAGTGAAAATGGTGGGAATTTGAGGCCCTGACAAATCTCAGAAAACAAGTCAATTAAAATGAATTCAAAAGAAGTGAATTTGCAGCAAAAACAGGTCACTAATTAAGAAAAGGGTTAGAATGAAAACCTGCAGCCACTGTGGCCCTCCAGGACCGGAGTTGGGGACCCCTGCATTACATTTTGCTTATCGCTCCAGTAGATCCACAGACAATGCCGTCACCTTGTGCCTAGATACAGTACCGGCCCACCTGGACAGCAGGAGAGGGAACTATGTGCGAATGCTTTTTATGGACTGTAATCCACATGCATCTAAAATAATAATGTCCTTTAAGATCATCTGCATCAGAACACTTGACTGTGCAGCTGGGTTTTTAACTTCTTGACAGGTAGACCCCAGGTGGCTCAAGTAGGTGGCTACACATCATCATCACTTACTCTCAACACATGGGCTCCACAGGGTCATGTTCTGAGTCCTCCCTCTATACGTATGACTGCATGGCTTCACACAACTCAAACATTATTGTGAAAGTTTGCTCATGACACAGCTGCGGAGGATCTGCTTGCTAACAACAATGAAGTGGAGAGTCTGTCACACTGGTATTATGACAGTAGGACAAAGACAAGACAAAGGAGTTGATTGTGGACTTTAGATGAAAACAACAGAGGGGCTACCACCACCTCAGAATAAAGAGCACTCAGAATGAGGGGAAGGACAGTTTCAGATACCTCGGTGTCAACATAATAGGGCATTTGGTCCAGTCCAAGCCTGTAAGTGCCATGAATTGGCAGATGGGTATGCTGGATGGAGGGGAAGGACAGTTTCAGATACCTCGGTGTCAAATTGACAGGGGACTTGGCCCTGTCCAAGCTGTAAGTGCCATGAATTGGCAGATGGGTATGCTGGCTGGATGGGAACATGACTTCTTGCCTGGCTGGATCTGCTTGCTAACAACAATGAAGTGGAGAGTCTGTCACACTGGCATTATGACAATAGTACAAAGACAAGACAAAGGAGTTGATTGTGGACTTTAGATGAAAACAACAGAGGGCTACCACCACCTCAGAATTAAGAGCACTCAGATGGAAGGGAAGGACAGTTTCAGATAACTCAGTGTCAACATAATAGGGGATTTGGCCCGGTCCAAGCCTGTAAGTGCCATGAATTTGCAGATGGGTATGCTGGATGGATGGGAACATGACTTCTTGCCCGGCTGGAAGCATATAAAGGATGAACCAGCAGAAGCCAGAGGCCGGGAGCAGTTCCATTCTCCCATATGACAGGCAGTGGCATAGCTAGGGGCGGGCAGAGGGAGCGGTCCGCCCCAGGCGGCACATTTTTGGGGGCGGCATTATTGGCCAAAAAGCTCAGAACACTTCACGTGTAAACAGCAGGGTTCGGAAAAATATCACTCATGAATGAAAAAAGTCAAATTCTCTGCTTCAAAAATCATTTTCAGACGGTCCTTCTGTGACGGCATCAGACACGGCAGTTGATATTTATGAGGCAATAACAAAAATAAACAGAAACATTACACCGATAATAATTACTAGGAAGATAAACAGCTAATTCACAGTGTATAATTTCGTTTCGTTAACAATCCGAATGCGTTCTTGCTCATCCCAACCTATCACTTGTACACCACACCGGTTCTGGTTTTCACAGCGTAATTATATTAAACTAATAATCAGAACACGGCTTATCAGTGCGTCTGTACTATATTCTTCTCTAGTTGATGCTTATAAATAATTATATGTGAAAAATTATTGCTGTTTCTCTATATATAAATAAATATATGCAAAATGTATCTTAATTTTTCTCCATACGTCATTTTAATTTTCTATTTAAATAGGTCAACATATTCAGATACGTTGGAGGGTGGCAAATTGAAGCCCCGCCCCGCCCCGCCCCGAGTGGCGCAAACTCGAGCTACGCCACTGATGACAGGTAGCAGTGGTCCTCCTGAGGCATCCCAGTTTGGACACCTGCAGGGGTACATGGGAGTTAGAATCCAGAAATGCAGCCCTGTTAGGGTCCCTGGGTGCTGTTAGAGGGCGCTGTCAGGGGAGGACCTCCCTGTATTTCCACATGACCTGGAAGAGTCATACACTATAGCACCCAGAGAGTTCCTGAGTCCAGTTTAAAAAGAACAACGACCAACAGGAGGACTGGAAGGAAAGAATGAAGATTCACTTGCTTTATAACTTTGGTTTGGTTATTTGTGCACACTTGGTGAGATACGAGGTGAGACACAAAGATAACAGGATTGGTAAAAAAAAATATTTATTGATGAATTCCAGCATTCTAAACAGTGTCACCTTCTATATACTCCTCCTGCCGATCTCTGCACCGCTCCATATGTATCTTCCATTGATTGAAACAGTGCTGGAAGTCTTCTTGCGCTTCAACAGGGTTACCGATTTTTGTCTTTACTTCATCCATTGAAGAAAAATGTGTTCCCTTCAGGCCACTTTTGATTTTTGGGAACAAATAAAAATCACAGGGAACTAAATCAGGCGAATAGGGATGATGATCGAGGGCAGGAATGTTTTTGTCAGTCAAAAACTGCTTTACGGAAAAAGAGAAAATTCACGAGAAATTCAATGTTGATTCTCTTTTTATTTTTATTTTTCCACCTGACATCATTGTGGCAACTCGTGTAGCGATTCTTGTACAAATACTGGCTGGGCTATTCACAGGGTATACCTAGCCGGGCGTGTAGGAGGGGATATAGTTCTGTGACTCACGTCCGGCCGACCTCCAGATGGTTTTCCAGGAAAGCCCCAAGCCCGGTCCGGTTATTTTTGTGTCTCACCTCGTATCCTCTTTAATAAAATCCCTGTGTGTGTCTTCTGGTGAAGTGCGCATGCACGGGGCACGGTGCGATGCGCGATATTAATGTCAGAGAAAGTTAGAGGCGTTTTACGGAAATACAAACCAGTATTACTGCGAGAGGAAATTAAAGGTACACAATACAGTGACGCATATTACAGCCACATACAAGCCAGTATTACTGTCAGAGGAGATTAAAGGCATATTACTGATGTGCACGCCTGTATTACCGCCAGAGAAAATTAAAGGTATATTACGGACGTACAAGCCAGCGGACGTACAAGACAGTATTACTGTCACAGAAAAGAAGACACACAATACACGACAGCAGCAGCCCATGAAGAACGGTCAGCTCAGCAAGTAAACATCAACAAAAGAAAGGCTGAAAGAATACGACCAACAAAAAGAATGAGGTCAAAGTCCCTTGCCATTTAATATAGACTGTTCCTACTAATGTTTATGCACTACTGTTCTAGCGCCCGTTATTGTAACGGGCTTAATGACTAGTTTTTCTAATAAAGTCCTTTATTTGAATCCAGAACTGTGTCAGGTGATATTGTGTCTGAGGTTTGGAGCTCAGTAATGCCCCCTTGTGGTCACAAAGCATCTTGGCAAATGAAGAAGGCACAACAATGTCTTTACCATCACAAACACCTCATGTATTTGAAGCTGCCCTCCGAGTTCCTAAAGAACTTCTGTCACATCCACCATTGAAGGTATTCTGAGAGGAAGTATTACCGCCTGGTTTGAGAGAAGCAGAAGGTGGTGTGATCAGCTGAACGCATCACTGGGTGTGCGCTGTCTAAGTTCCAGAACATGAATACCAAGTGATTTTGGACCAGGGCAAAGGAAAATTATCAGAGATATCAGCCATCCCAACAACACTCTTTTGTCTGTGCTGCGGTCTAGGAAACAGTATGGCTGCTGGAAGACCAGGTCAGAGAGAGAGACTGAAGAGGAGCTTTGGACCACAGTCCGTCTGCTAGAGCTACATGAAGTAAATTCTCATAGATTAAGCTATTTAAGTTTAAGCTATTTATTTATTTTAATCTACATATTTAATATGCATTCTAATCATTTTAATGTAATGCATACTACTGCTTTAATCTTTATATATAATTTTCATTTGGATCTTGATCTTTGTCCACGAATTGCTGCCTCACGAAAAGCTACGTATAAATGTCTCATTTGGGGTGGGAGCTGTGGGGATCGATCTCGGGTCGCTGGTGTTCAGATTCGTTTGCCTTGCCGCTCTCCCACAGCGGATCCTCTTAAGGGACTGGAACGACTTGATATTTGTGATGCTGTCTCGCGAAAAGCTCAATAAAGCAAAGCACGGATGCTACGTCTCGAAGACGATGCGGAAGACGCCGCTTATGATGAACCATCCATAAGTCGTGGGAAGAGAAACAGAAATGCTCCTCCACCACCACATAATTACTATTCGGACAGTGATTCCGAGTAGGCCGTTCCTATTGAATCAATGTCCAAGGGTTTTGTTTTGTAATTTTGTTTCCCTTATAAAAAATCATAATGCTGTGCGACAAAGGGCCCAGTTCACGACTGGCAGCCGCGTTTAAACAGGGAGCCCTTCACAGACAACTTTAACACGCACAACATAGTTGGGCACACACGGCTAGTTTGATATAATGATTTATATCAATACTAGGGCGCTCCGCCCCACTGCTCACTTCGCTCAACTACCCCCAGTGGTGGGCACTGGGTGCCCGCTATCTTGCAGCTGAGCCACACAAAGGGCATTGGGGCGCCCCTCCATTACAGAAAGCGATTGTATTTAAAGAGTTGGTATATAGATGAGCATGCATGGCGCAGGAGGAAGATGGTTTGCTCCTTAGTTACTGTGGACAGAAAAATCAGTCACTTGAGTATTTCACTACAGCTGTCTATTTTAAATACCAATGAATAGTAAAATGTAGTAAAAGGTAAAAGTAAAAAATTTTAAAAAGTGAAAAAGTAAAGCGCAATAAAAAGTAAATAAAAAATCAAGTTACTTTAATGCCTCGTCAAAAAGAAGATTATGAATTACTTTATCCTCTATCTTACATTCTATAAACGTTGCTTTTTTGCATTTCTATTTGCATATTTTTCGACACATTTTTCTCTTTTTTGTTTACTTGCCGATTCTCTTTGTTCTTTATATTTATTATATGCAGCTCTTTTTTGTTCATTTTCCATTTTTTCAGCTGCAGTTTTTCTTCACATAGAGAACCACAGACACTTGGAATAAGTGACCAAGTAGTGCGGTGGACAGGAGGACTTTAGGGACCTTCAAAACTCGACTTGATGTTATTTTAGAAGAATTAAGTGGACAGGACTGGCGATCTTTGTTGGTCTGAATGGCCTGCTCTCGTCTGGATTGTTTGAATGTTCTAATATACTACAAATTGTATTTCTGTTCATGCTTACCAGTGTCTGACTGAATAATGCAAGTCTTCGTTGCCAGTCGTCTACGGCTGCTTTGATTGGACCCACATAGCGTGAAGATGCCACAGTTGCTATGTTAATGATGCTGTCATCAAGGAGCGCCTTTGAAAGAAAAAGCAAAGAATTTCAATTACCAGAAGTTACAATTAAGTTGCATTCCATCAATAAATAATCAAAATGTTATATATAGTGTCACACACGTGCGATTGGGAGGCAGCTAGAGGGCCTAAATAACAGTAGTACCACGCCAGACCAGGGGGCGGTGAGCTGCAGTACTTTCTATCTCTCTGTCCTCTGCAGACCTTCTCCGGGAAATCCCACTAGGTGCCGGCGTTATTGATGACATCACTTCCGGTACCAGCGCTATTGATGATGTCATTTCCAGCACCGGAGCGATGGATGATGTCACTTCCGTGTCCCGAAGATGCCACTTCTGGTTCTGGTGCTATAGACAGTGTCACTTCCAGTCCCAATGACATCACTTCCGGTTCCGGTCCAGATGATGTCACTTCCTGCCACGTCCTTTAAAGCCACCATCTTGTTAAACCAAAAGCAGTTCTGTTTTGGACTTCAATCTGAACACAACTCTTCAAAATGAACCTTTTGCAGGCAGGGCACAATATATGGGTGGCTGCCCCAAACCTTTTTTGATGTCCTCGTGTCTTTCTTATTACAATAGTTATGTTCATGATAGGGCGGCATGGTGGTGCAGTGGGTAGCGCTTCTGCCTCGCAGTTGGGAGACCTGGGGACCTGGGTTCGCTTCCCGGGTCCTCCCTGCGTGGAGTTTGCATGTTCTCCCCGTGTCTGCATGGGTTTCCTCCGGGCGCTCCGGTTTCCTCCCACAGTCCAAAGACATGCAGGTTAGGTGGATTGGCGATTCTAAATTGGCCCGTTTGTGTGTGTCCTGCGGTGGGTTCCTGCCTTGTGCCCTGTGTTGGCTGGGATTGGCTCCAGCAGATCCCCGTGACCCTGTGTTCGGATTCAGCGGGTTACATAATGGATGGATGGATGGATGTTCATGATAAAGACCTGAGCCAGTTTTACTGATTCCTCTGTCTTCTCCATACACTTTTCCTTCACACAGTTAGAACACAACCTTTTATGGAAAACCAGTCCAAAACAGGACCAAACAATCAAACACTCAGCTACACCCACCATTATGGAGTGAACAATCATCATTTTGGGTCTGCATAGCATTATATTAAAACGTAAGCTGCAATCTGCCTCATTTACGAGTCTGTCCTTAGACGTACAATCAAGTCAAGTCAAGTTGGGGGGCATGCACTGGTACAGCACATTGCCGCACCCACCACATGACGAAACAACTTGGGATCCCAGTTAGCAACCCCCAAAGCAGACACCCTCTGGAAATGACCCTCTATCTGCTGCAGCCAGGTGTTACGTGGGCGACCTCTTGGCCTGGTCCAGCCACTCGGGTCCCCAACAATGAGGATCCTATGAGCTGGATCACACCCAGGGAAACACGCCACATGGCCGTAGTGCCGTAACTGACGCTCCCTCACAATGCAGGTAATGTGCCTCATTTGGGACTCCATGAGCAACACAAAGTCAAACCAGCGGTACCCAAGGATTCTCTGGTAAGACAGTACTGAAGGAGTCCATTCTTCCTCTCAGGTCACTGGATAGCGTTCTTGTCTCGCAACCATATAGCAAGACAGGAAGCACCAGGACTCTAAAAACATGGACCTTCGTCCTTTTGTAGAGATATCGGGAGCGTCACACACCCTTTTTCCAGCAACCTCATGACCCTCCATGCTCTCCCAATCCGTCTACTGACTTCATAGGAAGAGTCACCAGAGACATGAGTGTCACTGCCGAGGTAAGTAAACCTCTCGATGAGGTCGACACTCTCTCCACAGACAGACACACTGCTGATGGCCGTGCCCAAGAGGTCATTAAAGGCCTGGATGTTGGTTTTTATCAGGACCCTCACAAGTCCAGACACTCGGACTCCTCACTCAGTCTCTCAAGCGCTCTGATCAGAGCCTCCATTTACTACATGAAGATCACAGCATCGTCAGCAAAGTCAAGATCCATGAATCTTTCTTCACCAACAGATGCCCCACAGCCATTGGACCCCATGACCTTGCCCAACACCCAGTCCATACAAGCATTGAACAGAGTAGGAGCAGAACACACCGCTGACGAACCCCAGAATCAACTGGGAATAATGCAGAGGGTCTGCCTCCACTCTGCACAGCACTCCCAGTACCAGTGTACAGGCTGGCCATGATATCCAGCAGTCTCGAGGGGATCCTGTGAACCCTCAAGATGTTCCACAGAACAGCTCGATCAACTGAGTTGAACGCTTTACAAAAATCGACAAAGGCTGCAAAGAAACTCTGCTGATATTCACGTTTGATATTCGAACTATGATGACCTGTAAATGAATTCTCTTGAAACAAAGCAATGCTGTTAGTGTTTGTCACCACATTATATTTTATATACCGTTACTTGGACAAGGAGGATGAGACATAAGATTGGAGTCAAGCAGAGGACTTTGTTTCTTAGTCCAAACAGCATTGTCTGAAATTCCATGGCAGCAAAACCAAGGAACTACTTATTGACTTTCGCTACACCAATCAGCCTCTACGCCTGGTCTCTGTTTGAGGAGGTGGTACATTTACTTGGGGGTCCACATCAATGACAGGATGGACTAGTCTTGTAACACAGAGGAACTATAGAAGAAATGGTAGAGTAGACTCTTTCTTCTGAGGAGCTGAGCTCCTTTAATGTGAGAAGTGACATCCTTCATATCTTCTACAACTCTGTGATGGCCAGTGAGGTGAGCTGGGCTGGTGGCATCACTTCAATTGAGGCCCACCAAATCAACAGGCTAATAAAAGGGCAGGCTCAGTTGTGGGACACACTGTGAACCCCCTGAAGGTGACTATTGGGTTCTTAGTCATCTCTCTTACTTAACGTCCTTGATTCCAGAGGGCCAGCTCTAGGAAGAGTCTTAGTGATTTCCTTCCATTTAAGGACTATGAAGTTAACATCTTCTACAACTCTGTGATGGCCAGTGTGATTTTCTATGTTGTGGTGTGCTGGGCTTGTAACATCACTTCAAGTGAGGCCCACTGAATCAACAGGCTAATTAAAAGGGCAGGCTCAGTTGTGGGACACACTGTGGACCTCCTGAAGGTCATAAAGGAGGACAGAATTAAAACAAAATTGAGTGCCATTATGAACAATGCTGCACATCCTCTCTGTGACACACCAACACTGAGGACTTTCAGTCATTGAATTATTCAGCAGAAGTGTATTAGGGGCTCCATCATGTCTATGGCATTACGCCTGCACATTGTGTCTGCTCTGCTATCTGTCATTAGCCAAGCCAAAGGTTGTCCTATGTATTCTGTGATTCCAATGCGTTTGTTTGAGAGGCTGTTGTTGTGGTTTGCTTTTATATTTTAATATTTCTTGATCTTCTGTAAAAGCCTAATTTTCCTTTGAGATAAATAAAGTGCAGTGGATTCAGAAAGTATTCAGACCCCATCACTTTTTCACATCTTGTTATGTTGCAGTCTTATGCTAAAATCTTGTAAATTCATTTATTTCCCTCTTCAAGCAATAACCAATACACTAGAATGACAAATAGAAAAGGTGATTTTAAGAAATTAAAAAAAAAATTAAATGTCTCTTTGACACAAGTACTCAGACCCTTTGGTATGAAACTGGAAATTCGTCTCAGGTGCATCCCACTGTATTGGTCATCGTTGAGATGTTTCTGCACCTTGTTTGGAGTTCACCTGTGGTCAACTCAATGGATTGGACTGATTAAGAAAGGCACACACTGGTCTATAGGAGATCCACAGTTGAGCTAAACCAAGACATGAGATTGAAGGAATTGCCTACAGAGCTTACAGACTGGATTGTGTTGAGGGACAGATCTGGGGAAGACTACAAAAAAAAAACAACTCCTGTCTCCTTAAAGATTCCCAAGAGCACCATCACCTTTATAATTCTTAAATGGAAGACATTTGGAACAACCACAACTCTTCCTAAAGCTGTCCACACTGCTAGACTGAGCAATCGTGGGCGAGAAGCCATAATAAGAGATGGTCAGTGGTCATTCTGGTTGAGCTCCAGACAACATGTGTGGAGATGGGAGACACATCCAGAATGACAACCATCACGGCAACACTCTATTAATCTGGACTTTATGATGGAGTGGTCAGACAGAAACCTCTAATCAGTAAAAGACACAAGGAAGCCCGCTTGGAGTTTTCAAAAAGGCACCTAAAGGACTCTCAGACTGTGCGAAATAAGAATCTCTGGTCTGATGAAACCAAGATTAGCATCACGCCTGATGGAAACCAGGCACTGCTTATCATCTGTGCAATGGCATTCCAGTGGTGAAGCATGGTGGTGGCAGCACCATGGGGTTGTTTTTCAGTGGTAGACTAGACAGGGTTGAGGGAAAGCTGAACAGAGCAAAGTACAGAGATACAGTATGCTTAACTCTTTTAGGGTGAATGTCGACTTTTGTCGACACAAGTGGTTGAGTGCGGATGTCGACTAAAGTTGACATTCAGAGGCAGAGGGTGGAAAAAAGCTGTAAACATCGATAAAACGTTACAGGTAGACCCTCTTTGCTAGGAGGACTGTTAGACTCGTTGACTTGACATCAAATCCCTGCATGTGCGTGAGTAGCGTAGAGTAAAGAATGTCTAGAATGGCATCGACGTTGGGCGATAGAGTAAAGCAAATGCGCAAAGTAAAATACTACGTACATATTATTTATTTAATTTTTCCAGATTATTGCTGAAACAGACTTTGACTTATCGAACTCCGATTTTGATGCAAGTGATCTGGACATCGAAAAGAAAAGACAAGTACCTGCATCAGCTGATCGTAGTGCTGAACACGCTTGTGTAGAGACGCACCTACAGCAACGTTTGCCCTGGGAGGCAAAGCTGGCTACTAGACTTCATCTAATGACATGGCGTGCTAGAGGACACTACGGATGACCAGCCACTTGACTAATTCAAGCTGTTTTTTCCTCAGAAAGTGACTTTCAGCTTATGAGTTATGAGATAAACATTTATGTAATATTGTAGTATATTAATTTACATACTGTAGAGGCTCATGGAACATAAAGAGAGTGACATTTATCATAAATAACTATTTTATGCTGATTTATGGGTGAAGCCATTGCTTTGTGTGCTTTTCAGAAATCTGAGCTTTTTGGAAAAATATTCAGCCCTGAGACAAAAGGGAAAAAAATAATAATAATTAGCCGTGAAAGAGTTAATGAAAACCTGCACCAGAGCACTGTGGATCTCAGACTGGGCTGAAGGTTCACCTTCCAACAGGACAATAATGACAAACAAAAACCAAAGACAACACAGGCGTGGTTTAGGGACAATTCTGGGAATGTCCTTGAGTTGCCCAGACTTCAACCTAATTGAACATCACTGGAGAGACCTGCCAATAACTGTGCACCAATGGTCTCCACTCAAACCTGACAGAGGTAGAGAGGTTCTTCAAGAGAGGAAAGGCAGGAAATCCCGAAATCCAGATGTGTGAAGCTTTTCACGACAAACCCAAGAAAGACTCCGGGCTATAACTTCTCTAGAAATGGCTTTGAAAAAGTCCTGAGCGAAGGGTCTAAATAGTTGTGTCACTACAATTTCCATTTTTTTTATTTTATTATATTTGCATAAGCTTTGTCATTCTGGGGTACCGTGTGTTGTTTTATGAGGGAAAAATATGAATTGAATTGAATTGAAATGATTTTAGCATAAGGCTGCAACATAACAAAATGATAGAAAAGTGAAGGGGTCAGAATGGCTGCTGAATCCACTATATGTACATACACACACGTGCATTATCTGACTCTGATTACAACTCTGATCCCATCAGCAGGATAAGAATCATCTCAGAATGGGGTGGTACTCATTTACATTCAGTTATTTGGCTGATGTCTCTACCCAATGCAAGTTACAAAATTTCTGATACAACTGGTTCCGTTTCTTCTAGTTTTCCAATTGAAGCGCAGGGTTACATGGTGTTAGTAGTGGGATTTGAACCCACAACCTCAGGGCTTGCAATCCAAAGTCTTAACCACTACACCACCCTCTTATATACAAACATATCCACCTTTAAGACAGCCTAGAGCTGACAATTAAACTACCATATACACTCGAAGATAAGTTCTCTCACGGATAAGTCGGGACTTGATTTTACCATATAATTTCTGGTATTTTATAATGTCAGCTATATAAGTTGAATGTGGAAAACTCACGCTATTGGTCCAAGAGATTATAATATGCTAACGCCCACCTGAGAGAATAACAACGGAGCACACAGCCTTTTTTCTCTATGTATTGCTATGTGAAAAACACGCTAATAACAGAACTATTCCATTGACGTTTGCACTGATTTGTGTTTTTTGTATCTCACACCCTCATACACCTTTATCATAAGAGCATCCCTTATCTACGATGGAGAGTTCGATCAGAAGAAAATATGAAGCTGGTTTTGAAATTAAAAGTTGTTGAAGTGGCGAAAGAAATTGGTAACTGTGCTGCTGCAACAAAATTCGATGTGTCTGAGAAACTGATGTGAGATTGGAGGAAGCAAGATGTAAAAAAAAAACATTAAGTGTCGCATTTTTGAATGGGCGTATAAGTCGGGGTCTGATTTTATGATCGTTTTTTTGGGTTTCAAGACACGACTTATACGTGAGTATATACGGTAATGTACATGTCTTTTGAGTTGGGTAGGAAATGAGAGTCTCTGGTCGAACAAAAGGTTCAAACAAGAGGATGTAGTTCTACTTACTTTAGTAACTATTTTATCGTACCATTAACCCAAACCTTGACTTCTTTAATCGTTTCAGTAATTGTAGGATGATTTTTACAGGGTTAGAAAAACATTATCAACTCTAATAAGCAAAGAGTTTTACATACCTGCACTTCATCTGTGCCACCGAGGATAAAAACGTCTTTTGAGTCTCGATGAGGTAGAACCACAAATTCCATTGACTTCCATGAATCTTCCACCTAAGTCAGTCAGACATTATAGATTATATTAACATCACAAGTCACCTGACCAGCATTGATTCTGATGAGTAAAAGCCAACAAATGTCAAGTAAAAGGAATTCTGGCAAACAAGAATACTTTGTATATGTAGTAACACACTTTTCTGTGTGCGAGCTCTGCATATTGGAGCAACTCTCCCTTGCGCCAGCATGTAGTGTTCTTCCCCAGCACCAGGTGTCAGGCTGCATTTTGAAATCACAGCGTCAGTTACGTACAGAGCATCCGGAAAGTATTCACAGCGCATCACTTTTTCCACATTTTGTTATGTTACAGCCTTATTCCAAAATGGATTCAATTCACTTTTTTCCTCAGAATTCTACACACAACATCCCATAATGACAATGTGAAAAAAGTTTAGTTGAGGTTTACTTGAGGTTTTTGCAAATTTATTAAAAATAAAAAAAAATGAGAAATCCCATGTCCATAAGTATTCACAGCCTTTGCTCAATACTTTGTCAATGCACCTTTGGCAGCAATTACAGCCTCAAGTTTTGTTGAATATGATGCCACAAGCTTGGCACCCCTATCCTTGGCCAGTTTCGCCCATTCCTCTTTGCAGCACCTCTCAAGCTCCATCAGGTTGGATGGGAAGCCATTTTAAGATCTCTCCAGAGATGTTCAATCGGATTCAAGTCTGGGCTCTGGCTGGGCCACTCAAGGACATTCACAGAGTTGTCCTGAAGCCACTCCTTTGATATCTTGGCTGTGTGCTTAGGGTCGTTGTCCTGCTGAAAGATGAACCGTCGCCCCAGTCTGAGGTCAAGAGCGCTCTGGAGCAGGTTTTCATCCAGGATGTCTCTGTACATTGCTGCAGTCATCTTTCCCTTTATCCTGACTAGTCTCCCAGTTCCTGCCACTGAAAAACATCCCCACAGCATGATGCTGCCACCACCATGCTTCACTGTAGGGATGGTGCCAGGTTTCCCCCAAATGTGACGCCTGGCATTCACACCAAAGAGTTCAATCTTAGAAAATTCTCTGGTCTGATGAGACTTTCTCATGGTCTGAGAGTCCTTCAGGTGTCTTTTGGCAAACTCCAGGCGGGCTGCCATGTGCCTTTTACTAAGGAGTGGCCTCCGTCTGGCCACTCTATCATACAGGCCTGATTGGTGGATTGCTGGAGAGATGGTTGTCCTTCTGGAAGGTTCTCCTCTCTCCACAGAGAACCTCTGGAGCTCTGACAGAGTGACCATCGGGTTCTTGGTCACCTCCCTGACTAAGGCCCTTCTCCCCCGATTGCTCAGTTTAGATGGCCGGCCAGCTCTAGGAAGAGTCCTGCTGGTTTCGAACTTCTTCCACTTACGGATGATGGAGGCCACTGTGCCCATTGGGATCTTCAAAGCAGCAGAAATTTTTCTGTAACCTTCCCCAGATTTGTGCCTCGAGACAATCCTGTCTCAGAGGTCTACAAACAATTCCTTTGACTTCATGCTTGGTTTGTGCTCTGACATGAACTGTCAACTGTGGGACCTTATATAGACAGGTGTGTGCCTTTCCAAATCATGTCCAGTCAACTGAATTTACCACAGGTGGACTCCAATGAAGCTGCAGAAACATCTCAAGGATGACCAGGGGAAACAGGATGCACCGGAGCTCAATTTCGAGCTTCATGGCAAAGGCTGTGAATACTTATGTACATGTGCTTTCTCAATTTTTTTTATTTTTAATAAATTTGCAAAAATCTCAAGTAAACTTTTTTCATGTTGTCATCATGGGGTGTTGTGTGTAGAATTCTGAGGAAAAAAATGAATTTAATCCATTATGGAATAAGGCTGTAACATAACACAATGTGGATAAAGTGATGCGCTGGGAATACTTTCCGGATGCACTGTACCTCCAGTTTTAATAGTGTTTCGTAGCTTTTCTCTTTTATTACAATTAATCTACTATACACTGCTATGACTGATACAGTTAAGAATGTGGCTTTGGAATTGTCACAACAAACAGAAATAATTAAATGTGTAAAGAACAGCAAAAGTACTTCAAGTATTGCTTCAGTTTATGGAGTAGGAAGAACAAGAGTGAACGATATAAAGCGTGATGACGACAAAATTGAAAACGTGTTTAAAATGGAAACCACTGATGGTAATGTTAATGTTCCCCTGTATTTTAATTTTATTTTTAAATTCTGTTAAATTGCATTTTGTTAATATATTGTGACGTGCAGGAGGGGTTCTGTGAGGGGTGGACACGTCTGTTAGGAGATGAGCGACAGGAGAAAGTTTTGAGTAGAGAGTCAGGAGACAATAAGTAGGAGTGTTTGCGGTAAAGAAAGAAAAGGAACGTGAGTGGCAGGAGATAAACTGATTGGTAGGGAAAGCTTTCTTTTATGGTTTTGGAGAGGTGCTCCGTAACCCAGATAACAAGAGTATAAAACAGGGCACCATTTTGTTACAGAATGAAGACTCCAAGTAAAACGTAGGAAACTCCACTACCTCTGAGTTGTGTTTCCTTATTATGCTGATTGTTACAATATTATATGAATTCATTAATTTTGTTAATACTATATTACTGTGGTGGGCTGGCCTGGGGTTTGTTTCCTGCCTTGCGCCCTGTGTTGGCTGGGATTGGCTCCAGCAGACCCCCGTGACCCCGTAGTTAGGATATAGCGGGTTGGATAATGGATGGATGGATGGATACTATATTATATTTTGTATTGTAAATAAATATGACTATTCACTAATGTACAGTATATCACTTTTAAAGAAGCTGTTCTGTTATCCATAATAATAATAATAATTCATTACATTTATATAGCGCTTTTCTCAGTACTCAAAACGCTATCCACACAGGGAGGAACCAGGAAGTGAACCCACAATCTTCCACAGTCTCCTTACTGCAAAGCAGCAGCACTACCACTGCGCCACCTGTGAGGACCATCTTTTCTCTTATCCGTCACGGCCTCGGTCCCAATCCCGATGGATTATTGAGGTTATACATGTATATGTACACTGTACGGAGGCGGAGTCCATACATTGCTGTGATGACATAATCGAAGGTTGGACTAAATTGGGGCAATATCCGGTTGGGAAACCTTATGGGATACCCAAAGAGTACAAGAACTGGCAGGAGAGCAAGGCAGGGAGCAGTTCATCCCTCACTTTAATAGATGGCAGTGTCCCTCATATAGAGAACCAGTCTGGATGGGAGTTGTATGGGAGTTGGAGTCAAGAGGAACAGCCTTGTGGGATCTCCCTGGTGGACGACAGGTGGCGCTGCCAGGGGAGGATCTCCCTGGCTTTCTCATAACATGGAAGTGCTTCCAACTGGCTCTGTCACATCACAGGAAGTAGTTTCGACTTCTCAATTAAAGTGCAGGTGATTCGGAGCTGGGAGGAAGGATGGCCACACTTGACTGGAGCAGGGCAGTGTGGAGGGGAGAGGAGAGGTGACTGATGGAGAGGTGACTTGTGCTTGTGTATACAAGGTACCTGGTAATAAAACACCCATTTATTTGAACCCGGGGCTGTCTTGGTGTGTTCATGTTGAGGGTTTGGGGCCCTCTGGCGCCCCCCATTGCCTTCACAATAGGAATGTGTTTTGTATCTTACTGATTGGATCAAAACAGATTTCCACTTGTGGACAAGGGTGTTGTACCGTGTTAGCCATTATGAATGTAGAGAAAAGTCAAGCAAAATGACACCTTTTATTGGCTAACTAAAAAGATTACAATATGCAAGCTTTCGAGGCAACTCAGGCCCCTTCTTCAGGCAAGATTACTTGTGGACAATAAAGGTAAACTAAAGTAAAACCCAAGGACGGGACCCGCGACAGAACATAACAGCACACGTTAGGTAGCATTAATCAAAATTCTCACCTTTTTCAGAATCCTCTCCAAAGATTCTTCTCCCGAGGCCTGACCTGATATGTCTGTTACTTGTTGAGCATAATCAAAAGCGTGAATTTCTTGCAGGCTTGTAAGACTGATTGGCTGCTCATACAGTTTGGCTTCCAAAATGGCTTCCAATAATTCCCAGTGTCTTTGTTTCAAGCAAGGATTTCTCAGGTTTGCGATTGTTGGGAGCTAAAAAGATAAACAGACATACACAACACAATGTCATTAATTATCAGGTGACATTTAATAGAGCACGTAAATGTACTAGTGAAACACGTGGACTTAGAATGAAATGGAAATAAAAACTAAGTTAAAGGTAATGAGCTGTTGGCATTTCTAACGTTTCCCAAGTATTTACAGTACTGTGGAAAAGTTTTAGGCAGGTGTGAAAAAATGATGTAAACAAAGAATGCTTTCAAAAATATATCAATTTACAAAATGCAAAGTGAGTGAACAAAAGAGAAATCTAAATCAAATCAATATTTGGAGTTCCTACCTTTGCCTTCAAACCAGCATCAATTCTTATCGGTCCACCTGCACAAAGTCAGGGATTTTGTAGGATTCTAGTCAGGTGTCTGATCAACCAGTTCTACCAAACAGGTGCTAATGATCATCAATGTCACACGTAGGTTGAAACACAGTCATTAACTGAAACAAAAACAGCTGTGTAGGAGGCTTCAAACTGGGTGAGGAACAGCCAAACTCTGCTACCAAGGTGAGGTTGTGGAAGACAGTTTCATGTCATGACAAGATTGAGCACAGCAACAAGACACAAGGTAGTTCTACTGCATCAGCAAGGTCTCTTCCAGACAAAGATTTCAAAGCAGACTGGGGTTTCAAGATGTGCTGTTCAAGCTCTTTTGAAGAAGCACAAAGAAATGGGCAACGCTGAGGATCGTAGACGCAGTGGTCGGCCAAGGAAACTTAGTGCAGCAGATGAAAGACACATCAAGCTTATTACCCTTCAAAATCGGAAGATGTCCAGCAGTGCCATCAGCTCAGAACTGGGAGACACCAGTGGGACCCAGGTACACCCATCTACTGTCTGGAGAAGTCTGGCCAGAAGTGGTCTTCATGGAAGATTTGCAGCCAAAAAGCCATACCTCCGACGTGGAAACAAGGCCAAGCGACTCAAGTATGCACGAAAACATAGGAACTGGGGTGCAGAAAAATAGCGGCAGGTGCTCTGGACATGAGTCAAAATTTGAAATATTTGGCTGTAGCAGAAGGCAGTTTGTTTGTCAAAGGGCTGGAGAGCGGTACAATAATGAGTGCCTGCAGGCAACAGTGAAGCATGGTGGAGGTTCCTTGAACGTTTGGGGCTGCATTTCTGCAAATGGAGTTGGAGATTTGGTCAGGATTAATGGTGTTCTCAATGCTGAGAAATATAGGCAGATACTTATCCATCATGCAATACCATCAGGGAGGCGTATGATTGGCCCCAAATTTATTCTGCAGCAGGACAACGACCCCAAACATACAGCCAAAGTCATTAAGAACTATCTTCAGCGTAAAGAAGAACAAGAAGTCCTGGAAGTGATGGTATGGCCTCCACAGAGCCCTGATCTCAACATCATCGAGTGTGTCTGGGATTACATGAAGAGACAGAAGAATGTGAGGAAGCCTACATCCACAGAAGATCTGGGGTTAGTTCTCCAAGATGTCTGGAACAACCTACCAGCCGAGTTCCTTCAAAAACTGTGTGCAAGTATACCTAGAAGAATTGATGCTGTTTTGAAGGCAAAGGGTGGTCACACCAAATATTGATTTGATTTCGATTTCTCTTTTGTTCATTCACTGCATTTTGTTGATTGATGAAAATAAATGATTAACACTTCCATTTGTGAAAGCATTCTTTGTTTACAGCATTTTTACACACCTACCTAAAACATTTGCACAGTACTGTATTTCTTTCAGTTCCTCTAGAATTCATAAAGTATTTTATTACTTCTCGTGGCTCATTGTGTTACCGTAAATTTTGTGGCACTCACCAGGTATGTTTATTAGGATCATCTACTCCTGCACGTGAACATTAACACGTACACACACACACACGCACACAGATCCTATCCAGTGTAAGGCATGGCGTCCCTGCTGGATTGGACTCCCTTCTAGTTGTGTGGCCAGGTGGCACAGGAAGAAAACAGACTTGAAAAGAGGCAGGAGGTCCCATGCCTACACAGGGGTGACCCACAAGGTGTGACACGTATTGAAGTCCTGGGGGACAGACTTCTTGACTCCCATGGGGGAGCTGCAGGATTTGAAAGTTCCTACTGTACTAGGCTCTAACCCGACCTAGAAGTGCTTCAGAGCTGCAGTGTCATGTCAACCAGAAACACTCCTGGGGATGAGATAAAAGAAGCTGTCTGCCTGACATGGACGAGCCAGAGTTGGGCAGAAGGTGGACAAAGCATGCGAGGAGGAGTGGAGGAGGCAGTGAATAGTGAGAGAAGAAGAAGAGAGTTGTGTTATAGAGTGCTTTATTGTACTTGTGGTTGTGGTGGTGGGAAACGCTTGTGAGAAGAGTTTTCCCACAATAAAAGACTCTTTTTTTGCTTTTACCTTGTATCCAGAGTCTGCTTGTGTTGGATGTTTGGGGATTTGGAGCACACCCTGGTGTCCACAAATAATAAGAATAAGAATAATAATAATAGCAATAATTCTCTATATTGTCACACATAGATAGATAGATAGATAGATAGATAGATAGATAGATAGATAGATAGATAGATAGATAGATAGATAGATAGATAGATAGATAGATAGATAGATAGATAGATAGATAGATAGATAGATAGATAGATAGATAGATAGATAGATAGATAGATAGATAGATAGATACTTTATTAATCCCAAGGGGAAATTCACATACTCCAGCAGCAGCATACTGATAAAGAAAATATTAAATTAAAGAGTGATAACAATGCAGGTATACAGCCAGACAATATCTTTGTATAGTGTTAACATTTACCCCCCTGAGTGGAATTGAAGGGTCACATAGTGTGGGGGAGGAACGATCTCCTCAGTCTGTCAGTGGAGCAGGACGGTGACAGCAGTATGTCGCTGAAGCTGCTCCTCTGTCTGGAGATGATCCTGTTCAGTGGATGCAGTGGACTCTCCATGATTGACAGAAGTCTGCTCAGCGCCCGTCACTCTGCCAAGGATGTCAAACTGTCCAGCTCCGTGCCTACAATAGAGCCTGCCTTCCTCACCAGTTTGTCCAGGCGTGAGGTGTCTGTCTTCTTTATGCTGCCTCTCCAGCACACCACTGCATAGAAGAGGGTACTCGCCACAACCGTCTTATAGAACATCTGCAGCATGTTATTGCAGATGTTGAAGGATGCCAGCCTTCTAACATGTGTGACTGGGAGACAGCTGAAGGCCCTAAATGATAGTAATTCCACAGCAGACCAGGGGGAGGCGGGTGCACTGACTGTCTCTATCAATCTCTTGCAGACCATTCACGGGAAATCCCACAGGGTTTCAGCACCACCGATGATGTCACTTCCGCCCAAGGGCATGATGTGACTTCCGGTTCCGGCCCAGATGATGTCATTTCCTTTATTGGACTTTAAAACCGCCATCTTACCTCCACAGAGTCAGTAATATTCTGGACCCAAATCTGTGAACATCTCTGTTCAATTTACTTCAATTCTGCACCCTGGCAACAATATATACGGGTGGCTGCCCCTAAACCTTCATGATGTCTGTGACTCCTCATTGTGACAATATCTAACTCTTTTCTCAGTACTCAAAGCGTTTTTTCATAGTGAGTAGGGTGCTACTTCCACCATCACTAATGTGTAACAACAACAACATTTATGTCTATCGCACATTTTCATACAAATGCTGTCGCTCAAAGTGCTTTACAAGATGAGGAAAGAAAACATCCATCCATCCATTTTCCAACCCGCTGAATCCGAACACAGGGTCACGGGGGGTCAAGGGCACAAGGCAGGAACCAATCCCGGGCAGGGTGCCAACCCACCGCGGGGAAAGAAAACAGAAAAATATAAAAATAAGATTAGGCACAACTAAGTAACAAAGAATAAAATGAGGTCAGATGGCCAGGAGAACAGAAAAACAAACAAAAAAAAAACTCTAGGGGGCCGGAGAACAAAAAAACAAAATCTGCAGGGGTTCCGAGGCCACGAGACCACCCAGCCCCTACTGAGGGGGTGTAGCACCTGGATGATGTGATGGCAGCCTTTCTTGCACCACTATGTTCGCCAAACATGAGCTGTTAGGTGGTGAGAAACAGTTAGCCAGTTATAGACACGGATGATTAGGGGGCCAGAATGACTAGACTATGGAGATCGGGATATACTCTACTCTTTACAAAGGGGGGCCCAGGGATCTTTTATGAGCACAGAGAGTCAGAGTCAAGTTTTACATCTCATCTGAAGAACTGCTCCATTTTTGCAGCACAGTGTCCCCGTCTCTGCACTGGGCCATTGGGATCCAAATTCAGACCCCTGTAAGAACCTCTTTCAGCAATAACTCAAACTTTTCCTAGATGGTCTCCCATCCAAGTAGTGGCGAGGCCTGAACAGGCTTAGCTTCAGGTGGATGGCCTCATCTAAAGTGCATGTGGTATGGCTGCTGGTACATCATAAAAAGAAGATCACTGCTTACTGCTCTCCTTTGGTGCAAAGAGAGTTAAGCAACTGTTCACGTGTGTGCGCTTGGGAGGCAGCTTAAGGGCTCTGGTGATGGTAGCTACCTGCCGAACCAGGGGACGGCTCTGTGTTCTAATGCCATTTCTCTTTGTTCCTGTGCAGAAAGGAAGACTAAGGGCCACGCCACTGCTGACGTCACTTCCGTTGCCCGCCCGCCCACCTGGACCCGTCCCTTACTTAATGTTC
The DNA here is from genome assembly GCF_900747795.2 of Erpetoichthys calabaricus. NCBI lineage: Eukaryota > Metazoa > Chordata > Cladistia > Polypteriformes > Polypteridae > Erpetoichthys > Erpetoichthys calabaricus. The sequence continues at coordinate 187,688,221 of NC_041400.2, forward strand.
TCAAACTAAATAAGGAGAAAACCGAAATCTCAGTGATTGGCAAAAATGGATATAGTGAGGGTATTAAAAATAAACTTAATCCATTAGGCTTAGAAGTCAAGAGGGGTCATTATTGACTCTGACCTAAATTTTAAATTGCATATTAATCAGATTACTAGGACAGCACGTTTTCATTTATGAAATATAGCAAACGTTAGACCTCTTATAACATTGAAAAATTATTTCACGCTTTTGTTTTCAGTCGGCTAGATTACGGTAATGTACCCCTCTCAGGACCACCCAAAAAAAGACATCAGTCGATAGCAATGAGTGCGCAATGCAGATCAGAATCTTAACTAGGAAAAGAAAATCCGAGCACATCACCCCAGTTCTGATGTCACTACACTGGTTACCTGTGACATTTAGAATTGACTTTAAAATACTGCTTATGGTTTACAAAGCCTTCAGTCATCTCGCTCTATCTTATATTGTGGAATGCCTCTCACCTTACACTCCAAATCGCAACCTTAGATCTTCAAATGAGGGTCTGCTTAGAATTCCAAGAGCTAAACTTAAAAGACGTGGTGAAGCGGCCTTCTGCTGTTATTCACCTCAAATCTGGAATAGCTGACCGATAGAAATTCACCAGACGAGTACGGTGGAGCACTTTAACAAACTGCTGAAAACTCATTATTGTAACATTGCTTTCTCATAGGGCGGCACGGTGGAGCAGTGGGTAGCTTCCCAGGTCCTACAAGTGTGGAGTTTGCATGTTCTCCCCGTGTCTGCGTGGGTTTCCTCCCACAATCCAAAGACATGCAGGTTAGGTGCATTGGCGATCCGAAATTATCCCTAGTGTGTGCTTAGTGTGTGGGCTGGCGCCCTGCCCGGGGTTTGTTTCCTGCCTTGCGCACTATGTTGGCTGGGATTGGCTCCAGCAGACCCCTGTGACCCTATAGTTAGGATACAGCGGGTTGGATAATGAATGGATGGATGGATGCTTTCTCATAGCTTCACTTTAGTGTATCCCTTATTCTGTAAATGCATTGAATTATCTTTTTTTTTTCATGGCTCCGTAATCCATACTAACCCCTACTTTCTCTGCTGTTCTTTTTCCAGTTTTCTGTGTTGTTGTGATCTGCGCCTCCACCACCCAATCAAAATACCGTGATGTCCCTCCATTGATGGATTGAGGGCCAGAGGTCCACATGACCGTCATCGTCTAATTCTTCCACGTGAAGCTTGAAAGCCATGAGGACTGATTGAGATCATTTATGTAAGAGGGGCTGGGTGGTCTTGTGGCCTCAGAAGCCCCTGCAGATTTTATTCTGGTTTCTCCAACCGTCTGGAGTTGTTTTTTAGTTTTTTCTGTCCTCCCATGTCATCAGACCTTACTTTATTCTTTCTTAATTAGTATTGCCTAATTTTATTTTTATTTTTTTCTTCATTTCTTTCTTTATCTTGTAAAGCACTTTGAGCTTCATCATTTGTATGAAAACATGCTATAGAAATAAATGTTGTTGTTGCTGTTGTTGTACTGCCAACAGCCCTTAAAAATCAGAAACCTCTCATTTGAGTTCAGTTCTGTGTTGGAGTCAAGTTTGAAAAGACATTACTTACAGTGCATCTGGAAAGTATTCACAGCGCATCACTTTTTCCACATTTTGTTATGTTACAGCCTTATTCCAAAATGGATTAAATTCATTTTTTTCCTCAGAATTCTACACACAACACCCCATAATGACAACATGAAAAAAGTTTACTTGAGGTTTATGCAAATTTATTAAAAATAACAAAACTGAGAAATCCCATGTCCATAAGTATTCACAGCCTTTGCCCAATACTTTGTCGATGCACCTTTGGTAGCAATTCCAGCCTTAAGTCTTGTTGAATATGATGCCACAAGCTTGGCACACCTATCCTTGGCCAGTTTCGCCCATTCCTCTTTGCAGCACCTCTCAAGCTCCATCAGGTTGGATGGGAAGCGTTGGTGCACAGCCATTTTAAGATCTCTCCAGAGATGTTCAATCAGATTCAAGTCTGGGCTCTGGCTGGGCCACTCAAGGACATTCACAGAGTTGTCCTGAAGCCACTCCTTTGATATCTTGGCTGTGTGCTTAGGGTCGTTGTCCTGCTGAAAGATGAACCGTCGCCCCAATCTGAGGTCAAGAGCGCTCTGGAGCAGGTTTTCATCCAGGATGTCTCTGTACATTGCTGCAGTCATCTTTCCCTTTATCCTGACTAGTCTCCCAGTTTCTGCCACTGAAAAACATCCCCACAGCATGACGCTGCCACCACCATGCTTCACTGTAGGAATGGTATTGGCCTGGTGATGAGCGGTGCCTGGTTTCCTCCAAATGTGACACCTGGCATTCACACCAAAGAGTTCAATCTTTTGTTTCATCAAACCAGAGAATTTTTGTTCTCTCTTCAGGTGCCTTTTGGCAAACTCCAGGCGGGCTGCCATGTGCCTTTTACTAAGGAGTGGCTTCCGTCTGGCCACTCTACCATACAGGCCTGATTGGTGGATTGCTGCAGTGATGGTTGTCCTTCTGGAAGGTTCTCCTCTCTCCATAGAGGAACTCTGGAGCTCTGACAGAGTGACCATCGGGTTCTTGGTCACCTCCCTGACTAAGGCCCTTCTCCCCAGATTGCTCAGTTTAGATGGCCGGCCAGCTCTAGGAAGAGTCCTGGTGGTTTCGAACTTCTTCCACTTACGGATGATGGAGGCCACTGTGCTCATTGGGACATTCAAAGCAGCAGAAATTTTTCTGTAACCTTCCCCAATCCTGTCTCGGAGGTCTACAGACAATTCCTTTGACTTCATGCTTGGTTTGTGCTCTGACATGAACCGTCAACTGTGGGACCTTATATAGACAGGTGTGTGCCTTTCCAAATCATGTCCAGTCAACTGAATTTACCACAGGTGGACTCCAATGAAGCTGCAGAAACATCTCAAGGATGATCAGAGGAAACAGGATGCACCTGAGCTCAATTTCGAGCTTCATGGCAAAGGCTGTGAATACTTATGGACATGTGCTTTCTCAATTTTTTTATTTTTAATAAATTTGCAAAAATTTCAAGTAAACTTTTTTCACGTTGTCATTATGGGGTGTTGTGTGTAGAATTCTGAGGAAAAAAATGAATTTAATCCATTTTGGAATAAGGCTGTAACATAACAAAAGGTGGAAAAAGTGATGCGCTGTGAATACTTTCCGGATGCACTGTATATCTCTATAAAAATTTTCTTTTTTTTTTCTTTTGTTGCATGTTATACGCGGTTGTGACTGTGAGTCAAACCTTCTTCTGTGTTTCGTCTTCTCTTTTACTCAACCACATTTACTGCAAGAGAAACTGACTGCTCAAGGTCGAGAGTTTACTACTAGGACCACAGACAATGCCATGTCATTACAGGCAGCCCAAGCCAAACGATCACCAAAGTGAAGACACTTACTGACCCGTCCTCGTATATAGTCATTCTTCTAACCTCCTGTGTTAACGATGAAGGACGCGAATAAACGAAAAGCAGCAAAAAGGTTGGTCTTACCTTTTCTCTCATCTGTTCGACTTTCCCCTTTAGCTTTGGCACTGCGTTATTTGGAGGAAGCCCCTTTTCCAGTTGAGTCACAATCTTTGCGTATTTTGTCACTTTCACAGTCAGTTGTTCTGGGTCTAGCAAATCAAACCGGCTCTACAAAATATAGAAGAAAAACACCAATGAAATTACTTATCACCTGTGCAAAAATGATTGTTATTTCCAAGTAATACTCAATGTCAGTTCATTTTTTAACAGTTGCCGCACAGATAGATTAAGAGATTCGCTGAAGATCTCACAGACAGATTACAATGGGAGAGACAACTAGACTGGTGTTTCCCAGCCACTGGGTCACAACTCACTGTTGGTCTTGGGTTGTTGTTGTTTAGATAGATAGATAGATAGATAGATAGATAGATAGATAGATAGATAGATAGATAGATAGATACTTTGTTTATGATGTTAATAGGTTGTGGTGGGTTGTGAGTTGGGTCACGTAGTTGGGTTCAAGTTGCTCTCAGCTCTGATGATCAATCTTAGTTCACCAATGCGGACCTCCTGTCATGTAGTTGGGTACTAGTGGCTCTCAGATCTGACGATCGTTTTCAGTTCACCAATGGAGACCTCCTGCTCTCACGTTAACACTCCTAACCACTCTCTCAGATGTACGTTTTCAACTCAACAAGGGGGGGATTGGTGAGTCACATTGTGGTCTTGGGTTGCTATTGTTTATGGTGTTAGTAGGTAGTGGTGGGTTGCAAATTGAGTCACGTAGTTGGGTGCGAGTGGCTCTCAGCTCTGATGATCGCTCTCAGTTCAGCAATGCGGACCTCTTGTCACTTTGTTGGGTACTAGTGGCTCTCAGATATGACGATATTGCTCTTAATTCACCAATGGGGACCTCCTGCTCTCACGTTAACACTCCTAACCACTCTCTCAGATGTTCATGCTTAACTCAACAAGGGGGGATTGGTGACTCACTTTGTGGTCTCAGGTTACTGTTGTTTACGATGTTAGTAGGTTTATGGGTTGCGAATTGGGTCACATAGTTGGATGTGAATGGCTCTCAGCTCTGTAGATCAATCTCAATTCACCAATGGGGACCTCCTGTCATGTAGTTGGGTACTAGTGGCTCTCAGATCTGACGATCGTTTTCAGTTCACCAATGGGGACCTCCTGCTCTCACATTAACACTCCTAACCTCTCTCTCAGATGTTCGTGCTCAACTCAACAAAGGGGGATTGGTGACTCACTTTGTGGTCTCAGGTTGCTGTTGTTTATGATGTTAGTAGGTCGTGGTGGGTTGCGAATTGGGTCATGTAGTTGGGTGTGAGTGGCTCTCAGCTCTGACGATCAATCTCAATTCAAAAATGGGGACCTCCTGTCATGTAGTTGGGTACTAGTGACTCTCAGATCTGACGATCGTTCTCAGTTCACCAATGGGGACCTCCTGTCATGTAGTTGGGTACTAGTGACTCTCAGATCTGACGTTCGTTGTCAGTTCACCAATGGAGACCTCCTGTCATGTAGCTGGGTACTAGTGGCTCTCAGATCTGACGATCGTTTTCAGTTCACCAATGGGGACCTCCTGCTCTCACGTTAACACTCCTAACCTCTCTCTCAGATGTTCATGCTTAACTCAACAAGGGGGGATTGGTGACTCACTTTGTGGTCTCAGGTTACTGTTGTTTACGATGTTAGTAGGTTTATGGGTTGCGAATTGGGTCACATAGTTGGATGTGAATGACTCTCAGCTCTGTAGATCAATCTCAATTCACCAATGGGGACCTCCTGTCATGTAGTTGGGTACTAGTGGCTCTCAGATCTGACGATCGTTTTCAGTTCACCAATGGGGACCTCCTGCTCTCACGTTAACACTCCTAACCTCTCTCTCAGATGTTCGTGCTCAACTCAACAAGGGGGGATTGGTGACTCACTTTGTGGTCTCAGGTTGCTGTTGTTTATGATGTTAGTAGGTTTATGGGTTGTGAATTGGGTCACATAGTTGGGTGTGAGTGGCTCTCAGCTCTGACGATCAATCTCAATTCAAAAATGGGGACCTCCTGTCATGTAGTTGGGTACTAGTGACTCTCAGATCTGACGATCGTTCTCAGTTCACCAATGGAGACCTCCTGTCATGTAGTTGGGTACTAGTGACTCTCAGATCTGACGTTCGTTCTCAGTTCACCAATGGAGACCTCCTGTCATGTAGCTGGGTACTAGTGGCTCTCAGATCTGACGATCAACCTCAGTTCACCAATGGAGACCTCCTGTCATGTAGTTGGGTACTAGTGGCTCTCAGATATGACGATATTGCTCTTAGTTCACCAATGGGGACCTCCTGCTCTCACGTCAACACTCCTAACCCCTCCCTCAGATGTTCGTGCTCAACTCAACAAAGGGGGATTGGTGACTCACTTTGTGGTCTCAGGTTGCTGTTGTTTATGATGTTAGTAGGTCGTGGTGGGTTGCGAATTGGGTCATGTAGTTGGGTTTAAGTGGCTCTCAGCTCTGACAATCAACCTCAATTCACCAATGGGGACCTCCTGTCATGTAGTTGGGTACTAGTGGCTCTCAGATATGACGATATTGCTCTTAGTTCACCAATGGGGACCTCCTGCTCTCACGTTAACACTCCTAACCCCTCCCTCAGATGTTCGTGCTCAACTCAACAAGGGGGGATTGGTGACTCACTTTTTGGTCACGGGTTCCTACCTTTATATACAGTGGTGTGAAAAACTATTTGCCCCCTTCCTGATTTCTTATTCTTTTGCATGTTTGTCACACAAAATGTTTCTGATCATCAAACACATTTAACCATTAGTCAAATATAACACAAGTAAACACAAAATGCAGTTTTTAAATGATGGTTTTTATTATTTAGGGAGAAAAAAAATCCAAACCTACATGGCCCTGTGTGAAAAAGTAATTGCCCCCTTGTTAAAAAATAACCTAACTGTGGTGTATCACACCTGAGTTCAATTTCCGTAGCCACCCCCAGGCCTGATTACTGCCACACCTGTTTCAATCAAGAAATCACTTAAATAGGAGCTGCCTGACACAGAGAAGTAGACCAAAAGCACCTCAAAAGCTAGACATCATGCCAAGATCCAAAGAAATTCAGGAACAAATGAGAACAGAAGTAATTGAGATCTATCAGTCTGGTAAAGGTTATAAAGCCATTTCTAAAGCTTTGGGACTCCAGCAAACCACAGTGAGAGCCATTATCCACAAATGGCAAAAACATGGAACAGTGGTGAACCTTCCCAGGAGTGGCCGGCCGACCAAAATTACCCCAAGAGCGCAGAGACGACTCATCCGAGAGGTCACAAAAGACCCCAGGACAACGTCTAAAGAACTGCAGGCCTCACTTGCCTCAATTAAGGTCAGTGTTCACGACTCCACCATAAGAAAGAGACTGGGCAAAAACGGCCTGCATGGCAGATTTCCAAGACACAAACCACTGTTAAGCAAAAAGAACATTAGGGCTCGTCTCAATTTTGCTAAGAAACATCTCAATGATTGCCAAGACTTTTGGGAAAATACCTTGTGGACTGATGAGTCAAAAGTTGAACATTTTGGAAGGCAAATGTCCCGTTACATCTGGCGTAAAAGGAACACAGCATTTCAGAAAAAGAACATCATACCAACAGTAAAATATGGTGGTGGTAGTGTGATGGTCTGGGGTTGTTTTGCTGCTTCAGGACCTGGAAGGCTTGCTGTGATAGATGGAACCATGAATTCTACTGTCTACCAAAAAATCCTGAAGGAGAATGTCCGGCCATCTGTTCGTCAACTCAAGCTGAAGCGATCTTGGGTGCTGCAACAGGACAATGACCCAAAACACACCAGCAAATCCACCTCTGAATGGCTGAAGAAAAACAAAATGAAGACTTTGGAGTGGCCTAGTCAAAGTCCTGACCTGAATCCAATTGAGATGCTATGGCATGACCTTAAAAAGGCGGTTCATGCTAGAAAAACCCTCAAATAAAGCTGAATTACAACAATTTTGCAAAGATGAGTGGGCCAAAATTCCTCCAGAGCGCTGTAAAAGACTCATTGCAAGTTATCGCAAACGCTTGATTGTAGTTATTGCTGCTAAGGGTGGCCCAACCAGTTATTAGGTTCAGGGGGCAATTACTTTTTCACACAGGGCCATGTAGGTTTGAATTTTTTTTTCTCCCTAAATAATAAAAACCACCATTTACAAACTGCATTTTGTGTTTACTTGTGTTATATTTGACTAATGGTTAAATGTGTTTGATGATCAGAAACATTTTGTGTGACAAACATGCAAAAGAATAAGAAATCAGGAAGGGGGCAAATAGTTTTTCACACCACTGTATAATACGCTACTGTGGCTGTTCGTTTGTCTGTCCAGGATTTTAAATCACCTGTAGCTCACAAACTGTTTGATCTATTGACCTGACATTTGGTACACGTATACTACGTGACGTCTATTGTCTGCTTTCGGGGTCATGATTGACCTCCAAGGTTATTCCACTTTTTATTTTTATTTTATTGTAGAATCAACTCTCGGCCGTGGCCAGAAGGGCGGCCATGCGGTGAATGTGTACGGGCGCCGTTCTCATCCCTACCACCTTCACCGTCACTTCCCCTACCTCCTCATATCTTAAATCATTCTTGAGGCAGGATGAAGACTTAAGTGTCAGTTTAAGTGAAAAATTAAGGAAAACGTTAGAGCAGGGGTCTCCAACATGTCGCTCGTGAGGTATAGCGGTAGCTCGCCACCCCTTTCCAAGTAGCTCGGCAAAGGGTTAATGAATCCTACATAAATTTGAAAACTTGATTAGTCAAATTAGAGGCGGGCGATCTTTCCAAAAAATCATTTCACGATCCTTTTCACACAAAACCACAATCCACAATCTGAATTGCAATCTTATCTTTTCAATGTGGCAGACACTTAAGAGAATATCTGGACCCAAACTCATCAAGACCTAAATAACACTTTATTTTAAATATCAAACAAAGTTGAATTCAATTGTGGGCGGCACGGTGGCGCAGTGATAGCGCTGCTGCCTCGCAGACCCAGGTTCACTTAACAGGTCCTCCCTGCATGGACTTCATGTCTTGGTTTTAGTCCTGAAATGTGGGATCTTCTATACAAAGGTCCATGTGTGTCTTTCTAAATGATGCCCAATCCATTCAGTTTGCTAAAGGTGGACTCCAATCAAGTTCACAGAGAATTAAAGCGGACAGGATACACCTGAGCGCAATACCTGAGTGCCACAGCAAAAGCATCTGAATACTTCTAGACATGAGAGATTTTAGATTATGATTTTTAATAAATTTGTAATCTTTTCTGAAAATAGGTTTTCATTTTGTTATGGTGGGTTAGTGAGTGTGGATTGAAAGGCAACAATGGCAACTTTATCTGTTGAGAATTAAATCTACAACACAATAAAGCATGCAGAGTGCGACAGGGTCTGAATACTTTCTGAATCCATCATATGTGAATGTTCCAGCACAATAATGTAGGATTCTTACCTCCATCCATTCAGTCTCCATGATATCCCATTCATCTAGAGAGTTCCAAAGGAGCTGTTTAAGCCTGAGTTCTGCATTTAGTTCTTCCAACGCTTCGTATTTCGTCACTTCAACCTGATCAATAAAGAGAAAAATGTTTCATTAACCAAGAATTCTTATTCACGCTTGATCACCTAGTAAAGGCACCTTGGAAGGTCGTAGTGGCTACCTGGCGTAATAAAATATTTGGATGACTAGTTGTGCTATACATTTAAGGCAGATTAAAACCTAAGTAATCAAGACTGACATCAGCATTAAAGTTTACAGTGCATCATCTATTTGAATGTATTTTGTAAAGCACATTGTAATAAAAATGCAGTGCATTTTCTTCTAACAGATGCTACATCACAAACATTTGTAGTAATAAAATGCATTACAACAAATGTTTGTGATGTGCCATCTGTTGGAATGAAAAATACAATGCATGTCTCTGCTCTATGTCATTTGGTATGGGTGTCGCAAAAGTAGTGTTAATGTTGTGATGCACCATCTGTTGGAAAGAAAAAAGCAATGCATATGTCTTGGTTACATACAATTTGGTATGGAATTTGTAAAAGCAGTGTTAATGTTGAGATGCAGCATCTGTTGGAATGACAAATGCAATGCTTATGTCCATGTTATATACCATTTAGTTAAGGGATTCGCAAAAGCAGTGTTAATGTTGTGATGCACCATCTGTTGAAATGACAAATCCAATGCATATGTCTTGGTTACAGACAATTTGTTATGGGATTCATAAAAGAAGTGTTAATGTTGTGATGCAACATCTGTTGGAATGACAAATGCAAAGCTTATGTCCGTGTTATATGCCATTTAGTTATGGATTCATAAAAGCAGTGTTAATGTTTTGATGCACCATCTGCTGGAATGACAAATGCAATGCATACAGTATGTCTCTGTTATATATCATTTTGCATGGGATTCGTAAAAGCAGTGCTAATGTTTGATGTGCCATTTGTTGGAATGACGAATGCAATGCATATGTCTCTGTCATATGTCACTTGGTATGGGATTTATAAGCGCTGCCTTATTGTTGTGATGTACCATCTGCTGGAATGATAAATGCAATAAATATGTCTCTTTCATATGTCATTTGGCATGGGATTCATAAAAGTAGTGTTAATATTTTTGATGCACCATCTGCTGGAATGACAAATGCAATGCATACAGTATGTCTGTTATATATCATTTTGCATGGGATTCGTAAAAGCAGTGCTAATGTTTGATGTGCCATTTGTTGAAATGACGAATGCAATGCATATGTGTCTGTCATATGTCACTTGGTATGGGATTTATAAGCGTTGCCTTATTGTTGTGATGTACCATCTGCTGGAATGATAAATGCAATAAATATGTCTCTTTCATATGCCATTTGGTATGGGATTCATAAAAGTAGTGTTAATATTTTTGATGCACCATCTGTTGGAATGTTAAATGCAATGAATATGTCTCTATCATATGCCATTTGGCATAAGATTTGTAAAAAAAAAATTGAAATGAGTCAAAACCAAGAGATCAAATTAATTCAGAAGTGGACAGATTTGTTGGTCCCCTTAGAGCTCCTTGAAAAACGTATTGTCTGCCTCCTGAAAAGTGATTCAATTAAAACCAATTGTCTGCTGTGTATCTGCATGCCTTTGATATGTCAAGCACAGCAAGTGTGACAAGAGATGAAGTGTTGCTTATTCTACAAAGATCTTCTAAAATGGCCTGGACAAATGTGTTGTGGTCCCTAGAAAAGATCCTAAATAAATGAATTCAAGTGATTTTTCAAACGCCCTGTTTGCTTGAATTCATATCACACACGTCTCCAATCATGCAATCAGTCATTCAGCAGATTGAAATGGAGTAAAGTCGTCACTCTGCCGTTTGGTGTCATCATGTGTCCCACACAGAACATGGACCAGAGAAACCAAAAGAGAGAGTCGTCTGAGGAGAAGAGAAGGAAAATGACAGACCAGCATGTGAAAGGCAAAGGCTAGAAGACCATCACCAAGCAGACTGATGTTCCTGTGACAACAGCTGTAAATGTCATCAAGAAGTTTTAGGTCCATGGGGCTGTAGACTACCTCCCTGGACGCAACCGCAAGAGGAAAATCGATCTAAGAATGGGCAGAAGGAAAGTGAGAATGGCAGACACAAAGCCAAGGACAACTTCCAAAGAGATACAAGCTGAACTCCAAGGTTGAGGTCCATCAGTGTCTGATTGCAACATCCATCACTTTTTTGAGTGACAGTGGGCTTGATGGAAGAAGATCCAGGAGGACTCGACTGTTGAAAAAAAAAAAGTAAAATATCCAGACTGGAATTTGCTAAACTGCATATTGACAACCCACAGCTTGTGTGAGAATATCCATTGGACAGATGAGACCAAACTGGAGCTTTCAGCAAGTCACATCAGCTCTGTGCCCACAGATGACAAAATGAAGATGTAAAAAAGAAGAGAACGGGAGACTTGCTGTGAAACCTGGAGGATCCCACAGTGTGAGGTGTCAGCTGTGGCTGTGGAGAGGGACAGACGGGCCTCACTGCTAAGACCGTTAGCCCCCTGTGTGATCTGATCTCGGATAAATGGTGGAAAATGAATGAATGAAAAGATGTGCCCAACATACCTTGAATTGTTTCTGGAAGGATTTGTATTGAAAGGCTTGCTGCTGTAGCTCATCAATGGTGGTTTGCATGCCTTGAAGTAACTGCTTAATCTTGTTCTTGTCTGAGAAAATATCAATTATCTGAGGATCCTAAAAAAAACGAAACAATGCAAATATAAACCAGGTTAGTAAATTCAAAAAGACTTCAAAAACTGTTATCATTCAAAAGTAAATACACCCCATGACATGCTTTTAACATGTGTGGACATGTGACGGTCAAGAGCTATCTATCTATCTATCTATTGTGAATAAGGTGCTATATAAGCATCCGACCCGGCACAGACTCACACTGAGGCACGTATGAATTGAATACAACTCTTTTTATTTTCTCTTCAGTCGTGGGGGACGTCTTCCCCGTGTCCCACAGGCCCAACACAGTCCCACAAGCACTTAACACAACACAAATCTTTTTCTTCACCTGTGGGGCACGTCTTCCCCGTGAACCCCACAGGTATAACACAGTCCCAAAGTACCTCTTTCTCAAGACAGCAATCCTTCCGTTGGCACCACCACTCCTCTCAAGCACCTCGTCCTCTTCCTCCTGATTCTGGCCCTGAGTGGTGGTTGCTGGCTTCTTTTATGGCCCTCCCGGGAGTACTCTTGGTGCTTGCTCACCTGTTCCCAATTGCATTCCCATGTGGGGCCCATGATTAGACCAGCTGGGCTTAACTATCTCTGCCTCGCCCCCTGGCGGCCATCCCAGGTCCCCACAACTCCATCTCCCATGAAACCCTGTGGGAAACTGAGGCATCATCAACCAGGGAGGCTGCCACCAAGCGTCCTGGGGCAGATATTGAGGAGTCCATGGCTGCTCCCCCGGAATACAAGTAGAAGGGACGTCCTGGCCGGGCATGAACCCCGGCCATCCTCCACGCTATCTATCATCTATCTATCTATCTATCTATTCTATCTATCTATCTATCTATCTATCTATCTATCTATCTATCTATCTATCTATCTATCTATCTATCTATCTATCTATCTATCTATCTATCTATCTATCTATATATAATGCCTTTCATTCTATCTATCTATCTATCATATAGTGCCATTCATATCTATCTATCTATCTATCTATCTATCTATCTATCTATCTATCTTCTATCTATCTATCTATTATATAGTGCCATTCATATCTATCTATCTATCTATCTATCTATCTATCTATCTATCTATCTATCTATCTATCTATCTTATCTATCTATCTATCTATCTATCTATTATATAATGCCTTTCATCTATCTATCTATCTATCTATCATATAGTGCCATTCATATCTATCTATCTATCTATCTATCTATCTATCTATCTATCTATCTATCTATCTATCTATCTATCTATCTATTATATAGTGTCATTCATATCTATCTATCTATCTATCTATCTATCTATCTATCTATCTATCTATCTATCTATCTATCTATCTATCTATCTATCTATCTATCTATCTATCTATCTATCTATCTATCTATCTATTATATAGTGCCATTCATATCTATCTATCTATCTATCTATCTATCTATCTATCTATCTATCTATCTATCTATCTATCTATCTATCTACTATCTATCTATCTATTATATAGTGCCATTCATATCTATCTATCTATCTATCTATCTATCTATCTATCTATCTATCTATCTATCTATCTATCTATCTATTATATAATGCCTTTTCAATCTATCTATCTATCTATCTATCTATCTACTACTATCTATCTATCTATCTATCTATCTATCTATCTATCTACTATCTATCTATTATATATTGCTATTCATATCTATCTATCTATCTATCTATCTATCTATCTATCTATCTATCTATCTATCTATCTATCTATCTATCTATCTATCTATCTATTATATAGTGCCATTCATATCTATCCTATCTATCTATCTATCTATCTATCTATCTATCTATCTATCTATCTATCTATCTATCTATCTAATCTATCTATCTATTATATAGTGCCATTCATATCTATCTATCTATCTATCTATCTATCTATCTATCTATCTATCTATCTATCTATCTATCTATCTATCTATCTATTATATAGTGCCATTCATATCTATCTATCTATCTATCTATCTATCTATCTATCTATCTATCTATCTATCTATCTATCTATCTATCTATCTATCTATCTATCTATTATATAGTGCCATCATATCTATCTATCTATCTATCTATCTATCTATCTATCTATCTATCTATCTATCTATCTATCTATCTATCTATCTATCTATTATATAGTGCCATTCATATCTATCTATCTATCTATCTATCTATCTATCTATCTATCTATCTATCTATCTATCTATCTATCTATCTATCTATCTATCTATCTATTATATAGTGCCATTCATATCTATCTATCTATCTATCTATCTATCTATCTATCTATCTATCTATCTATCTATCTATTATATAGTGCCATTCATATCTATCTATCTATCTATCTATCTATCTATCTATCTATCTATCTATCTATCTATCTATCTATCTATTATATAGTGCCATTCATATCTATCTATCTATCTATCTATCTATCTATCTATCTATCTATCTATCTATCTATCTATCTATCTATCTATCTATCTATCTATTATATAGTGCCATTCATATCTATCTATCTATCTATCTATCTATCTATCTATCTATCTATCTATCTATCTATCTATCTATCTATCTATCTATTATATAGTGCCATTCATATCTATCTATCTATCTATCTATCTATCTATCTATCTATCTATCTATCTATCTATCTATCTATCTATCTATCTATCTATCTATCTATCTATCTATCTATCTATCTATTATATAGTGCCATTCATATCTATCTATCTATCTATCTATCTATCTATCTATCTATCTATCTATCTATCATATAGTGCCATTCATATCTATCTATCTATCTATCTATCTATCTATCTATCTATCTATCTATCTATCTATCTATCTATCTATCTATCTATCTATCTATCATATAGTGCCATTCATATCTATCTATCTATCTATCTTTCTATCTATATATCTATCTATCTATCTATCTATCTATCTATCTATCTATCTATCTATCTATCTATCTATCTATCTATCCCATCAAACTTAAGAAACCAGAATTCAAGCCCAACTCAGTAGAAAGCGAGGAGAGCCAACAGCAAGAGCAAATCGTTAAAAACAAACAAAAAGGTGACTGAAGCAGTTCTGTATAACAAAATTACAACATAATACGTTGGCATTGTATTACTTTACAATAACACAGCACCCAAGAGAGGAGTAGAAAATAATTCATGGAGGCTGAAAACGTGAAAGCCGCTCGGACCACCGTAACAAACAAGAAACTGGTGGAAAGTCACTTTTGAAATAGAAGCTCAGCAGGGAAGAGAAAATGTAAGCAATAACGGAGGCGAGATAGCAGGTAATCAAATAGTCCACGGGCTTGAGTACACAATGAACAAAAAAAAAAAAAAACAATGGAAATGGAAAAAAAAAAGAAAGAGAGAGAACGTTTGATGGACGGATACCTGGGCCTGCTGTTTTAAAGTCTTCACTTCAGCATTGAGCTCTAAGATGTCCTTCTCCAGAAGGTGACAGAATTTTTCAATTTTGGCTTCTCTCTCCCCAACTGCTTTATCGATCGAGTTGTGCACAGTGATGACTGAAGGCCTCAGCATAGCGTAAACCGCAAAATCCTCCGGTGGCGTGGGCACGTGATAATGTTCGATGAGCTGATACATCTGAGCCACAATCTCCGTCTCTTCATCCAGGAACTCAATCTGTAAAAAGACACACATATGTGACCGTTGGATACTTTGGCAGACTGGCGTTTTTGTTTTCTCTCAAGAAACCTTCTTAGTCAAGAATGAATGTCCTTTTAAAAAAAGCACTTTTTGTGATGTGCACCACCATAAAGAACTATATGCACACTACCAGTGTAGTGCACACTACCTCAGAGTTTTTCTTCAAATGTAATCAGGTGAAATACAATGAATGGTCTAAAATGGTGGAAAGGTCAGAGGTTTAAATTTAAAAGTTTAGGTTAATCAAACACTGAAAGAAAAGGAAATTTCAGTATACAGGTCAAATTCTGTTACAGCGAATATCTTTACAACAAAATTTTCATTACAACGAAGTATTTTTACATTCCCCATATGACACGAGTCTATAGAAATCTCGTTACTACTCAAATGTGGCACTTGGAGGACGGAGGAGCTCAGGAATCATGGGAAGGAGGGGTCCTTTCATCGGATTGGCTGGCCCAGCACTGGCCAAATAGGGGAGGCAGCTTGATGGCTGAAGGCTGTGAATACTTATGTACATGGGATTTCTCAGTTTTTTTATTTTTAATAAATTTGCAAAAATCTCAAGTAAACTTTATTCATGTTGTTATTATGGGGTGTTGTGTGTAGAATTCTGAGGAGCAAAATGAATTTAATCCATTTTGGAATAAGGCTGTAACATAACAAAATGTGAAAAAAGTGATGCGCTGTGAATGCCTTCTGGATGCACTGTATACACAGACAGACACACAGACATAATTCCAAAAATGGTATTTTCAAACTCAGGGAGGTCTAAAACAGAATCATCAAAATCTTAACATCGAATTTTTGGACGATTACAATACTTTTCCTATGAAAAAGTAAATTGGACTGAGTGAGGTCTAAAATGTCAAGATTCATCAAGATCTCCAAATGGAATTTTTGGACGATTACAATACTTTCCCCACGAAAAAGTAAAAAAAAGAAAAAGCTCAAGATTTTATATATAGAAAGATGTACACCTTTTACAGAGAATACCACCTCAGGGTACTTTAAACATAAAAACATTTTATTAGTCACATGTGTGCACATGGGGAGCATCCAAGAGGTTCAAACAAGGTAAGCCTACTACCCCGAGCACTCGAGAGACCATGGTCACTAATAATCCCTGCTTATCTTTCACCTACACACCAGAGGAGATGTCTCAAAATGGACCCTGACGTCACTTCCAGTTTCCAGGTCCCATCTCTTCCACCCTGGGCGCTATTCAAGGAACCACGTCACCTGAACTGGGCATTCCATTGGGAACCCATATCTGATGAGCATGGAGCACCACAGAAGAAGATTACCCTAAGACACTGGCATGGATACGGCGAGCATAGCCGGTAGGGGGACATGAGATATCCTCAACTTTTTGCTTGAGCTCTTTTCGTTTCCCTACTTTTCTTCATTTTAAATGTGGTACCTAACAGTTACCCACCCTTGTCAATTTCATTCCCTCTTTATTGTTACAGCCTATATATGGCCAGGGTAAGCTCTTGAACCCCATGACTGGAAATTGGATGAAGTGCGTTTCAGGCTGTGATTATCCAAACAAGTTCAACAAGTCCATAGAAGAACACAGGTTAGTGTAGAAGAAGAGGTTAAAGAAGATACGTGTCTATTCTTTTTTATATAATTGTGGCTCTGTTTTTGACTAGGGAATTGGATTTCAGTCTGGCATTGTTAGCCTTTTGATTACTTTTTGTGCTCCTTTTTCCTTGTTTTGTGAATACTTTACCTTTTTAAGTCCTTAAATTTCAAAGAACACCATTTCATTATGTTCACCTGAAATCCAGGGGTTTATAATATTAATCTTCTCCTCCAAACGGTCAATTTTATGATAATTTTAAACTTTAAAAGCCCATGTCTTGTTTTTGGGCCTGTGTAGGCCGAAGCCTTGCTTTTGAGTTTGGTGTCTGGCCTCCTGGGATGAAGCCTGCTGTGGGTTCCCTGATATGGTTTATGGCAGTGGTTTTCAACCTTTTTGACTTGTGGACCAGTAGAAGCATCAGAAATTTTTTGCAGATGGTGTCAGGCAACGGTGGCACAGTTGGTAGCACTGCTGCCTCACAGTTAGGAGACCCGGGTTCGCTTCCTTGGTCCTCCCTGCGCGAAGTCTGCATGTTCTCCCCGGATGAAGCCTGCCGTGGGTTCCCTGATATGGTTTATGGCAGTGGTTTTCAACCTTTTTGACTCGTGGACAAGTAGAAGCATCAGAAATTGTTTGCAGACAGTGTTGGGCAATGGTGGCGCAGTGGGTAGCGCTGCTGCCTCACAGTTAGGAGACCCGGGTTCGCTTCCCGGGTCCTCCCTGCGTGGAGTTTGCATGTTCTCCCCGTGTCTGTGTGGGTTTCCTCCAGGCGCTCTGGTTTCCTCCCACAGTCCAAATACATGCAGGTTAGGTGCATTGGCGATCCTAAATTGTGCTTAGTGTGTGTGCGCCCTGCGGTGGGAAGGAAGGAACTTAGTAAAAGTTTTTTTTAAATATGGCGGTCATTCATTAATGCTGTCATTGGTTATTTAGGCATAGTGAACATCCACAAATACTGTAATCATTCATATCTGATCTGATTAGAATAACATGCAAAACTTGTGTTATCGACTTGTAAGTTGGCCGTTGTAATGCAATCCGTCAAATGATGACATTAAGGAGAATGATACAGGATGTCCTACTAGCTGAAGGAAACTACTAAGAGCAAAAGTGACAAAGAATGGAGTCAGAAATTGGCCAAGGCTACAGCCAGAGATGGAATCCCTTTGTAACACTGTGTAAGATGTCGGTAAGCCTTTCTTCAAGTTTTCTTAAGGCGAACAACTGGCAAACACAATTTTCATTTCTCTAATGTGTCACTAAAAGAGTTACGGTATTTACAGCCATTTGAAACCTTACCCGATCCTGAAATTCTTCAAGGAATGTAAGACTCTTGACATACTCCATAGTCGTCGATGGACCAAATTCAAGTTTGAATTCAGCATCCCTGGCCTCTGAAATGACGGCATCCATTTTCTTTTTGGCGAGGATGGGCAGCATGTCGTTTATAGTCTTGGTAGAAAAGAGAAGAATAATGGCAAAAGTGAACACATTTTGAAGTTTAAAATTAATTATACAGTGTTAAATATAACAACTTTAAATATGCCTAAGCAAATGCATTGTAACATCACTTTAAATATCAGCTGTCCTTCAGGGACCACATTGCTACAGTCGCTCAGTCTTACTGATTTTACTCCTTACAATATGCAGAAGATCAGACCGTGTCTGATAGAATATGCAGTACAACTCCTGGTCCGGGCTTTGGTCTTGTAACCTCTGGACTACTGAAACTCTCCGCTGGCAGGTGTCACCAAGCCACTGCAGACGTTTCAAAATGCAGTCGAACAACTACATTGGTTACCTGTGGCATTTAGAATTGACTTTAAAATATTGCTAATGGTTTACAAAGCCTTAAATAATCTCGCTCCATCTTATATTTCAGAATGTCTGACACCTTACACTCCAAATCGTAACCTTAGATCTTCAAATGCGTGTCTGCTTAGAATTCCAAGAGCTAAACTTAAAAGAAGTGGTGAGGCGGCCTTCTGCTGTTATGCACCTCAAATCTGGAATAGCTGACTGACCAGGCTAATACATGGCTTTCTCATAGTTTCATTTTAGTTTAACCCTAATATCTTGTATTTACATTGAATTATCATTATCATTCATGGTGGCTCCACAATCCGTACTAACCCCTACTTTCTCTGCTATTCTTTTTACATTTTTCTGTGGTGACGATCTGCGACACCACCATCTGATCAGGGCACCATGCAGTCCCCACACTGATGGATTAAAGATCAGAGGTCCACATGACCGTCATCGTCTAATTCTTCCACATGAAGCCTGACAGCCTTGAGGACTGATTGAGGTCATTTATGTTAGGCACAATGCCCAGAGGGGGCTGGGTGGTCTCGTGGCCTCGGAACCCCTGCAGATTTTGTTTTTTTTTCTCCAGCTGTCTGGAGCTTTTTTGTTCTGTTTTTTCTGCCCTCCCTGGCCATCGGACCTTCCTTTAATTCTATGTTAATTAGTATTACCTAATTTTATTTTTATATTTTTTCTTTTTTCTCTTTCTTCATCCTGTAAAGCATTTTGAGCTACATTATTTGTATGAAAATATGCTATAGAAATAAATGTTGTTATTGTTGTTGTGTTCAACCAGCTAAGGCTGGCACATATAACTCCCTTTCAGAGAACATTACATTGGCTTCCTGTAGCAGCACACATCAAGTTCAAATCCTTAATGCTGGCCTAGATAGATAGATAGATAGATAGATAGATAGATAGATAGATAGATAGATAGATAGACAGACAGACAGACAGACAGACAGACAGACAGACAGACAGACAGACAGACAGACAGACAGACAGACAGACAGACAGACAGACAGACAGATAGATAGATAGATAGATAGATAGATAGATAGATAGATAGATAGATAGATAGATAGATAGATAGATAGATAGATAGATACTTTATTAATCCCAAGGGGAAATTCACATACTCCAGCAGCAGCATACTGATAATAACAATATTAAATTAAAGATTGATAACAATGCAGGTATACAGACAGACAATAACTTTGTATAATGTTAATGTTTACCCCCCCGGGTGGAATTGAAGAGTCGCATAGTTTGGGGGAGGAACGATCTCCTCAGTCTGTCAGTGGAGCAGGACGGTGACAGCAGTCTGTCACTGAAGCTGCTCCTCTGTCTGGAGATGATCCTGTTCAGTGGATGCAGTGGATTCTCCATGATTGACAGGAGCCTGCTCAGCGCCTGTCGCTCTGCCACGGATGTCAAACTGTCCAGTTCAGTGCCTACAATAGAGCCTGCCTTCCTCACCAGTTTATCCACACGTGAGGTGTCCCTCTTCTTTATGCTGCATCCCCAGCACACCACTGCGTAGAATAGGGCGCTCGCCACAACCGTCTGATAGAACATCTGCAGCATCTTATTGCAGATGTTGAAGGACGTCAGCCTTCTAAGGAAGTATAGTCAGCTCTGTCCTTTCTTACACAGAGCATCAGTATTGGCAGTCCAGTCTAATTTATCATCCAGCTGCACTCCCAGGTATTTATAGGTCTGCACCATCTGCACACAGTCACCTCTGATGATCACGGGGTCCATGAGGGGCCTGGGCCTCCTAAAATCCACCACCAGCTCCTTGGTTTTGCTGGTGTTCAGGTGTAGGTGGTTTGAGTCGCACCATTTAACAAAGTCCTTGATGAGGTTCCTATACTCCTCCTCCTGCCCACTCCTGATGCAGCCCACAATAGCAGTGTCGTCAGCAAACTTTTGCACGTGGCAGGACTCCGAGTTGTATTGGAAGTCTGATGTATATAGGCTGAACAGGACCAGAGAAAGCACAGTCCCCTGCAGCACTCCTTTGTTGCTGACCACAATATCAGACCTGCAGTTCCCAAGACGCACATACTGAGGTCTGTTTGTAAGATAGTCCACGATCCATGCTACCAGGTATGAATCTACTCCCATCTCTGTCAGCTTGTCCCTAAGGAGCAGAGGCTGGATGGTGTTGAAGGCGCTAGAGAAGTCTAGAAACATAATTCTTACAGCACCACTGCCTCTGTCCAAGTGAGAGAGGGATCGGTGTAGCATATAGATGATGGCATCCTCCGCTCCCACCTTCTCCTGATATGCAAACTGCAGAGTGATGGACCTGTGGCCTCAGGTGGTGAAGCAGCAGCCAATCCATGGTCTTCATCACATGTGACGTCAGGGGCGACAGGCCTGAAGTCATTCAGCTCACCAGGACGTGATACCTTTGGGACTGGGGTGATGCAAGATGTTTTCCAAAGCCTTGGAACTCTCCCCTGTTCCAGGCTCAGGTTGAAGATGCACTGTAGAGGACTCCCCAGGTCCAATGCACAGACCTTCAGCAGTCATGGCGATACTCCATCTGGACCCACTGCTTTCCTGGCACGAAGTCTCCTCAGCTCTCTGCTCACCTGGGCTGCTGTAATTGTGAGTGGGGGGAAACTCTGTCCTATGCTGGTATCAGCAGAAGGATGGGTGGAGGCTGCAGTACTGGGTGAGGGTGTTCAAACCTGTTAAAGAAGGTCTCACCCACCCAAGTCATCTGATGAAAGGCATCTAGCAAAGCCACTTCTGCATGGCATCAAATCTCAGTCCAGCCTCTTTTCATGTGTAGCTTGTAGCTGGTGGAATGAGCTGCCCACCTCCATTAGCAATTTTGACTCTCTCAATGTGAAGAGTCGTTTGTCTAGCTGATGCTAGCTGCTAGGTTTTGTAATCTAGGAGCCATAACTTCCTTGTATTTTGTTCTGAGATCATCACGTGCTGTGGCACCCGGACGGGGCTCATGCCCGGCCGGGACGCCCAAGAAGCTCAGAGGAGGGCTGGTGCCTCCTCCAGACCTCGAGGGGGCAACCGCCCTGAGGACCGCAGGTATAGAGCTGGGAAGCTCAACCCTGTAGGGGCCCGTGGTCACCGCCAGGGGGACCCCAATACCTGGAGGACCCTGGACCGCAGCACTTCCGCCACACCAGGAAGTGCTGGGGGGAAGAGGAACAGGGACACCCGGAGTGCTTCCGGGGAGACAGCTGGCATTTCCGCCACACTGGGGCGTGTCGGTGGGAGATTGCCGGGAACACACCTGGAGCACATCCGGGTGCTTATTTAAAGGGGCTGCCTCCCTTCAGAGATGGACTTGAGTCTGGTGGAAGAAAGGGCAAGGTTGCTGAAGGAGAGAAGGAGGCGGTCTGAAGAGACAGAGAGAGAAGGCATTATTGATTGGCCTGGACTGTGGGGTATTGGGGGCTTGTGAGTGACTTGTGTGTAATGGAGACTCAAAATAAACGTGTGTGGGGTAATTTAAACGTGTCTGCCTGTCTGTGTCATATTCCACAGTGCGATGATCAATTCTGTACCCTTGTCCTGTAACACTTGTTCATAATCAGTCACCTAGATTGATGTTTATTCAAACATGTTGACCCCTTTTGTAAATTGCTTTGGAGAAAAGCGTCTGCTAAGCAAATAAATGTAAATATGACAAAGATTTGTTCAGCACTATTCCCATGGAATCATTGGTTTCCCTGTAATCGCTGATTCAGGAGAGTGTAGCATCTACTCAAGTCAAACTGCCCTCTGGTGGTCTCTGGAGTCCCAGCATCTCTCCGCCCAGATATTGTTTTAAAGGATCACATGCCTAAGATTAAATCAGGTCAGATTATCCTTGCTGGCAGACAACAGGTTTCCAATAACTTCCCCCAAGGAATATCTGCTGCCACCTAATGGACTGGAGGGCACAGCTGAATCTCCCCTGAAATTGGTACTGGAGACTGTCTCATAAGTCCAAGACTTTGAAGCCCAGAGTAGAGATGAAGCTACCCTGAGAATATTAACATTTTTCAGGTGGGTATTGACAATAGTCAACACATATACAGTAGAAATGAAGGTTAATCGCCAAGAAAAAACACCTAGAATGTACGACATTGCCATCCACTAGATGGCAGCAAAAACCATGAGATAAAAATGAATCTCCATTCATTACACCATGGCATCAAATGCTGGCAGCGGCTCTCGTCAATAGAAATCCTCTGGCAGCGACGCGTTTTGTATTGTCGATCACTCAGATTCTGCACTGTCAGATGACGATTTTTAAATTGTCAGAGGAAAGTGATGACCAGAGTGCTCCTGAAAATCCATTTTATTAGTTTTAAGGTTTTCACAATCTGGGTTATGAAAAGGATTTTTGCCAAAACAATAAAATGAAGCCTCAAAAGATTTAATATTATTCATAGTTGTTGGAACTTTTTCCTTAATTGGACAGGCATTATGTCTTTTGTATTTTCTTTCTGTTACTGCCTTCCGGTGTCTAGTTTGGAGCATTTGTGTCTTCACAAGTGATGGTCAAGCCTGGGTTCCTCCCTGGCTCATGTTTAAAGTGCTTCTTTCAATCATCTTTGTTCAATTTAATTGTTATTATTGTTTTTTATAATTTTGTTCTGTTTATGTACTATTTGTTTAATTACGCAATATCTGCTATCTTTATTTCATTTGGTTACTACTATATTTTGTTCTGACCTAGAAGAAGTAGGCCGAACATTTGACATAAAGGGGTCAGGAGATGAAGCGAGGTCAAAAATACATGCGAGAATTGATACAACTGAGAAAAAATTATCTTTCAAAGTCGTTAGTCAGAAATTGAATCAAAAAACTGTTATGGGTGTAGAAATTTGCGAATCAAACGTTAATTTGATCTAAAGCTGGAAAAGAAAGAAACGTCTGTGATGGACCTTTAACTGGTTATAATTTTCATTTCCATTTCCATTTTTACAGAAAATACCTCCCATAGTATAACAACATGATAATATTTAGTAAAAATTGATTGTGACTGATGTAGACAAACACCTGTAGCCTAGGGGTGGCGGGCCCATTTGCTGAACTCCGGGCAATATATGGTAAAAACTCAAATACTTTACTGTCACAGACGCTTCAAATTCATAGATACCTTTCAAGTTCTGTTCTATTTCTAATTTAAAACAACAATGAAACCAATGCAGCATTTCATCTGAAAACACATTAAATAAATCTCTAAAAATACTACTTACTTCTAAACAACGTAAAGGAGATGGAATGAGTTTATTCTTCAGCTTTTTGCAGTCGATAAGCAACATCCCGAGGTTTCTTTGCTGTTTTATGCCAAGAGCGTCTCGATGTTCATTGTGGTATTTTTCAAGTTGCTCTCTGAAGAACGCCACATCTGGAGATTTTAAGAAGACGTATAATGAAATTAGGACACTTGGAAAAAAGCCATGAAGATTTACACAGCGACCTGGCCAGAACTGATAATTAAAGCTGATAATCTGCATATATTCAAAGAGAATCATATGCATATGCCCCCTGCTCGCTTTGCTCGTCAACCCCCGGGCCAGCACTACGCTACGCGCTAGCCTCTTTGCGGTTCTGATGCTCACATACAGGGATGTGGATGTACAATTTAAACAGATTTTAATTTTCATGCAAAGTGTTACATTTGTATCCATGTGACGTATAACTGCCCGTGATTGAATTTTGTTTCCTTCTCTCTATTAAATAAAATGACTTTTTCGAATGTTTGGCTCTGAGATTTGTTAATTGTCTTTGCAAAAGCTATTCTAAGGGGAAACTGTTAACGTTTTAATACAAATGGCATATCAAGATCTCCTTTGGTGTCTAATGTTATCCACGGGAGATGTCCTATATTACCTTTTTCGGATACATCCTTCTTTCTACAGTAATTCATGTGGAGGAAGACCAGACGGTGTTAACGGTTGTAGATATTCTTCGTGATATTGTAAGTTGATGTTTTCATCTTCCGCACCATCACCACCAACTGTTTCAGCATAGTCTATTGATAAGCATTTAACCAATTTGCCATGTAACCGATTGTCATTTTTTGGCGTAAATTCATTTGACTTCCTTGTTCCTCAGTGCTAGGATATCCTGTGTACTCGTTTTTTATGTTGATAACCCTTCATGATGAAATTCTTCAATAAGATTTGGACATAACACATCTCCTTTAATTGGGAACTTAAAGTGAGGAAAACGTTCAAATTTATAAGAGCTGAGAGCGCAGGAACTGTGTCTGACAAAAGTATTCACACGAATGAGAGGTGAGAGGATTACGGTCTTGTTTGAAAATAGTTGATAGGAGGGCGTGACTTTTAAAAATATCATGACAATATTCACGTGACTTTTAAAAATATCATGGCAATATTCTCGTGAACTTTAAAAATATCATGGTAATATTCTCGACTAACCCTAACCCTAATTTCCAAAAAGTCTCATCTCCTAAAATGTCTTGTTGCGTTGAAAGATTTTTTTATATGCAGTGCATCCGGAAAGTATTCACAGCACGTCACTATTTCCACATTTTGTTATGTTACAGCCTTATTCCAAAATGGATTAAATTCATTTTTTTCCTCAGAATTCTACACACAACACCCCATAATGACAATGTGAAAAAAAGTTTACTTGAGGTTTTTGCAAATTTATTAAAAATAAAAAAATTGAGAAAGCACATGTACATAAGTATTCACAGCCTTTGCCATGAAGCTCAAAATTGAGCTCAGGTGCATCCTGTTTCCCCTGATCATCCTTGAGATGTTTCTGCAGCTTCATTGGAGTCCACCTGTGGTAAATTCAGTTGGTTGGACATGATTTGGAAAGGCACACACCTGTCTACATAAGGTCCCACAGTTGACAGTTCATGTCAGAACACAAACCAAGCATGAAGTCGAAGGAATTGTCTGTAGACCTCTGAGACAGGATTGTCTCGAGGCACAAATCTGGGGAAGGTTACAGAAAAATTTCTGCTGCTTTGAAGGTCCCAATGAGCACGTGGCCTCCATCATCCGTAAGTGGAAGAAGTTCAAAACCACCAGGACTCTTCTTAGAGCTGGCCGGCCATCTAAACTGAGCGATCAGGGGAGAAGGGCCTTAGTCAGAGAGGTGACCAAGAACCTGATGGTCACTCTGTCAGAGCTCCAGAGGTCCACTGTGGAGAAAGGAGAACCTTACAGAAGGACAATCATCTCTGCAGCAATCCACCAATCAGGCCTGTATGGTAGAGTGGCCAGACGGAAGCCACTCCTTAGTAAAAGGCACATGGCAGCCCACCTGGAGTTTTCCAAAAGGCACCTGAAGGACTCTCAGACCATGAGAAAGAAAATTCTCTGGTCTGATGAGACAAAGATGGAACTCTTTGGTATGAATGCCAGGCGTCACGTTTGGAGGAAACCAGGCACCGCTCATCACCAGGCCAATACCATCCCTACAGTGAAGCATGGTGGTGGCAGCATCATGCTGTGGGGACTGGGAGACTAGTCAGGATAAAGGGAAAGATGACTGCAGCAATGTACAGAGACATCCTGGACGAAAACCTGCTCCAGAGTGCTCTTGACCTCAGACTGGGGCGACAGTTCATCTTTCAGCAGGACAACGACCCTAAGCACACAGCCAAGATATCAAAGGAGTGGCTTCAGGACAACTCTGTGAATGTCCTTGAGTGGCCCAGCCAGAGCCCAGATTTGAATCCAATTGAACATCTCTGGAGAGATCTCAAAATGGCTGTGCACCGACGCTTCCCATCCAACCTGATGGAGCTTGAGAGGTGCTGCAAAGAGGAATGGGTGAAACTGGCCAAGGATAGGTGTGCCAAGCTTGTGGCATCATATTCAAAAAGACTTGAGGCTGTAATTGCTGCCAAAGGTGCATCGACAAAGTATTGAGCAAAGGCTGTGAATACTTATGGACATGGGATTTCTCAGTTTTTTTATTTTTAATAAATTTGCAAAAACTTCAAGTAAATTTTTTTCATGTTGTCATTATGGGGTGTTGTGTGTAGAATTCTGAGGAAAAAAAATGAATTTAATCCATTTTGGAATAAGGCTGTAACATAACAAAATGTGGAAAAAGTGATGCGCTGTGAATACTTTCTGGATGCACTGTAATAGAGATATCCTAATGCATGCTAGTATAGTAAGGGTTAAACCATAAAAATCCCTTGCCTGCCTATTTCATTAATTTTGTCTCTGCAGCTGATCAGCTTAATTACTTGTCAAGGATATTGTATACTTTTAGATGGCTAAACAGGCAATTGTTGTTAGAAATGCAGCCATTGAGGCTTTGGTCATGACAGAAAAGCAGATAGGCCATTTGCTTCCACTTGCAGCGGATTGGCCTCTGCCTCCCTGCCTGGACAGGTGATGACAAGTCAAGGAAAATGCAGCTTATAAGAAACAGCGTTAGTGTTTTAGGGGCGCAGCTGCCCCAACTAGCCCAGTATCATAGGTGTGGGTCTGCCTGATTCCGACTTACTGGTTGGAATCGATTGATAAATAAGTTTTGGACACCTGCACAGGGTATGAAGTAATGATGGCAGTTTCGGTCAAGTGAAGGACATTAGGTAATGATGGGAAGAGCCAGAAGGAGGAGTGTATTTTGCATAAGTGATAAGAATTGTAATAAATGTAAGTTCGCTGAATTTGCTA
This sequence comes from Erpetoichthys calabaricus, assembly GCF_900747795.2. NCBI lineage: Eukaryota > Metazoa > Chordata > Cladistia > Polypteriformes > Polypteridae > Erpetoichthys > Erpetoichthys calabaricus. Next base: position 187,715,790 of record NC_041400.2, read on the forward strand.
ATTGCTCATTTCACTTGATTTGAGTCTGCGTATGCATCACGCAATAAAACTTGATTCTGCCGTCCTGAGACTCCATGCCTCTTCTTTGAGCAGCTTGTTTCAGCCACAACACTGGCTGCCAGTCATCTGCGACTCTGATGAAACAGTACTGTGGCACCATGGCTGCCTCCGAGGAAAAACTAATTCTAGTTCAAAACATTTAGGTTTCATAGAGAAATATAATTAAAAAATGAAAATGTCCAGGGTTTGGACTTAGAAGGACTTTATTACGATCCTGAATGTTTGTGCACCAGAAGAAGCACAGGTTCACTGTAATAAGCCAAGTTCTTAATCCTAACCCAATTCCTACATGCACCTACAATGGATAAATAAACTCGTCTATTGGCTATAAACAGAATCAGGAATTAATTTTTGGTTTTTGCATACCATGTTCTTCTTCCTTGAGGCCTTCCAAATCGAGACTTTCATTCTCCTTGTAGAACACGTGGAACCTTTCAAATGTTTCTGCATACACGTTCGCTGCAGTGAAGGCGAAATGAATCCCCTCCTAAACAGAAATGTTTTCAAAAGGATTAGAACATAAGATGGTTCACCAGTGTGTTCACATGCACTTTAATAACCCAACGCCCGGCTTCTTAAATACCATATAAACCCTTATTCTGGTTAGAGAAGCCGTGTTATTGGTCTCTAAGACACCTGGTTTACATACGTTGATTTCTCAGAGAATAATCCTGTTATTCGGCTGTGTAGTTACACTTACAGATTTTTTAGTCTGCTGCACTCTGTTGATCATCATGGGGATGTCTCTGTACCTGTGGTCAATTCATTTGATTGGACTGATGAGGAAAGGCGCACACCTGAGAGGCTGAGAGACAGGATTATGTCGAGGCACAGATCTGGGGAAAGTCTACAAAGGACTTTGTACAGCTTTGAAGGTTCCCAAGAGCACAGAGGTCTCCATAATTCTTAAATGGAAGAAGTTCAGAACGTCCATGACTCTTCCTAGGCTGTCAGACTGCCAGGCCAAACTGAGCAAATGTGAGAGGAGGGCCATGGTAAGAGAACTGACCAAGAACCCGATGGTCACTCTGGCTCAGTTCCTGAGAATCTGCGCGGGGATTGGTACAAACATCTAGAAGGACAACCCTCCACTTCATGGCAGAGTGGCCAAGGGACACATGAAAGTCCACTTGGAGTTTAACCAAGTAATGATCGTCCAATAATTTATGGTTTTTATCCAATATTAGATATTGGGAGAACACTCTTCTTGACCTTTATATGGTCATGTAGATGATATGACACATTGCCGATTCCCCGGGAAATTTGTCATGAAAATGAACCATGCAAAACGGTGGCACAAACAAGAAAAAAATTATATATGCTGCCTCAAAAAATGTCAAAAATGAATTCTCTGAGGTGGAAAAAACTCAGAAGGACCATAAACACTGATCCAAATGGCCACAGAAATTGAATACAAAATTGACACAAGCTGTGAATCCTGTCATCTAGGAGGTCACGTCTATCAGGAGTTGAGATTTTATGGTCTTTTCCTGTTATGGAAGCCATTTTGTGTCCCATTTCTAGGGGTGTGGTCTCCAGGGTCATGACTTTGAATTAATCAGCAGACGGGATAAAAGGTCAGCCTTTTGCATTGAGCCTTATCCAATCTGCCGATACAACCTTATTTATATTTTTGACTTCTCTTGTGATTATTTCTGGTCTCTTGCCTGTTTTTTATTGTGGTTTTTACCTCTCGTCTAGATTTTAGTCACTTCGTAATTTTTTATTTTCGTTTGTTTGGCCTTTGGCTTGCATGTCCCGGTTTACTCTAGAAACTAATAATGTTTTCCTGCCGAGTCAGGACAACGTTAAGCCAATCAAAATAGAGCCATAATAATAAAACCAAACTCTAATAATAATAATAGTATAATCTTACTCATAATGTAGTCATAACCTAACCAAAATATAGTCTGTCTTATCTGGCACAAATGTAACATAATATTAAAAAGCACAATGTCTATTATGTGGGAGCCTTTTCAGACTTTATTTATACTGTTCCAAAACTAATAAAATGAGCCTCTCTTAATTTTTTTTGATGTCTCACTATCTGTGAGAGATAATTTAATTTTAGGTTGTCTAATTACACAGTTTGCCAAACTGAACAGGGAATGAGCATTGAGATCAACATGAAAAATAAATGTATGGATTGGTGTACTTGACTGATTTGGGTCTTATTTACAATAATGGAATATAGGAAAATAAACTTTAAAAAAGCCGACTTTAAAAAATTGGACGACGTGCTGAACCAACAGCCATGTTGATATTCCTCAGATGCTTGGCCACTGACATCCAAACTCAAAACCACTCAAATGGCCAGACAGACATGAGAGAGAACCCAGTAGAATTTATTAAACATAATCATCAACTTACATTTATTTTCTGAATTACTGCCTGTAGGTGCTTGTCATCTTCAAACATCGTTGCCAAACCTGGTCCATCACCGCACGTTTTCTCTTCAACTTTATTGTTGATGATCGGTTGGGTAAAAGCATCAAAGTAGGAATCGGAGACCAGATTTGACAAAGACAAAACCGTATCTTGAAACCTTTGCACAATTTCCCCGATACCTTCCTGAAAGAAGGAGAAAGTGAGGTAACAGCAATCTTTCAATTTGACAAGAGAAAAAGCAGTGAATGATAAACTTAGGGGAATTTTGTAGTCAAATGGCAGTAGAGAAGTGGGATGTTATCAATACATAACTATAAGATACTGAGTCAATGAACAGATTTGATGTGGGGGGCAAATTCTCGCAGAGCAGGCCCTGCCTCATTTTATCAGATATACTCCTGGACACTGTCATCCAATCAGCCACTCATTAATGTTATGGATTAACAAAGGTTTAGATGCTTCATTGTTGTTTTTGTTGTTTGTTTTTCATTTTTTAATGTTATTTCTGACTAGGGGGCTCCGCCCCCTGCTCGCTTCACTCGCCAACCCCTGGTGTTGGGAATGACAAAGAGCGTGATGTATGAATGAGATATAGAATAGTGTGAAGGTGTAGATGATGCAAATAGAAAGCAAACAATAAAGTGTGTGGCACAGTGTAAAGGTTTATTGGAAAATTTCTTTGTACACGCCGTTTAAGTGTAAAAGGTAATTCCAGGTCAGAACTTGTAATGTCAATGAAGATGGTTATTGTTGTGATCAGAGTCAAGTTTGTCAGAGCTTAGAAAGAGTTGTGTCTCTCCAGGAAGTAATGGAATGACTTGGGTATTTATGTTTTCCACATTAATATTTTTTGGACATAATATAGTGCGTTGTGTTAAAAGGGGCATTTGGTCTAATGAGATTGCTGTTCCAAATCTGTCTGTAACTAAGTCGTCGCAGATAAAGGCTTGAGGAATTGTAATAATATGTGGGTGAAGTCCATCTGTATTGGTGAGTGTACCATCTCCCAGTTGTAATAAGCAGTTGTTATGATCTGGTTCTGGACATCGCATCTTTTTTACTAACTGTATCTTTTGAAAGCAATGTCAATTGTCTGCGTATTTTAAGGTGCACTGAACAATAGCTGAGCGCATGGCATGTGGAAGAATAGCTAATCACTGTCTAAAATCTCCTCCTAATAAAAGTACCTTTCCTCCAAAGCGAATATTATTATTCATAAACGTTTGTAGAAGTTTATGAATGGTGTTGAGTAAGTGACTGGATGCCATTGTACATTCATCAATAATTAACATTTTTGCAAGACGGATGTCACGTGCAGTGTCACTGTTCATGTTCATAGTGGATACCGATTTGTAGGATCTAATGCAGTTGATAAAGATTTCACTTTCAGGTACATCGTTAGTTAGAAGCTTCTGTAGATATTCAGTATATGAATGTAAAGAAGGCAGTCTAATTTGACGCTTTTGACAACAACGTGTAAATGTATTACTTGTATTGCCAGTTGTTTCTTCAGGGAAGTGAACTGAATGACAATGATTGCAAATGACATTCATTAATCCGAATGAATTTTCCTGGTGTATGTTTTGCTTGTGCCGTTTGAGAGGCGCGTTGTTGCATGTGTAGTATTTGGGACGTGTTGTTTTGGAGCTGTATTCGATTTGCCTGTGCTGTGTGAGAAGCCCGTTGTAGCCTTCCTTGCCGTTAACGTATGTCTGAGACGGGAGGTGTTTCGTTTTGCCTGTTGCGATGCAGCACTTTGATTGATAGATTGCGTCATGTGGATCTAGGATGTAGATTTGTGCATATTTGCGTTGTTGATTTGTTTCAGGGTGCACTGTTCCAATGCGATGCAGTATTTGTGCACATATGCGAAAGCAGTATGGGCCATTGCCTTTTGGTGGCCTGATATTTACTCCGGTAGATGCAAAAGCAAATGAACTATTGTAGGATCTAATGCAGTTCATAAAGTTTTTACTTTTAGGTACATCGTTAGTTAGAAGCTTTAGTTGAGCTTTGCGTTTTTGGAGCAGAGACATTTTTTCTTCTAGAAATATGGATAAGTAATAAGGAGTATTGCACTCACTGTTAATATGGAGCCTTTTCTGCGGTTGAACGGTTAATAGTGCCTTATTGTAATGAGATCCACCTATGCTGCATAGTGTGAATTGTGTTTGGTCCCGTTATCTGAGCGGTATCGTTTTGTACCTGTGATTGTGAATTCATGACTTGTTTGTTCTTGAGCGTAAGAAATATGGATAAGTAATAAGGAGGATCGCACTCACTGTTAATATGGAGCCTTTTCTGCGGTTGAACGGTTAATAGTGCCTCATTGTAATGAGATCTACCTATGCTGCATATTGTGAACGTGTTGAGATGACGTATGTTTAATACGGACGGTTCATTTAGAAATGGGGCTTTGTGTGTCATTTGTTATTTATGTTACTGTGGTCGTGGGTCTGAATCGTCGTTTTTGTGTACGTTTCGTGTGCTATGTCCGTAGTCTGTCCCGTTTCGTGTCCAATGAGCTTTGTGTGGTGCTCGCGGCTTCTTTTTTTTTGTGTGCTAGGGGCTTGTTGAATCCTCCTCTTTGTGTGCGTCCCATTTCGTGTGCAATGGGATTAAATCCTCCTCTTTGTGTGTGTCCCATCCGTTGCTTGTGTGTGTGTGTGTGGGGGGGGGGTGTGTGTTTTGCTCGTGCGGCGCTGTGTGCGTCGCCTGCGTTTGACTCCTTTCTTCTGTGCTCACTCCTTTTTTCTGTGGTCTTGTCCGCCTCTCGTGGCGCCTCATTTCTTGGTGCGCCTGCGCAGTACGTCTTTTTGCGGCTACGGCCCATGGCCGGATGTCCCTGCGTCCATCCGGTTTAGCATTCTCGGTTAGTAATATGGATATTATTTTTATTATATACCATGTATTTAAATGTACTTGTATATCTTTCTGGGTGGAGCCTTCAAGAGGCGGGACTGCTACACTGACATTGCCACTCCTTGACCCTCCCTCTGGCTATTTAAGTAAGCAGAGAAGGCCTAGGAGTTGGGAATCATTCATGTATTCTTTTATTATGAGAATTTGTGAGTTTCACTTTTACTGTTTGGATTTATTGGTTTTCTGTTTATTTCTTACTTTGTATTTCTGGTTTTAATTTTGGGACTTGCTTGCTTAGGTTTGCCTTTTAGGCATCTCCCTTGTGCCTCTGTTTTCCCTCTTGAGCTTTTGCAAACAAATCCTTAATTTATCAAGATGACTTGTTTGTACTGTCTCAGAAAATTTTAATGATGGTTAATGTGTCATGACACACAGTGAATCGAACCCTGCTGCATATGGGACTGTATAAAGTGCCCATGCTAATCCCTGACCTCCTTCTAAAGCACTTGGGCATGCATGCGTCAAAAATGGTCCTTGGATCAATGGAAGAAGGTTGGTTGGTCTGATGAATCCCATGTGGACTGCCAGATACATGCTGTAGATGCCACAAGGCTGGACGGGCATCCCAGCCAGAAGAGGGGATGTTTCCTTACCTGGTCGAGAGGCTTTGAACCGGCAGATAGGCATACCGGCCAGGGAGAAGAAGGGGATCAGACCTGGAAGGAAGGAAGGACCAGAAGGGATGGACAGACAGCCCACTGAAAAGGGAAGATGTCACTGGGGGCTTTTTACTCCCCCAGCACTCTAGACGGCAGTAGCCTGGATATCAGTGCCCAGTAGGAAGCCAGCTCTGCTGGGGTCACTGGGTGCTGCAAGAGGGCGCTACAGGGAGACAAGCTCCCTGTAATAATTGGACTTTGAAATGACCCGGAAGTACTTCAATCAGGCAGTGGCCCTGGCACCATAAGTACTGTGGGGGCCTTACAAAAAGGAACCGCACACCCTTACCCTGGCATGTCGGAGCAGGGAGGACATGGAACAATACTCAACTGGAGGAGGGCAGTGCGGTAGTGTGAGGAATTCTGGAGAAGAATTGGATTGTGGAGAGAGAAACCTGTGCTTTTATTAACATGTGGAGGTGTTTGCATTACAATGTGCATCATTTACATGGGGAAGAGATGGCACCAGAATGCAGTGTGGGAAGGAGATGAACCATAGGAGGGTATGTGATACTTTGAGTAATGTTTTGATGGGAAACCCATGGGATCATGAGGATGTTAGTTTGACAAATTCTATCTACCTAAACGTTGTTGCATACTAGGTACACCGCTTTATGACCATGGTATTCCCTGATGAGAGTGTCATCCTTCAGCAGGATAATGTGCCCTGTCGCACTGCACAAATTTTTAGGGAATGGTTTGAGGAATGTGATGAAGAGTTTAAGGTGTTTCCCTGGCCTCCAGACTCCCCAGATCTCGATTCAATTGAGGATCTGTAGAATGTGTTAAAACAACATGTCCGACCAATGGAGGCTCCACCTCGCAATTTACAGGAGTAAGAGGATCCTGGTGTCCAATGCCACAGGACACCTTCAGAGGTCTTGTAGAGCTCATTTTACTTTCGGGTCAGCGTTCAATGTTTGTTACCACTCATGTATGCAGAACGCTTCCCCTACAATCAAAGATAAGGCCTATTGAGATGTGTGACAGTTTTTTATGAGATGCCATCAGAACATAGTTTGGTATCAATTTTAATTTTGTTTTGGCAAGTCCTAGACTAGTTGGAGTCACTGGGTATGTCAGACTGTGCATATGGCCTACACAGGAGCACACTGCTGATACCTCTGACTCAGATTATAGTATTATATATTACAGTATATTATTATATTGGTCTCTGACCAAGATTATAGTAATGAAGGGTACAACTGAAAATCGGAGGAAGGCGCATAATGTGACACAGACTTTAGCGCTAAGTCAATTTGAGATGTTTAATGGTCAACTTCCATGAGATGAGCTGGAGATGCCACCAGGACCTGTTTTGTGTATCAATTTTCTTCAGAGAAAGTGAGAAGATGATACTGAAGGAGGATGTTGATAACTTTTGTACATAATATTGTGCATTCTGAAGATAAATATAGTGATGTCATGATTACAAAGTAAAGAACCAAAGGATTAGCATGAAATTATTCCACAGAATCTGGTCATTGGGGTACACAACTGGTAAGAAGATGTGGGGAAGAGGATTCCCCAAAAAAGCAACAATTCACCAATTTCTTAAATTCAAAAAAATTATGTGACATAGTCATAACATAGTCAAGATTGTGAAACAAACAAGAACATTCACATACGGCTGATCTTATTTAATTACGGTCAGACCTACCTGAAAGTTGTCGACTGCAGGCTCAAAATAAAATCCTTGAATGTCCATGATGAGTTCAGAAAGAAACATTGGAACAATGCTCTCTTCGCCATCCTGACTTGCTACATTTGGCTAAATATAAAATAGAAATAAAAATTAATTTTCTTACATAATTTTAAAGATCTTAAAGTGAAGCTTAGTTGAACAAACAATCAAAGACTCAAAGAACACCACAGACTGTAAACAATAAAGCACAACAACATTAGCAGTGAAGAAGCAAAGTCATCTTTGTAGGGTTTTGACTTAATTCCTTATTCCAGTAGGACGAGTACTTGGTGAAGACTTCCTGCTGGGGTCGTGTTGTGTGTATCCTCATCTTGATTTACTTTTTTGGTGTGTCAACATAAAGTGCAAATGGACCTACTGTCATTATATTGTGTCACGTATGTGCAACTGGGCTTACTATTATTATTATTAGTAGTAGTAGTATGTATTATTATTAGTAGTAGTTGTAGAATTTATTATAATTAGTAGTAGTAGTAGTAGTAGTAGCAGCAGTAGTATGTATTATTATTATTAGTAGTAGTAGTATCTAATATTAGTATTCTTATTATTAGTAGTAGTACTATTTATTAGTAAAATTCTACAATTACTACTACTAATAAATAACTACTACTAATAATAAGAATACTAATATTAGATAGACCCCCGTGACCCTGTGTTCGGATTCAGCGGGTTGGAAAATGGATGGATGGATGGATAATATTAGATACTACTACTACTAATAATAATACATACTACTGCTGCTACTACTACTACTACTAATAATAATAATAATAAATTCTACAACTACTATATTATTATTATTAGTAGTAGTAGTAGTAGTAGTAGCAGTAGTATGTATTATTATTAGTAGCATTTATTATTATTAGTAGTAGTAGTAGTAATAGTATCTATTATTAGTATTCTTATTATTAGTAGTAGTTGTAGAATTTATTATTATTATTAGAAGCAGTAGTAGCAGCAGCAGTAGTATGTATTATTATTAGTCGTATTTATTATTATTAGTAGTAGTATCTATTATTAGTATTCTTATTAGTAGTAGTAGTAGTAGCAGCAGTAGTATGTATTATTATTAGTAGTAGTATTTATTATTATTATTAGTAGTAGTATCTTTCATTAGTGTTAGTATTAGTTGTAGAATTTATTATTATTAGTAGTAGTAGTAGTATGTATTATTATTAGTAGTATTTATTATTATTATTATTATTAGTAGTAGTAGTAGTAGTAGTAGTAGTATCTATTATTAGTATTCTTATTATTAGTAGTAGTAGTATTTATTATTAGTATTAGTAGTAGTTGTAGAATTTATTATTATTATTAGAAGCAGTAGTAGCAGTATTAGCATGTATTATTATTAGTCGTATTTATTATTATTATTATTAGTAGTAGTAGTAGTAGCAGAAGTAGTATGTATTATTATTAATAGTAGTATGTATTATTATTATTAGTATTTATTATTAGTAGTAGTAGTAGTAGTAGTATCTTTCATTAGTGTTAGTATTAGTTGTAGAATTTATTATTATTAGTAGTAGTAGTAGTAGTAATAGTAGTAGTAGTAGCAGCAATAGTATGTATTATTATTAGTAGTAGTTTTTATTATTATTATTATTATTATTATTATTAGTAGTAGTAGTAGTAGTAGTAGTAGTAGTAGTAGTAGTAGTAGTAGTAGTAGTAGTAGTAGTAGTAGTATTTATTATTAGTATTACTACTAGTGGGGCGGTACGGTGGCGCAGTGGTAGCGCTGCTGCCTCGCAGTTAGGAGACCCGGGTTCGCTTCCCGGGTCCACCCTGCATGGAGTTTGCATGTTCTCCCTGTGTCTGCGTGGGTTTCCTTCGGGCGCTCCGGTTTCCTCCCACAGTCCAAAGACATGCAGGTTAAGTGGATTGGTGATTCTAAATTGGCCCTAGTGTGTGCTTGGTGTTTGTGTGTGTCCTGCGGTGGGTTGGCACCCTGCCCGGGATTGGTTCCCTGCCTTGTGCCCTGGGATTGGCTCCAGCAGACCCCCTTGACCCTGTGTTCGGATTCAGCGGGTTGGAAAATGGATGGATGGATGGATAGTAGAAGTAGTATTTACTATTATTAGTATTACTAGTAGTAGTAGTATTTATTATTAGTAGTAGTAGTAGTACAGGGTGAGTCAAAATTATGTTAACACTAATGGTACTGCTATGTATATACTTTTATACAATGTTTGTGGACAATTTATGTGCCACATATGTTACATGTGTTGAACATGATGGCAAATAGGTTGAGATATTCCTGTAAATCATCTTACACATATGAAGTATGTTTTGTGAATAAATTGTTTCCGCCATTCAAATGTTAACATAATTTTGACTCACCCTGTAGTTGTAGTATTTATTATTAGTAGTAGTAGTAGTAGCAGCAGTAGTATGTATTATTATGATTATTAGTATCTGGGTTCTCCCTTAAAGATAGGGTGAGAAGCTCAGTCATCCGGTAGGGCCTCAGAGTAGAGCCGCTGCTCCTCCGCATCGAGAGGAGTCAGATGAGGTGGCTGGGGCATCTGATCAGGATGCCTCCTGGACGCCTCCCTGGTGAGGTGTTCGGGCACGTCCAACCGGGAGGAAGCCCCGGGGAAGACCCAGGACATCCTGGAGGGACTATGTCTCCCGGCTGGCCTGGGAACGCCTTGGGATGCTCCCGGAAGAGCTAGAAGAAGTGGCCGGGGAGAGGGAAGTCTCTGCTCAAGCTGCTGCCCCCGCGACCCGACTTCGGATAAGCGGAAGAGGATGGATGGATGGATGATTATTAGTAGTTGTAGTAGGAGTAGCAGAAGCAGTAGTATTTACTATTATTATTAGTAGTAGCAGTAGTATCTATTATTATTAGTAGTAGTAGCAGAAGCAGTAGTATTTCTATTATTATTATTAGTAGTAGTAATATTAGTAGATATTAGTAGCAGTAGTATCTATTATTATTAGTAATAGCAGTAGTAGTTGTAGGGGTAGTAGTAGTAGCTGTAGTATTTACTGTTATTATTATTATTATTATAAGTAGTAATTGTAGTATTTATTATTATTACTATTAGTAGTAGTAGTATTAGTAGTAGCAGTGCAGCTGTGTTTACCCAAAATTACCGAAGTTCTGCAGCTTTAGTTTGCTTCGTGAGATTCTGGCAATAGTTTGATGCACTGAAATGATTCCACAGACAAAATATCTTCATTATTAAAAGCTTTAGTAAACATTCAAAGTAAGACAGTTCACACAAAAATAGAGAAAAAGTTGGTATTGCAAAGTAAAGAAAAGCCCTTGTTTAAAGACAATTCAATTTATGGCCTATTCTGGTTTCATTTTTCTTTAGGTTTGCTGACACAGTCAAACCATTTCTGTGTGCTTCTCCCTGCAGATGGGGTCTGTCAGTCGATGCTAGCAATGAGACTAATGCTAAACTGACATACTTAGCACTCTGTATTACAGGTGTAGCCAAGAAGGTCCCATTTCACATTAACTACAGGGGGTAAAGGCTATACCATAATCTATAGCTATGAAAGAAAATTCTATTCTATTAAAATTAAACAAACGCTAATACGAGTTTAACGTAACGCTTTAACTTTCTAAGATTGACTCTTACAAGCAGTAATATTTGTTATAGCCAACCCGCGGCGTACCATACGTCGCATAATCAGGCTGAGTTTTTAATGATTTTTAAGCACAGGGAAAAAATTAACATTTGAAAAATCCGGAGGAGAGGGGAAGGACGCCGATTACACCCCATCCATCATGCTAGTCTGCTGATTTCTCGTTCAGTAACCTGTGAGTAGTGATGGGCGGAGTGAAGCCTCACGAAGCATCAACACGTTTGAAGCAATTGTGTCGGAAATCGTATCGAAGCATTTAACACGCACCTCTGTAGTGACACCTCCTGGCCATTTTTATTAACGTTACAGAAACTTATGATACACTTCAATGACGTCTGTTAAAACTCGTATTGCTTTTATTTTTTCGCAGCTACAGACTGACAACGAAGAGAAGGGTTCGTCAGCAGCTTCTAGTGTGTGATGTGTAAAAAATATAAATATAACTTCTTTAACTGCCTTGTGGCGCTGTAGTAGTACGGCTGCTTTGCAGTAATGAGACAGTGGAAGATTGCGGGTTCGCTTCCCGGTTCCTCCCTGTGTGGATAGCAAATTATCCGCGACAAACAAACTGTTTTACACGCTGCAAACCAACCCGAGGTGTAGTATACGCCGCTTTTTCAATGTTTTTTAAGCAGAGGGAAAAAAATGAACATTTGCAAAATCCGTAACGCTGCTTTCAGTAAGTACAATGCACACGCGTTTAGTTTGTTGGTGACTTTTTGCCAGCTGTCTTTCCTGGTTTGGGCTGTTTTTGCAGTGTTACCGCTTGTGCATATTAAATCTTGAATTCTTTTGAGTAACTAATTAACTAACACACACCCACCCACCCACTCAGCTTGTGTGAAAAAAAATGCGCCCGTTCTTTCATCATTTTGTTGCAGCAATATACATTGTGTTTTCACTCAGCGCGGAGGTGCGCATTCATCTCGGATTATTACATCCAGCTAATCTGCTACACGACTGCGTTTGAAAAACCGACTTATCCCTGATGAGTTTCACCGGCGTTAATGATTAGGAATCTGGTTGGAACAAAAACACTGAAGCCACAGGGGTTCAGCAGGACCGAGTTTGGGAAACACCACTGAACACTCGTGGCTCTTGCCAACTCACGGCGTTTCATTTGTCGCATAATTATGTACTGATGGGTGAACACTTTCTGAACGACACAGTTGTCCAAACAGAAGTGAAAGTAAAATCGAGCCTGGTGCATTCTTTAACTGCATTCTCTGTCTTGTAGCGCAGTGGTAGTGTTGCTGCTTTACAGTAAGGAGACTGTGGAAGATTTTTGGGCAATCCTCCGAATACCGGTCCCAAATTATTTAACAACTCTTTTCCTATCGAGTGGACAATACTACTGAAAGCCGCGAAAAAACATTTATTGCAAGACAATAACATGTATTTCCAATATTTTGTATTAATTCCAGCACAACAGCTGCAACATCTCTTAGTGGTAACGGTTCAACACGGAGCAACTAAATGTTGTAGTTATCGCTGAGCAAATGCATATAATTGCCGAAAAGATTGCGTGGCAATCCGTTACCACTAAGAGACGTTGCAGCTGTTGTGCTGGAATTAATACAAAATATTGGAAATACATCTTATTGTCTTGCAATAAATGTTTTTTCGCGGCTTTCAGTGTAGTATTGTCCACTCGATAGGAAAAGAGTTGTTAAATAATTTGTTACCGGTATTCGGAGGATTGCCGATTTTTGGTTCGTTTGGGCTGCATTTGCAGTGTTACCGCCTGTGCATATTAAATCTTGAAATCCTTCGAGTAACAAATTAACTAACACCCACCCACCCACACACACACAGCTTGTGTGAAAAAATGCGCCCATACTTTCATCATTTTGTTGCAGCCTATCAAAGACTTGCTGCCCCCAACTCAAGGTGGCTCAGAGGTCCATGTGTAGCATACAACAGATGAACATAAATGACGCCGTTTTTTCAGAGGCGTCGCGTCCCATTTAGTGGGCGTGGCTCTGCGAGTTATCGTCGTATCCAATGGTCATAGAGTTGGTGGGCGAGGCTCTTTCCTACTTGTCGGCGGCTTAGTGAATCCACGCCTCTTCCTGCGTGCTTTCATGGGTGTCTTCCCCCTTTGGCGGCGACTTTGTGAATTATATACTGTATATAGATTAGTAGAAGTAGCAGCAGTAATCATATTAATAGTACAGTAGTAGTATTTTTTGGTAGTCATATTAAAATTGTTTTTGCTGTTGTTTCATGTCACAAGTAATACTGTTGGCTATCAAGTAACAAATAGGAACAGCTGACTGATAACCCGGATTATTATTATCATTATTATTATTAAATAGGCTACAAATCAGAAAAGCTATAGTTAAATCTGTGATGTGTACTTTTTTGTTCATTTATTTATTTATCATTCAAATTAAAGCTGTTACAAGAGTGGATTGACAGGGGGCGGCTGGGGGTGTTGGAGGCCCAAGAAGAAAGTTCTGCTTAGGGTCCCAGTATGGCCAGGGGCTGCAATGACTGTGCCACCAATGCCACTGAAATGTGTGCCTGTTTTTTAACATGCCTCCATGTCAGCTGTTACCCGGTGTCCTACCTTCTTTTCTCCTTCCTCGGTTACAGGTTTCTGCTCGTGCTTCCAACTTCTTATCACATCGTGAGCGGCAATCAGCTGAATTTGTTCCGTCAGATAATTCAATAAAGTGGTTACTGAATTGACAGCCATGATGTGCATTGTGTTAACGATGACATAATCAGCCAGCCGAATAAAGCTGAAAAACATAAATAAGAACAGTAATTCACTATGGTGTGTGCTTTTCTTTTCAAAACTGTGACTGAGCAGATCATGAAGGTGACATCTCTGCTCCGAGTAAACCTAGAAGTAAAACTAAGCCATCTTCTTTCTTTCTCAGACCCTTTTCTATATCCACCCATTTTCCAAACCTACTTTATCAAATTGGGGGTCACGAGGTGTTGGCACTGTGACAAGGCCGGCCACTCTGGGGCAGACTCTGTTCTCAGAAAGGACTGAAGATCTTATAAGGATAATACAATTGGGGCTTTATTATAAAAAAGGCATACAAGGAAGAGTCAACATATTAAAGAGCAAAGAAAAAAGAACAAAATAACAAATAAAAGCATCTGTTTCCAGACGGATCTCTGTTACTGACAAGCAAACCCCGCTGAAGTTTGGAGAAACGCGGAAATGTTAAAGAATTTCAGCAAAATGAACTCAACTAAATGGGAAGGAGAAACTGAGCTAATTTGGAGTGGATTCTAAAGGTGCAGTGGCCATTTAATTGTTCCTGATGACCAGGGTAGCACCTGCCAACTACACTGGACTATGCTGGAGATCACGCAAATCCAGGAGTGGTGTTCAGCCTCGCTCTCTTTACACACACAGACTTGACCAGATTCTTTCAATCTTTGAATTATATTGTGCAGTTTAGAGGGCAAAACGCCCAACATTTCTTTTGGGGAAACATTTTCCTCAAATTGCTGGATTATTCACTGATGCATCTGTTAAGCAGATTGGCGAGCCTCGATTTGTCCTGACTCTTGAAGAACTAGGCCTTTTTTGGAGGCTCCTTATGTACTAGAACATGATTGCCTCACCTGTTTCACATCACCTTGTTATTTCAACTTGTCACATCATCACATCAGTCCTAAACCGCCCCGTCCCAACTACTGTAGAACGTGTTGCAGGGGACATCAAAGTATCTGTGAGTGTGTCTGTGTATCTGTGTGTCTGTCTGTCCAGCTCCTGTGTCTCTCTCGTATGCCATTTGGTATGGAATTCTTAAAAGCAGTGCTAATGGTGTCATGCGCCATCTGTTGGAATGACAAACGCAATGCATTTTATTATTACAAATGTCTGTCATATGTTTGTTACCATCTGTTGGAATGACAGAGACATAGCAACAGGATGGACACACAAATACACAGACACACAGATACATACCCTTTCATTAAGATGGACTATCTTTTGCATTTCACTTGGTTTAATTATTTTTTGTGTTGCACCATCTATTGGAATGACAAATGCAATGCACTTTGTTACTACAAATGTTTGTGATGTATCATATGTTGGAATGTGAAATGCAATGCATGTCTCTGTTACATGCCATTTGGTATGGGATTCTTTAAAGCAGTGCTAATGTTTGTGATGTGCTGTCTGTTGAAATGACAAATACAATGCATATGTCTCTGTTGTATACCATTTGGTATGAGATTTGTAAAAGCAGTCTTCATGTTTGTGATGCACCATCTGTTGGAATGACAAATGCAATGCATATGTCTCAATTATTTGCAATTTGGTATGAGGGTTTGTAAAAGAAGTTTTAATGTTTATGATGCTCTGTCTGTTGAAATGGAAAATTCAATACATATGTGTTGTTATATGCCATTTGTTATGAGATTCATAAAAGGAGTTTTAATGTTTGTGATGCACCCTCTTTTGGAATGGAAAATGCAATACATATGTTACTGCTATATGCCATTTGGTATGGAATTCGTAAACAGCGTGTTAATGTTTGTAATGTGCCATCTGTTGGAATTACAAATGCAATGCATGTGTCTCTATTATATGCCACTGTATATGGAATTTGTAAAAAGCAGTGTTAATGTTTGTGTTTCACCATCTGTTGGAATGAAAAATGCAATGCATTTTATTATTACAAATGTCTGTCAAATGTCCGTTACCATCTGTTTGAATGACAGAGACATAGCAACAGGATGGACACACAAATACACAGACACAAGGACACTTAACCTTTCATTAAGATGGATTATCTTTTGCATTTCATTTTGTTTAATTGTTTTTTGTGTTGCACCATCTGTTGGAATGACAAATGCAATGCACTTTGTTACTACAAATGTTTGTGATGCACCAAACGTTGGAATGTGAAATGCAATGCATGTTTCTGTTACATGTAATTTGGTATGGGATTCTTAAAAGCAGTGCTAATGTTTGTGATGCGCTGTCTGTTGGAATGACAAATTCAATGCATATGTCTCTGTTGTATACCATTTGGTATGGGATTTGTAAAAGGAGTTTTAATGTTTGTGATACTCTGTCTGTTGGAACGGAAAATTCAATATATATGTGTCTGTTATATGCCATTTGGTATGAGATTCATAAAAGGAGTTTTAACGTTTGTGATGCACCATCTGTTGGAATGGAAAATGCAATACATATGTTACTGTTATATGCCATTTGTTATGGGATTTGTAAACAGAGTGTTAATGTCTGTAATGTGCCATCTGTTGGAATTACAAATGCAATGCATGTGTCTCTATTATATGCCACTGTATATGGAATTTGTAAAAAGCAGTGTTAATGTTTGTGTTGTACCATCTGTTGGAATGAAAAATACAATGCATTTTATTATTACAAATGTCTGTCATATTTCCGTTACCATCTGTTTGAATGACAGAGACATAGCAACAGGATGGAAACACAAATACACAGACACACAGACACTTAAAATGAAATGCAAAAGAATGAAAGTATAATTATTTTTTGTGTTGCACCATCTGTTGGAATGACAAATTCAATGAATTTTTATTAGTACATGCACTGCAGAATGCATTAAACTAGAGGTGCACTGCAAATGTTAATGCTGAATACACTGAGGTGTATGTTGATTATTTAGATTTCAGCCAGACTAGGAATGGTAGCTCAGCTATTTTTAGATTAAATGTTACATAAATCCCTTTCTCTTTGTACTGTTTTAGTTTGAATTCATGTCAAAGTAAATTCACAGACATGTTTTTTGTCTTTCACAAGTATTAGAATTTTTCATAACGTTCCAATGTTTTTGGGATTGGGGTTGTAGTTATGTAACCAAAATCATGTATAGCAAAATAATGAGATAAGCAAATGCTTCCAAAACTTACAAGATTAACTTTACTCACCAGGTCAGTCGCTTGCAGTGAGCTCTTTTATTGGCCTGCTCAGTGTAAGTCATTTTCTCTGCTGTGTCACCATATATTGCTTCCAGTTCAACTTAGGATGGATGGGAAAAAAAGCAAACTTTTAAAAAACAAAGTTTAAGTCATAACATTTGTAAATTTAACGAACCCATTTTAGGACTTATTATGGCAACATTAGCCATAAGGCAGGAACCAACTGTCAACAGGGCATCAGTGCATCACGTGTCCAATATGCGCACCCACTCATGCACACAACTACACAGGGCTGATCTGGAAATAAACATGAACCTAATATCTTTGGGAAGGTGGGAGGAAAAAGAGACATGGAGAAAACCCACCTAGACGGCGGAAGAACGTCCAAACTCCACACATACAATGACTGAGTGCAGGATTTACGCCCAGGGAGTTAGGTCTAGGAGCTGGTAGCGCTGATGACACCACCATTATGCAGACCAGCAAACTTCATAGTAGCTTACAGATTATTATTATTAATATTATTACTGGGTGGCACAGTGGGTAGCGCTGCTGCCTCGCAGTTGGGTGACGTGGGGACCTGGGTTCGCTTCCTGGGTCCTCCCTGCGTGGAGTTTGCATGTTCTCCCCGTGTCTGCGTGGGTTTCCTCCGGGTGCTCCGGTTTCCTTCCACAGTCCAAAGACATGCCGGTTAGGTGGATTAGCGATTCTAAATTGGCCCTAGTGTGTGCTTGGTGTGTGTGTGTGTTTGTGTGTGTCCTGCGGTGGGTTGTCACTCTGGCCGGGGTTTGTTTCCTGCCTTGTGCCCTGTGTTGGCTGGGATTGGCTCCAGCAGACCCCCGTGACCCTGTAGTTTGGATGTAGCGGGTTGGATAATATTGTTAGTTCCGGCGCTGCCAAGAGTGGCAGCCTTTTCGGCAGCTCCATGTAATGTGAATTTCCCCTTGGGATTAATAAAGTATCTATCTATCTATCTATCTATCTATCTATCTATCTATCTATCTATCTATCTATCTATCTATCTATCTATCTATCTATCATATAGTGCCTTTCATATCTATCTATCTATCTATCTATCATATAGTGCCTTTCATATCTATCTATCTATCTATCTATCTATCTATCTATCTATTTATCCATCCATAACGGATGGATGGATGGATTTTAGTTATTTCTGTACTTAACAGTTCTTTACCTCTTCTTTCTATACTTAAAGATTTTTAACTTCTTTTATGCTTAAGATTCTTAGCTTCTTCTTCTGTACGCTTTAAACGTACGGTTTTGCGCTTAAATAAGCACGAGTTACTTTACACATTCAAATGACCCGTATGCCCATTGGCAGGAGCACGTGCCCAGGCACGGTCACGGTTTAAAACCGTATGCCTCTACACCTTACATATGGCAAGGCTGTCACTAACTGAAGAATAATGTTTACTCAAAGCTATTAGAAGTATCTACAAGGGCAATCCCAAAAGTAAGTTCTCCTATTTTTTTAGAAATACAAACAACCGTTTATTTTCTATAATATTTTAAAGGTTAAATAATTATGTATTTTTCTACATAATCGCCATTTCAGTCAATGCATTTTTGTAGACGCTGTGGTAGTTTTAGAATGCCCATGTCATACCAGCTCGCCGCCATGTCCTTCAGGAAGCGTTGAACCTCATCTTTCATCTCTTCGTCGGAGCAGAATCGCCTTCCGGACAAATATTCTTTCAACTTAGGGAACAGGTGGTAGTCACTGGGTGCCAAGTCCGGACTATAGGGTGGGTGGGTGATGAAGTTCCAACCGCCGATCTTTACGCATGTTTTCCTCAACCTTCGCGACTGTCTCGTCGGAAATTGACAGTCTCCTGCGCGAACTTCGCACTTGGCAGTAGCGTTCAACGGGAGCTCCATTTTCAAGGGCTGCCAAACCAAGATTGAGCTTCCCAGTGAAGCCGCACATGCTTGTTTGGGAGTGGAGGAAGCACCAATCACAACAGTGTGGCCAACAGCCGTACAAACAGTTTCTCTACGTCCCCACCGCTTTGGAGACCTTACTTTTGGGATTGCCCTCATATAAAACAAGTAAGCCCGCGATTCGCTAGCGAATCGGAAATCCAAGAGTGGCAATCAGTTTCTGTTCCGTCCGATATCTGGATGGATGACATATCATGGAGGGTGGGTGCGTCTGGGGAAATGTCATTTAATGACATAAGCATATCTGTACTAAAGCGGTCTCGTTTTGTGGAGACGTGATTCCATTGCCTTTGCTGACACCGACTGCTGGCAGAGTGGAGCACAGCAAGTTTAGTTTACAGGTTGTGGTGTTCGTGTGCCAGCCACTGAGTCTGGGAAGCCGCTGGGTTAGAGTCTGTGACCGTTATGTGATCTATATTACTGGCACAGTGGATTAGAGCAAGTGTAGCTCACAGGTTGTGTTGTTTGGGCGCCACCTACTGACTCTGGGAAGCCGCTGCGTTTGACTCTGGGGCGGGCGCCATGGCGCATTACGTTGTGTTATTTGGGCGCCACCTACTGACTCTGGGAAGCCGCCGCGTTTTGGGAAGCCGCTGCGTTTGACTATACAGGTTGTGTTGTTTGGGCGCTCAGAGGTTGTGTTGTTCGGGCGCCACCGCTGGAGTCTGGGACGGGTGCCAAGGCCACAGTGCGCATGCGCCTCGGTGCGTCCGCTGTGCGTCCGCCGTGCATATATTAACACATGATATGGAAATTACGTATGAAACGGAAATCCCATAGAAGTGCGCCCCGCATTGTCCTCTCCCAGCCCTCCTCTCTGGACTACAGCACTGAGCCATCCGCCGCCAGGCGCGTTCTGACAGAGAAGTTTTATTTATTTGTCCAAGTGACTGTCGCGGAAACTGACACATTGTAACTTTTTTTTTTAGTTGGCAGTACTTGATAGTAGAAGAGATGAAGAAAACAGCTTTGCGTCTTTCTACTTTTTAACTGCGGCGAGCTGTAAGCAATGTGAAGACGAGACCGCCTTCAGCTGCGAGGGGTTATGAGAACAAAGTGGACACTGGGAGGCACGGAATGTTGAGAGCTTCGCAGTTTAGGGCAGCGTCCTTTTGTCTCGCACTGTTTGTGACACTTCAAGTCCCCTGTCGGCTCCTGGGAGAGTGGAAATCTTTGCGAATGAGTGTAATTGGCGCCATCGAGGCAGGACTCTGTTTGTAAATTGCCCTGCACGACTACTTATTGTCCCTTAAGGTGAGTTCGGATCACTAAAGCCCCACAACATTCAAGGTTAGTGGCTGGGCCACTCAAGGACATTCACAGAGTTGTCCTGAAGCCACTCCTTTGATATCTTGGCTGTGTGCTTAGGGTCGTTGTCCTGCTGAAAGATGAACCGTCTCCCCAGTCTGAGGTCAAGAGCGCTCTGGAGCAGGTTTTCATCCAGGATGTCTCTGTACATTGCTGCAGTCAACTTTCCCTTTATCCTGACTAGTCTCCCAGTCCCTGCCTCTGAAAAACATCCCCACAGCATGATGCTGCCACCACCATGCTTCACTGTAGGGATGGTATTGGCCTGGTGATGAGCGGTGCCTGGTTTCCTCCAAACGTGACACCTGGCATTCACACCAAAGAGTTCAATCTTTGTCTCATCAGACCAGAGAATTTTCTTTCTCATGGTCTGAGAGTCCTTCAGGTGCCTTTTGGCAAACTCCAGGTGGGCTGCCATGTGCCTTTTACTAAGGAGTGGCTTCCGTCTGGCCACTCTACCATACAGGCCTGATTGGTGGATTGCTGCAGAGATGTTTGTCCTTCTGGAAGGTTCTCCTCTCTCCACAGAGGACCTCTGGAGCTCTGACAGAGTGACCATCGGGTTCTTGGTCACCTCCCTGACTAAGGTCCTTCTCCCCTGATCGCTCAGTTTAGATGGCCGGCCAGCTCTAGGAAGAGTCCTGGTGGTTTCGAACTTCTTCCACTTACGGATGATGGAGGCCACTGTGCACATTGGGACCTTCAAAGCAGCAGAAATTTTTCTGTAACCTTCACCAGATTTGTGCCTCGAGACAATCCTGTCTTGGAGGTCTACAGACAATTCCTTTGACTTCATGCTTGGTTTGTGCTCTGACATGAACTGTCAACTGTGGGACCTTATATAGACAGGTGTGTGCCTTTCCAAATCATGTCCAGTCAACTGAGTTTACCACAGGTGGACTCCAATGAAGCTGCAGAAACATCTCAAGGATGATCAGGGGAAACAGGATGGACCTGAGCTCAATTCTGAGCTTCATGGCAAAGGCTGTGAATACTTATGTACATGTGCTTTCTCAATTTGTTTATTTTTAATAAATTTGCAAAAACCTCAAGTAAACTTTTTTCACGTTGTCATTATGGGGTGTTGTGTGTAGAATTCTGAGGAAAAAAATGAATTTAATCCATTTTGGAATAAGGCTGTAACATAACAAAATGTGGAAAAAGTGATGCGCTGGGAATACTTTCTGGATGCACTGTATGTACGTGCTGTGAATATGTTTGTGCTGTTGAACATTTTCATATTTCTTTTTCATTATTATTCTTGTCTCATTTCCTTTTCTATTTTGACATTTTCTGAGGAGTGCATTATAGAGGGGTTCAAGGGGGTGGTCATATTAATTAGTATCTGTTTATTTGTTCTGGGTTTGTGTAGGATTGGTTAAAGGTTGTTTACAGTTTCGTTTGGTTGTTTATAATATATATTCTTGTTTGTTTAATTGACTTAATTGTTCGGGTGGTTATTTTCTTTTTAAATACATAAAGGACATCTCCATCAATTGGGATCAAATTGGGGCAAAGGTTCTGTCTGGTTCCGTTCCCGATAGAATTATTTTTTTGCTAAGAGTAGGAGATTCTGGTGTGTGTTGGTCTCCTCATCTTACATGTCTTTTGACATTGACAAGTTCCCCCTCCCCATGCACACCCCCCCCCCCCCCCACACACACACACACACACCTCCGACCTTGATTCTCTAAGAAGACAAGTGAAAAATACCCCAAAAAAACCCTTTGTAGGGAGAAAAAAATGTTTTTCTCCCGGGGTGTCATCTCAATGAGCCATGCCTGGTCTGGTTCTTTAGATGCCCAATTCATCTCAAATGGCTTCTTTCAGTTAAGGGTAGAAGACGCTGTGCACCAACATTCACACTTAATTCATTAGTTTGCAACTTACCTGGATTTTCTACCTCATGGAAGTAGTCATCTGGAGTATACCCAGCTTCAAGTAAAGCTGTCCGGCAGGAACTCCTTACCACCTCCTTGGCAAGCTCTCTAAATTCTGCCAAACGGAAAGAAATCTGAAAGACACGTGCAGTTTAAGAATTATTTAAGACCAACACAGGAAACTGTCGAAGACAGACAGAGAATAATTTACAGACATTTGCTATCTCTTGCCCTCCGTGCACTTTCAGTGCCTTTTTTCAGTATTCACGTGTGTCTGACCCTCTCTTCACCCGTAAAGCCTGCTTCTCAGACCCCATCATTATTTTCATGGTGCCTTTCTCGTCTCCTGTTCGGTCTTACACATTTTGTCCTTGAAGGCAACTCATTCAGTATTCGCCTTTACTTCTCCACATGCATCTCACACTCGCACTTACTCTTCTGCTTCTGTTACACCTCCAAAGCCAAACTGACCAATCAGCATGCTCCTTTACTCTTTCATGTGCACCTCACACTTGCGCTTCCTCTTCTGTTACACCTCCAAAGCCAAACTGACCAATCAGAGTGCACGTTTACTCCTCCATGTGCATCTCACTCTTGCACTTCTTCGTTTGTCACACCTCCAACACCAAAATGACCAATCAGAGTGCACCTTTACTCGTTCATTGGCATCTCACACTCGCACTTCCTCTTCTGCTTCTGTTACGCCTCCAAAGCCAAACTGACCAATCAGCATGTGCCTTTACTCCTCCACGTGCATCTCACGCCTGCACTTCTTCTTCTGTTACGCTTCCAAAGCCAAACTGGCCAAACAGTATGCGCCTTTACTCCTTCATGTACACCTCACACTTGCACTTCTTCTTCTGTTATGCCTCCAAAGCCAAACTGACCAATCAGTGTGCACCTTTAGTCCTCCACATGCATCTCACGCCGGCACTTTCTCGTTTGTCACACCTCCAAAGCCAAACTGACCAATCAGATTGCTCTATGGGACTGGATACACAGACCTTACTTAATATTTTATTATACAGTATAACAAATTACATAATTACATAATCACATCATCGTGTTAAGATTAGGGGTAACGTAAGGTTAGAGGTGCCATTAGCATGGAGTATAGATGTGTTGTGACAACACTTCTGCAGTGAAACTGCTGGTAGGTAGAACTGTTGGTGTAGACTTGTGATGAGGCTCTGCAGTTGGATGTTTCTCAGTCAATTAGCAAATGGCATATAACAGAGACATATGCATTGCGTTTGTCACTCCAACAGATGACACATCGCAAACATTAACACTTCTTATGAATCCCATATCAGATGGCATATAACAGAGACATATGCATTCCAACAGATTGCACATCATAAAAATTTATAGTGATAAAATGCATTGAATTTATAATTCCAACAGGTGGTGTATCACAAACTTTAACATTTCTTTTAACGGATCCCATCTGTAATATCTAACTGCAGAGTCGCAGGACAATACGTCACCACAGGTCTACAGTAGCAGTTTCACGGTCAAAGTTGAGGCTAGGGGTTAGTGTGGTTAACACGTAGTACAAATACATTAAGTTTCGGGATAATTTAATGTCAGGGGTGTCATTAGTGAGTATTATAGACATGAGGTAACGTTATTTCTGCCATGAAACTGGTGGTATGTAGAACTGTTGGTGTGGATTTGCGGTGTGGCTCTGCAGTTTCTCAGTTCCATAGCAAATGGCATATAACAGAAACATATGCATTTCATTTGTCATTCCAACAGATGGTGCATCACAAACATTAACACTTCTTTTATAAGTCCCATACCAAGTGGTATATAACAGAGACATATGCATTGCATTTGTTATTCCAACAGATTGCACATCATAAACATTAACACTGTTTTAATGAATCCCATATCAGATGGCATATAACAGAGACATACACATTGCATTTGTCATTCCAACAGATGGCACATCATAAGCATTAAAACTGTTTTACGAATCCCATAGCAAAAGGCATATAACAGAGACATGTATTGCATTTGTCATCCCTGATGGCGCATCACAAATATTTGAAGTTAACACATTTTATTGCTAGAAAATGCTTGTAATGCGCCTTCTGTTGGAATGACAAATAATACAGTGCATTTTTATTACTACAGGCATTAGAAAATACATTCCAATAGATGGTGCAGTGTAAACATTAACACTGAGGTCTCATTTCAATATGTCTTAGATTGGGTAGCACAGCAAATTTCGTAATAAAAAAGTAACCAACCTCTTTAAGCTGTTGAAGCTGAGTTTCCTTAAAGCCGTGTAATGTGTAGGTATGGCCTTTCTCAATTCGGCAGAGTCCCATATCACTAATGCGGTAGCACATCTCTCTGACATTAAGCAGTGCAGGACGTAGCGACTACAGGGAGAAAAAGATTATCAGTTGTCAAGAAATAAAACACATTTGCACAATTTCCAATTCATTCCAGCCTATAAAAATGATTTTGGGATTTATTTGTAGTAGTAGGGTGTTGTGCTGTGTTAGCCATTATGGATGTAGTGAGAAGTCAAACAAAATGACACCTTATATTGACTAACTAGAAAGACTACAATATGCAAGCGTTCATGGCAACTCAGTTTTTGATTTTTTTTAATACATTTGAAAACCTTTCTGAACACACTTTCACTTTGTCATTATGGGCTTTTGAGTGTAGACTGGTGGGAAAAAATGGCAAAATTATTCAATTAAAATGAAACCTACGACACAATAAAGTCAGAAAGTGAAAGGGCCTGAGTGCTTTCTGAATCCCCTGTACGTGATTGTAGAATGTGGTGACCAAATTATAAATATGCACAATGCTCAGGATCATTTTAAATTTATGATGGTTTTTGAAGGATATTATAAAAAAAAAGTCTTTAGATGTGCTCAACTGGGATGTGTAATTAAGGCAGAGTAGCATGAATGGGGGGCAAAAACAGAGAGGTTTTCCACACATCATTTGTTAGACCCCAAAAACTGAGGGGAAAAGCTGTTGTTTTACTAAAAAGTAAAATTAATAATGATTCACGTAGGCTGACAGCTCATCAGACCTGCTATATGTAAAGACACGATAACATGTGACAACAAAGCTTTTCAAAACTTATGCTTCCCGAAACATTTTGAACACAAATATATTACAGATTCATGATATCACACAAGAGTTTGGAGAAACAGCAAATTACCTTTGATCAAATTTAGTGTGTTTACTCACTTAATGTTGCTGACACATTGCATTAGTTCAGCTTAGCTAGAAATGTTTTGCTGCTGATTTTTGCTTGAACGCCACATCTGATGCTTCACATTGCAGTGCCCAACTATAGTCTGTCATTATTTATGGATTCCACTTGTCCTGGGCCTGACAGACTGAATGGTCTTCTCTCATTTGTCAAATTTCTGATGTTCTTATGTTCTATCATTGCAACTAGGGGGCTCCGCCCCCTGCTCGCTTCGCTCGCCAACCTCTGGTGTTGGGTAACGCGAAATTGTTTGATGTATGTATGAGATACATTGGAGTGTAAAGGTGTAGATGATACATATAGGAAGTAAAGAACGTATTGTATGGTAAATCACAAAGATTTATTGGAATATCTCTTTATATACAATATTTGTAGTAAAGGTGGTTTGTTGTCCTTGAATGAGTTTTCCTTGGTTTGGAGTATTTATAACTTTAACTTTAATGTCAGATGAACGCCGAACTCATGAGAAGGCCACATAAAGTTGTCCATGTCCAAATACACACTCAGAGAGGTATATGCCAACTTTGTCCATGGTCTGTCCTTGGGATTTGTTGATTGTCATGGCAAATGCAGGTTTAATGGGAAATTGGCGTCGCCCAAGTGTAAATGGTAATTCAAGGGCAGAACTTGTCAGGTCAATTCTAGGAATTACAACAGTATTGTTAGGATGTAATCCTGTAAGTATTTTTGCTTCAATAACAATGTCTGTCATGGTGTTGATGACTAAACGTGTATCGTTGCATAAACCCTGCTTAGTATTAAGGTTTCTTAATAGCATGACAATTGTTTCGATTTTAAGGTTAAGATTGTGTTGTGGTAATCCGGCTGGGTTAATAGTGTTCAGATATTCTAAGGGGAAATTAAGATGTTCAATCTCGTCTTCAGAATCAACTTTGTCAGTACTTGGAAAGAGGCGGCTTTCTCCAGGAAGTAATGCAATGACTTGGTTATTTATGTGATCAACATCAATATTCTTTGGACATAATATAGCCCGTCGCGTTAACAGTGGTATCTGGTCTACTGTTTTGGAGCCGTGAGCGTAACTCTATTAGTTCTTCCTTGTTTAGCGTTAGTAATATGGATAATGGATTGCACTTACTGTTAATACGTAGCATTTTCTGTGGTTGAATTGTTAATAATGTATGACTGTAATGTGATGATTCACTTATGCTGTATAGTTTTCACGTGTGAGGATGACGAACCTTTAATACGGAGTGTCCGTTTATTCTTATTACCCATCAGGTGTTGTGCCTGTGTTTTGTGTGGTTGCACTGTTAATATTGTATCACTGTAATGTGATTCAAATATGTTGTGGAGTCCGTATTTGTTGGGTTTCTGTACTATATCGTGTTTTTGCTTGTGGGTTATTAGAGGTGCGTGGAGCATGCTGTGTAGTGTGTTTGCGTACTATCTTGCGCTTTCCATACTCCAATTGATTTGTGACCCTTTCTGGACTCCGTAGTCTGTCAAGTTTTACTCTGGGGTGGCGTATCATGTCGGGTTTGATTTGTGAACCTTTCTCGACTCCGTATTCTGTCCCGTTTTACTCTGGGGTTGGGCACTGACTCCTGTTGTTTGTGTGGTTACGTCGTTCGTAGTCTCTATGGACTCCGTAGTCTGTGGGGGGGTTTGTGTGGCGCCTGCGTGTCAGAGTCTGTCCCGTTTCACTCTGGGGGGAGGGCTTTGTGTGGCGCCTGAGCACTATGTCTCCTGCGTCCACGGGCATACCTGCTTCCATATCCGGTTTACCATTCTCGGTTAGTAATATGGATAACCCGGTGAAACCCTTCCCTATGCTCGTCTCTAACTTCACCAAGAATAGCTATGATAAGCATAAGTTTAATATGTCACTGTGCAAATATATCTTATAAATCTGCCTTTTTCTACTCACATGCACAGTTGACACAGAGCCAGATTTAGCACAGGGGTTCACCATGTAGAACTGCTAGGCAAAAATTATAATATAAGACAAGACAGATAGAGACAATGGGAAATGGGCAGTCAGACGGAGGACTGTTGTATGCTATTTTTTGTCTGTCACAATCGGTATAAAACTGTGTCCTTTATGGCCTTGTTTGGAATTGCATGATTCACCATAGATAGATAGATAGATAGATAGATAGATAGATAGATAGATAGATAGATAGATAGATAGATAGATAGATAGATAGATAGATAGATAGATAGATAGATAGATAGATAGATAGATAGATAGATAGATAGATAGATAGATAGATAGATAGATAGATAGATGAAAATCCAATACTAGCAAAACACAGTGGTGGGTGCCACCATCTTAAATAGGTGCAGTCTTGTAATACCAAAGCTGGAGAAGAGATAGATAGATAGATAGATAGATAGATAGATAGATAGATAGATAGATAGATAGATAGATAGATAGATAGATAGATAGATAGATAGATAGATAGATAGATAGATAGATAGATAGATAGATAGATAGATAGATAGATAGATAGATAGATAGATAGATAGATAGATAGATAGATAGATAGATAGATACTTTACTAATCCCAAGGGGAAATAAGGGAGGGTCTGCACGTGAAGAAAGAGTAGAAAGCCTTGGAACATTGCCCGGCACAGATGGGAGATCACGTCATCCGATCCTGAAAATCCTTCCACTGCAACGGTGACAATGGCAGACTCTACACATCGGGCCCCCATTCCCGAACTGGGTTCTTGTCATTGGCTTCCTTCGTCTGTCATGCAGCGTAAGCCAAACATTGAACAAAGCTAAGTTATTTCTCCTATGTGATATCTTACTGCCGTTATCACTAAGGGAGGAGTTTCACCTTTTCATATCATATCTATATAGATTTGGGTTACGTAACACGCCGCAATTACAAAAGAACTCATTCCCTGGGGGCATTACGGTAGCAAGGAAGACGTCCCATCGTGACTCTTTAGTGACATCACACTTCGTGTTTTATTCTTTTTTAGAATATTTGGATATTTGAACAATCTGGAATAAGAACAGGTCATTCAGCCCAACAACGTTTGCCAGTCCTGCTCACTTAATGCAACCAACAATAACATCAAGTCGAGTTTTGAAAGGCTCTGAAGTCTCAATGTCTACCACACTACTTGGTCGCTTATTCCAAGTGTCTATCGTTCTTTGTGTAAAGAAAAACTTGCCAATGTTGGTGCGAAATTTACCTTTAACAAGAGCCCAAGTGTGTCTCCGTGTTCTTGATGAACTCATTTTAAAATAACCAGTCAATCCACTGGACTAATTTCCTTCATAATTTTATACACTTTAATCATGTCTGCTCGTAATCTCCTTTTGTTTCAACTGTAAAGGCTCAGGTCTTTTAATCTTTCCTCATAACTCATCCCCTGTAGCCCTCTAATCAGCCTAGTTGCCCTTCTCTGGACCTTCTCTAGTGCTGTTATGTCCTTTTTGTAGCCTGGTGACCAAAACTGCACCCAGGATTCCAGATGAGGCCTCACCAGTGTGTTATAAAGCTTGAGCAGAACCTCCTGTGACTTGTACTCCACACATCAAGGCGCTATATAACCTGACATTCTGTTAGTCTTCTTGTTACCTTCTGAACACTGACAGATGACAGTGATGAGTCCTCTATGACTCCTAAATCCTGTAATGTTTCTTCATAAGTGACCCCCTGTAGCCCCTGAATCAGCCTCGTCGCTCTCCTCTGGACCTTCTGTAGTGCTGCTATGTCCTTTTTGTAGACCAAAGCTGACCACAGGACTCCAGATGAGGCCTCACCAGTGTGTTTTAAAGCTTGAGCAGAACCTCCTGTGACTTGTACTCCACACATCAAGGCGCTATATAACCTGATGTTCTGTTAGCCTTCTTAATGGCTTCTGAACACTGTCTGGCGGTTGATAGTGTTGACTACGACTCCTGAATCCTTCTCATAAGGCGACGTTCGATTTTCAGACAATCCCACTGTGTATTCCAACCTCACATTTTAACTTCTTACACTAGGGGGCTGTGCCCCCTGCTCGCTTCACTCACCAACCCCTGTGCCTGCCCTACACGCTAGCCTCTTTGCTGTTCTGCCACTCACGGATGGGAAAGCGGATGTACAATTTAAACAGATTGTTATTCTCATGGGAATTGTTACATAATAGAACTAACTATTTGACATTACAGTGAGTAATTAACCACAGTAAAAAATAGCAAAACATAATAATTTGAAAGTAAATTATGTTTCATGTTGCATTAGAGGTATACGTTGCGTTATATGATTTCGTTCTGTTTGGCTTTGAAATTAACACGCAAATACTTTTTAAACTTACACTTTTACTGTAAAATTTCAATAAAATCAATTATTTTTTAATTAAATTTTTGTCAATATCGCATTGAATTGTAATTCTATGTTTGGACTTTCATCGTGATAACACAACATATAACTGCCGTGAATGAATTTTGTTTCTTTCTCTCTATTAAATAAAATGTCTTTTTCAAATGTTTGTCCCTGTGATTTGTTAATTGTCTTTGCAAAAGCTATTCTAATGGGAAACTGTAAGCGTTTTAATACGAATGGCATATCAAGATCTCCTTTGGTGTCTAATGTTATCCCCTGAAGATGTTCTACATCACCTTTCTTGAATACATCCTTCTTTCTACAGTAATTTGTGCAGTGGAAGACCGAACGGTGTTAACGGTTGTAATTATTCTTCGTGATATTTTAAGTTGATGTTTTCATCTTCCACACCATCACCACCAACTGTTTCAGCAGAGTCTATTGATACACATTTAACCAATTTGCCATGTAACCGATCAACAATTTTCATGTTAATTCATTTGACCTCATCGTTTCTTGGTGCTAGGTTTGCCCATGTACTCATTTCTTCTGTTGGTAACCCTTCAGCACGAAATTCTTAAATAAGATTTGGACGTAATAAGTCTTCTATAATTGGGAACTTAAAGTGAGGAAAACGTAAAAATTTTTAAGAGCTGAGAGAGCAGGGACTGTGTCTGACTAAAGCAATCACACCAATGAGAGGTGAGAGGACTGTGGGCGTGGCTGAATATGATTGAGAGGAGGGCGGGACCTGAAAAATCTCATAGACAAAGTCTCATCTCGCGGGACTTGAAAAAACATCTTGCAGGATTTTTTTATATAATAAAGAGATGTAATCCTTTACAGATACGGACATTAAATTTCATCTGCCACAAATCTGCCCAAGCCTCCCTGCTGTCCAAATTCTTTCTGTACTGTCAGCAATAGTGAAAAACAAACACAATGTTGCAACATTATTAAATGCCATACTTCATAACTAAGAAGGAGAAAATCAAAAGGACTGTGTGTCCCTTCCCAATCATTTCATTAGGTACCTGATTCTGGTCACCTTAGCTCCCTTCTCATCAGGCATTACTTACATCATTGACAATGAAGAGGTTGTTCTGTAATGCAGTCCTGGACGTGTTTATCTTCTTCGAGAGGACATTCTTCCTCCAGACTTTAAAGGCCTTCCACTTTCGGAAGAGTGCAAATATTGGGATCTTTAGGAGGTTCCTGTGGCAGGTATACTCCTTCTCCCAGCGAGGTAGGTCTAAATAATCCACTTCTCCAAACAGATTGTGGGTGACGCCTTGCTTGCTGATTGTGTAATAATCATTCTTATTGATTTCTTCAAAGGAAACAATCCTAAAGGGGTATCGGGAGAAATGAATACTGCATTAATTTAACAAGAAAAGGAATGCATAACACAAGGACAAATGTACCATTAGGGTGTGTGATGGCGTGGTGACTTTTCACTACTCATAATCCTCCTCCTGCGTGGCTCAATTGCCAAGTGGGACCACCCCGATAGACCATCACCCAAGGGATCCATTCTCAATGAAATAATCAAGTGTCCACCTACCGAAATCAGTGCCAGCTCTGTCAAGCAGCATGGGGGGCTGTGGGCATCACAAACAGAACAGAACCTGCTCATGTTTCTCATGTTTCATGTTTTATGTCCCACAACATTTTGACATAATACCAAAAATGGCATATTTGGACTCAGGGAGGTCTGAATCTCGACATACTTTGTATGAGAAAGTCAGGGTGGTCTAAAATGTCAAAATTCATCAAAATCTCAACATTGAATTTTTGGACAATTACTATACTTTCCTTATACTTTGTATACAAGAAAGTCAAGGAGGTCTAAAACATCGAAATTCATCAAAATCTCGACATCGAATTTTTTGGACAATTACAATACTTTCCCTTTCCCTATACTTTGTATTACAAGAAAGTGAGGGAGAGCTAAAACGTTGAGATTCATCAAAATCTCGATATCGAATTTTTGGATGATTACAATACTTTCCCTTTCCCTCTACTTTGTATACGAGAAAGTCAGGGAGGTCTAAAATGTCAAAATTCATCAAAATCTCAGTGTCGAATTTTTGGACGAATTCGATACTTTCCCTATACTTTGTATACAAGAAAGTGAGGGAGGTCTAAAACACTGAAATTCATCAAAATCTCGACATCATATTTTTGGACGATTACTATACTTTCCCTATACTTTGTATACAAGAAAGTCAAGGAGGTCTAAAACATCGAAATTCATCAAAATCTCGACATCGAATTTTTTGGACGATTACAATACTCTCCCTTTCCATATACTTTGTATTACAAGAAAGTGAGGGAGAGCTAAAACGTTGAAATTCATCAAAATCTCGATATCGAATTTTTGGATGATTACAATACTTTCCCTTTCCCTCTACTTTGTATACGAGAAAGTCAGGGAGGTCTAAAATGTCAAAATTCATCAAAATCTCAGTGTCGAATTTTTGGACAAATTCAATACTTTCCCTATACTTTGTATAAAAGAAAGTGAGGGAGGTCTAAAACACTGAAATTCATCAAAATCTCGACATCAAATTTTGGGATGATTACAATACTTTCGTTTTCCCTGTACTTCGTATACGAGAAAGTAAGGGAGTTCTAAAACATCGAGATTTATGAAAATCTCGACATTGAATTTTTGGATGATTACAATACTTTCCCTTTCCCTATACTTCATATATGAGAAAGTAAGGGAGGTCCAAAACATCGAGATTCATCAAAATTTCAACATCGAATTTATGGACGATTACAATACTTTCGCTTTCCCTATACTTGTATACAAGAAAATAAAAAAGAAAAACGAAGAAAAAAAAAAGGGCTGAGCTTGCATCTGATCTTGCCATACCTGTTAACCCTTTGTATACCACCAGCTTCAGGCACATTTATGGCTGCAGGAAAAAGGGACATACATGACTGTGCTGGAAAGGCACCTCATAGTTGCTAAATTTGACAGACCCAGCGATTTTCAGTCATTTAAATTAACACGGTTTGGCGATGAGATTAGAAAATATGGTCGGCAACTCTGACATATCCTATGACTAAAAGTCGCCTGACGTAACATTGGCTTAAGAAAATTCCGAAAAGCCAGCCCTCTTCTGCGTTAGATGTCACTATTTTGGTAGGTGTTTTCTATTTTTAAGCAATCCTTCTTACTATAGAACTAAAACCCTTCCCCAGTTTATGAAAAAGGCTTCTGTAAGATCGTCCTTAACACTCTATTACTGTAAACCTGAATACTCCAGACCGAACTGACAAACATTCTACCTTTATATCGCTTATCTTAAATTACTTCCCAAATTGAAAAGACAAGGGTGCATAAGGGGGCATTTTCACACATGGCTTCTGCATGTTGGCTTATTAAATAATGACAAGCTATAATATGTTATGTATTAGTTGTCACCTGAGTTGAGGTTTGTCACTAATGGAAGGACATTCTTAATTATTCTTTCCAGAACAAGAAAAAGCTTTAACCTCCATCACCTTCTGAGACCCTTTAAAGCCTATGAATCCACACAAATCTCATCTTGAATCATATTCTGTTGGTTACAAGTTTGCCATTTTACTGAAAAATAAGACCTACTTCAGATTGTAAGCATCATAATATATAGAAGACTTCGGAGCTGCTGGCGTCATGTACAGGAACCCGACGACATCATTGCTCTTAACAATGCTGATGATTTCCAAAGGATCCTTAATGTTGGCTTTGATTATTTCCTCAGCTGAACTGAAACTACAAGGTGAAGCAGCAAACGCTTTACATGGAATTACTGAACGGGTTTCAGAAGAGCGCCGCTTCATTGGTGGCTGTGTAGGAGACAAAGTCCGGCTCTGGTTCAGCTGAATCTGTAATAGGAGCAGTAAAAAAAAATATGTCACGTCTTTTCTGCAATACCAGGAATCAAAACAATTTAATATGACCTTCAGTTCCTAATTTCTTTAAACTTGTTTAATCCAAATTTAGCCTCCTTGGTGTTCGTCCCAAGTGTCTCAGAATTCTATGTAAAGCAGGTTAAGCCCGAGTGTCTCTAGCTATTATGATCCAATGTACAACCTGAATAACGTTAGGGATACAAAGTCGAGTGGGTTAAATAACATCATGCTCCAAAATATTTCTATACATTTTGCTACTCTATGGTAACTCATCAATATTCATGAATGGGGCGGAGCCTTCAACTAAAATACATTGTGAGGGAATAATTTAGAGAGTAACAGTAGTTAAGTATTTTGGTTTGCAATGCACAGTGAAATATATAAGCATTTGTCATGAAGATGGTCACGTAAACAAGCAGAATGTTCCAGGAGAATTGCTCAAGAAACTGCCTGATGTAGTGTTCAGTCATGCAACTAGTAAGACTTGTTAGTCGGCACGTATACCGTTTTTAACAACAGAATAAGAGCTGAATTTGAGAATCCGGAAAGTATTCCCAGCGCATCACTTTTTCCACATTTTGTTATCTTACAGCCTTATTCCAAAATGGATTAAATTCATTTTTTTCCTCAGAATTCTGCACACAACACCCCATAATGACAACGTGAAAAAAGTTAACTTGAGGTTTTTGCAAATTTATTACAAATAAAAAAACTAAGAAATTCCATGTCCATAAGTATTCACAGCCTTTGCTCAATACTTTGTCGATGCACCTTTGGCAGCAATTCCAGCCTCAAATCTTGTTGAATATGATGCCACAAGCTTGGCACACCTATCCTTGGCCAGTTTGGCCCATTCCTCTTTGCAGCACCTCTCAAGCTCCATCAGGTTGGATGGGAAGCGTCGGTGCACAGCCATTTTAAGATCTCTCCAGAGATGTTCAATCGGATTCAAGTCTGGGCTCTGGCTGGGCCACTCAAGGACATTCACAGAGTTGTCCTGAAGCCACTCCTTTGATATCTTGGCTGTGTGCTTAGGGTCGTTGTCCTGCTGAAAGATGAACCGTCGCCCCAGTCTGAGGTCTAGAGCGCTCTGGAGCAGGTTTTCATCCAGGATGTCTCTGTACATTGCTGCAGTCATCTTTCCCTTTATCCTGACTAGTCTCCCAGTTCCTGCCGCTGAAAAAACATCCCCACAGCATGATGCTGCCACCACCATGCTTCACTGTAGGGATGGTATTGGCTTGGTGATGAGCGGTGCCTGGTTTCCTCCAAACGTGACGACTGGCATTCACACCAAAGAGTTCAATCTTTGTCTCATCAGACCAAAGAATTTTCTTTCTCATGGTCTGAGAGTCCTTCAGGTGCCTTTTGGCAAACTCCAGACGGGCTGCCATGTGCCTTTTACTAAGGAGTGGCTTCCGTCTGGCCACTCTGCCATACAGGCCTGATTCGTGGATTGCTGCAGAGATGGTTGTCCTTCTGGAAGGTTCTCCTCTCTCCACAGAGGACCTCTGGAACTCTCACAGAGTGACCATCGGGTTCTTGGTCACCTCCCTGACTAAGGCCCTTCTCCCCCGATCGCTCAGTTTAGATGGCCGGCCAGCTCTAGGAAGAGCCCTGGTGGTTTCGAACTTCTTCCACTTACGGATGATGGAGGCCACTGTGCTCATTGGGACCTTCAAAGCAGCAGAAATTTTTCTGTAACCTT
This sequence comes from Erpetoichthys calabaricus, assembly GCF_900747795.2. Lineage (NCBI taxonomy): Eukaryota > Metazoa > Chordata > Cladistia > Polypteriformes > Polypteridae > Erpetoichthys > Erpetoichthys calabaricus. The sequence continues at coordinate 187,751,313 of NC_041400.2, forward strand.
CCCCAGATTTGTGCCTCGAGACAATCCTGTCTCGGAGGTCTACAGACAATTCCTTTGACTTCATGCTTGGTTTGTGCTCTGACATGAACTGTCAACTGTGGGACCTTATATAGACAGGTGTGTGCCTTTCCAAATCATGTCCAGTCAACTGAATTTACTACAGGTGGACTCCAATGAAGCTGCAGAAACATCTCAAGGATGATCAGGGGAAACAGGATGCACCTGAGCTCAATTCTGAGCTTCATGGCAAAGGCTGTGAATACTTATGTACATGTGCTTTCTCAATTTTTTTATTTTTAATAAATTTGCAAGACTCTCAAGTAAACTTTTTTCACGTTGTCATTATGGGGTGTTGTGTGTAGAATTCTGAGGAAAAAAATGAATTTAATCCATTTTGGAATAAGGCTGTAACATAAGAAAATGTGGATAAAGTGATGCGCTGAGAATACTTTCCGGATGCACTGTATTGAAGAACAAGGAAATAATGGAGAAAGACTTTAATTTTATGCTCTATGCTAAAACACCTCATGTCTTTTAACCAATCAGAGTATGGTATGTAAACATTAATTCAGCACTGTTATGCAAATTCAGTTGTTTATTTACTTATTTAACCATTCTAATCATTTTTTAACAGACTGCTGGGTTGAATGTTCCTTCTTCAAGCATTTGCTTAGGAGAGAAATGAGACAATGGACAAGTCTTCTCCTGCTTGGTTTCTGACTCAAAGAAGTTTTTGTCCTAGTAGAGGATAGGATTCTTTCTTGAATCGATAAGTTAATTACTACCACAACACAATAGCGTGTAAGCAAAAAGCTGTAAAGCCAATTTTAGAACAAACTAAAGCTGAACCATTAGTTGAATGAAGAGATAGTGATGACAATGTGAACTGGTCATCAGATGTTAATACGGATAGTGAAATTGATGTAACACTGTACGACTGAACCCCCGAGATATGTCTGGTGAATTCCCATGAAGGTATTTTGTGGTGCAAGTAGGTGAATGGAGGCGGCACGGTGGCGCAGTGGGTAGTGCTGCTGCCTCGCAGTTGGGAGACCTAGGGACCCGGGTTCGCTTCCCGGGTCCTCCCTGCGTGGAGTTTGCATGTTCTCCCCGTGTCTGCGTGGGTTTTCTCCGGGCGCTCCGGTTTCCTCCCACAGTTCAAAGACATGCAGGTTAGGTGGACTGGTGATTCTACATTAGCCCTAGTGTGTGCTTGGTGTGTGGGTGTGTGTGTGTGTACTGAGGTGGGTTGGCACCCTGCCCGGGATTGGTTCCTGCCTTGTGCCCTGTGTTGGCTGGGATTCGCTCCAGCAGACCCCCGTGACCCTGTGTTCGGATTCAGCGGGTTGGAAAATGGATGGATGGAAGTAGGTGAATGGCAAAAATACAAAATGATTAAGATCAAATGGGAGGACCACTAAGCACTGTTCACAAAGCAGCGACTATCGATGTTTATGTCAGGGGGGAAATGTGGAGGTCACTAAGTCTTGTGCTGTGGTAGCCCACAATAACACAAGGGGTGTGAAGACCGGCCTCGATCACGAACAGACACCAAGACAGCTCTGTCCAAAAACACACGTCTATTGCTGTTTTCCTTGTCCAACACAGCACAATGCATAAGTTACTCACAGTCCTCCGCTACAACCTTCTTCTCCTGCCGCCTGCACTCCTCTCTCATGAAGCTCCGTCACACTACCACCCAGCTCTGGCTCCCGAAATGGAGTGAGGCGGCCCCTTTTATCCAGTACCCAGATGTGCTCCAGCTGCTTCCTGATAAGCTTCCTGCAGTACTTCCAGGTGTGTATAATAGTTCCTGTTTGCCTGTTGTAGCAGGGGAGGCTTTAATTAATGAAACACCCATAGGGCGCACATGTAGCGTAACAGCAAAATCCCGGCAAAAGCTAGAAGACGCTGTTGCAGGTAAGATGCATCTCAATACTCTCCGTCTCTCGTGTAAGCTGACAAGTTTTGAAATAGTCTATTCTGTCTCAAACTGCATAGAAACATCACGTCATGTGGTTATTGATGTAACTTGAGATCACTGTCGTCACTTTTGGTTGGCAGAAATGGATTTTAAAAGTGTTTAATTTGACGGAGATCCAGCCTCATTAGCATATTGTTTCGCTTGCTACAGCAGACTGAGAGAGCGCCCGTCGCTGCGCGTGCTGGCTGTGCCCTTTACTGCTTGTCTTATAGGTATGTTACAACGTTAGTTATACTTTGTCCTTCATTGTTATTATTCAGATGCATTTGTTAAGTTTGTATGGTTTTGAAAAAGTTAATTTGGATAACAAAAAGTACAGTGTAGGGCCATTAAGCCGCGGTGATTGGGGTCCAAACTGCTTAACCGCGGCTTAAATGTTTTTTGACAATGCATAAATTACAATAAATAATGAAAAAATAAATGTTTTTTGATCACAATCCTTTCTCAAATATGATGTGCTCGCTATAGATTCAGAAACTGAAGTGATTTACGTTGGGTTTGTGACTCATATTTATACAATTTCAAGTTTTATCAGATTATCGAATTAAAAATAATATTTTGAATACAAGTCGATTTTTTGCGGATTTACCGTGGATTAACTTTGTAGCATTGTAAGTTGTGAATCGGTTACAATGGCAGCCTCCATAAAGCTGACACTCAGCGTGGATAAAAAAGATTAATATTTGAATTTCATTGTAAGTTATTTTAGTGTTTATTGATAAATAAAAGACTAATCTTCTATAAAGACCTCTTTGAAGTTATAAGCCAGCTTTTAAATATTTAATCCGCGATAGTGCATGTCAATCATGGAAATTCAAAATGCCAACATGACAGCTGTCAACACCTGTCTCGAGTGTTTGAGAGGCCATGTTTAGGTCCGTACGATTCATAGTGTCAAAAAATTGGGATCCAAGATTTTTGCGCGGCTTAAGCGAATTCTGTAGTTCTGTATTTATTTTTATGGAACACATTTTATTTAAAAGGAGATATTTTGCACTTGTTTGACCAGGATTTGATTTCTGTTGAAATGTATTTGTTTCATTTGGTGTTCATTTCATTATTTATTTTGTGTAATTTTCTTTTCATTGTATTTATATATGAAAAAAAAGCTGGATAACACTGTTGCAGGAGACTGAGAGAGCGCCGGTCGCTGCGTGTGTTGACTGTGCCCCTTACTGCTTGTCTTATAGAATAAACGGCAGAATCTGGATACTGGTGTGTCTGTCTTCCTTCAAAGCATCAGCAACTATTTTAAAGCCGCTACATATGCAGTGGTGCAGCAACATGTCTGACAAGTTTCCTGTATTTTCAAGCATCTCAGAGTATGGAAACAGTCACGACAGGCTCAAACAATTCAGAGTGATGCAAATTTGATTCTACTCTTAGGAGAAGAAGTAGTAACATTTTATCAACTTTCCTAACTTAGGAAACTTCACCAGGATTTAGAAGAGCTTATGAGCTGTCCTAAAGAAGCTGCCAGAAGACGGCAGTCAGGCAAAAACTCATCCTGGGAAAGTTGGAATGTTTTGGAAACACTGGATGATAACGAACTTGTAAAAAGATAATCAGTTTGATCGAGATGGAATAATACTCGCAACAACTCTTGTACCATTACAGGTGCTGGTCATAAAATTAGAATATCATGACAAAGTTGATTTATTTCAGTAATTCCATTCAAAAAGTGAAACATGTATATTAGATTCATTCATTACACACAGACTGATGTATTTCAAATGTTTATTTCTTTTAATGTTGATGATTATAACTGACAACTAATGAAAGTCCCAAATTCAGTATCTCGGAAAATTAGAATATCAATTAAGACCAATGCAAAAAAAGATTTTTAGAAATGTTGGCCAACTGAAAGGTATGAACATGAAAAGTATGAGCATGTACAGCACTCAATATTTAGTTGGGGCTCCTTTGGCCTGGATTACTGCAGCAATGCGGCGTGGCATGGAGTCGATCAGTCTGTGGCACTGCTCAGGTGTTATGAGAGCCCATGTTGCTCTGATAGTGGCCTTCAGCTCTTCTGAATTGTTAGGTCTGGCGTATTGCATCTTCCTCTTCACAATACCCCATAGATTTTCTATGGGGTTAAGGTCAGGCGATTTTGCTGGCCAATCAAGAACAGGGATACCATGGTCCTTAAACCCGGTACTGGTAGCTTTGGCACTGTGTGCAGGTGCCAGGTCCTGTTGGAAAATGAAATCTGCATCTCCATAAAGTTCATCAGCAGCAGGAAGCATGAAGTGCTCTAAAACTTCCTGGTAGATGGCTGCGTTGACCTTGGACCTCAGAAAACACAATGGACTAACACCAGCAGATGACATGGCACCCCAAACCATCACTGACTGTGGAAACTTTACACTGGACCTCACGCAACGTGGATTATGTGCCTCTCCTCTCTTCCTCCAGACTCTGGGACCTTGATTTCCAAAGGAAATGCAAAATTTACTTTCATCAGAGAACATAACTTTGGACCACTCAGCAGCAGTCCAAAGGTGAGACGCTTCTGACGCTGTGTCTTGTTCAAGAGTGGCTTGACACAAGGAATGTGACAGCTGAAACCCATGTCTTGCATACGTCTGTGCGTGGTGGTTCTTGAAGCACTGACTCCAGCTGCAGTCCACTCTTTGTGAATCTCCCCCACATTTCTGAATGGGTTTTGTTTCACAATCCTCTCCAGGGTGTGGTTATCCCTATTGCTTGTCCACTTTTTTCTACCACATCTTGTCCTTCCCTTCGCCTCTCTGTTAATGTGCTTGGACACAGAGCTCTGTGAACAGCCAGCCTCTTTAGCAATGACCTTTTGTGTCTTGCCCTCCTTGTGCAAGGTGTCAATGGTCGTCTTTTGGACAACTGTCAAGTCAGCAGTCTTCTCCATGATTGTGTAGCCTACAGAACAAGACTGAGAGACCATTTAAAGGCTTTTGAGTTAATTAGCTGATTAGAGTGTGGCACCAGGTGTCTTCAATATTGAACCTTTTCACAATATTCTAATTTTCCGAGATACTGAATTTGGGACTTTCATTAGTTGTCAGTTATAATCATCAAAATTAAAAGAAACAAACATTTGAAATACATCAGTCTGTGTGTAATGAATGAATCTAATATACAAGTTTCACTTTTTGAATGGAATTCCTGAAATAAATCAACTTTGTCATGATATTCTAATTTTATGACCAGCACCTGTAGGCGCAGTGCTGGTGGTAGGTTATTGTGCACCCTAGGCCAAGCTTATTAATGTGCCAACTGACTGTTCGTTAGCTAACCTGTAAGCATCAGGGTTGCCCGAGCGTTCCCCAGGCAATGGTGCAGACATTTCTTCTTCTAGCTTCATAATGGCATCTTGTAAGAAACGTTTTTCAGCAGGCCAGGTGTTGCATGCTCTTGTCAGTGATATGTTGGGTCTAGGTCTCTCCGTTTATGATCTGCGCCCTGGGTGAGTGCCTAATTTGCCTTAATGGTGGCGTCGGCCCTGATTACGCGATCACTCTGTGTATGCGGAGAAATCATGCCATGTGCTGTATGCTGAAATGAAGGTGTTGGTAATGTTATGTGTAAAAGACTATTTCTCATATTTTGCATCAAACTTTGAATGTCCTTACAATGTGTGAAATAATACACAGATTCATACACCACAACACGTGAGGTAATATTAAAACAAGCTGTAGTCATGCAAATCATCACCCACATACAGTAAATATCATTGCCCAACGTGTGGATGAACAAACATATGTGAACTGAAAGCGATATCACAGTACCAACACACAGTCCTGGGTGCAAACTACATCCTGTAGAAACCCTGAAGATAAGTGGGCCGGATGGGTAATTGACAGCGAAATGTCACACCCTATCCTGAACTTAACAATGTAACATTTGGAACTCTTTTATGTATTAAAATTCCCTCCTAACTTATCCGACAAACCTGCTTTGCCTTTAACTCAGTGGGCAATTCAGGAAGGAACGTAGTGGATGATATTTTTTCAATTGAAGGCCTTCGTGATTTTAACTCTGGTGGAGTGGTAAGCCGAAGTTGCCCAACACTGATGCATCTTTCTTCGCTCTTCTGGTAAATATACTCAGGCTGATTTAATAATTGGTAGGCTGTCAAAACAGGCTGGAAAAACACAAAACAAAAAAACATGTTACAATGATGGTATACAATAATTGTGTAACACATAAGTTTATTTTCACAAAATGCTCTGAGAAGTTCAAAAGAGCACAAAAGGAAAAAATCAGGAGTGGTCTCCCCTCGACTTTCTCGTATACTCAGATATGGGGATGGATATCTGAGGAGTAAACCGTAAGACAATGATTATATTTTTTATATTATGTACATTAAAGAACTGTCAACAACAAATCAAATCAAATTAATAATATATTTAACAATTATTATAAAAGTAAAGTTGAATAAATTGCATGAATAAAAGGTAAAGTACCAGTTTCAGTATGCAGAAATAGCCCAAAAGTTGACAGAAATCGACGTTTTGTACCTAATACTTATATGCAAAATTTGGTTGAACTAAGTGAAAGTGTCTTCAGGTTATCGTGTTTACACACACACACACACACACACACATGCACACGCATGCGCGCACACACACACACACACACACACACACACACAGACATAATTCCAAAATTGGTATTTTTGAACTCAGTTAGGACTAAAACATCGAGATTAATCAAAATCCCAAAATTGAATTTTTGGAGGATTCCAGTACTTTCCCTATACTTCGTACATGGGAAAGTCAGAAAGGCCTAAAATGAATCTCGACATCAAATTTTTCGATGATTACAATTCTTTCCCTACACTTCGTATACGAGAAAGTAAAAAGGAGTTGTCAGGAAAGGCAAACAAAGTCTCCTCAATACAGAAATCCAAGGTAAGGGGAGAAAAAAAAATGCGCAAATCCAAAGAATCAGAAAACACAAGTCAACTCACCGCCATCCTTAGCGCATTTGAATGAACCACCAGGGACTGCAGGAAACCCCCTCCCTCCTATATGGGGCTTAGGGCAGACCCTGAAGGTGAAGAGTAGGTGGTCCCACTTCTTGGGGATACATCCACAAAACACAAAGCACGTGACATAGGCGTGCATACATTGAAAAGGCATTATACACAAAATTGCAGGACCGGAAATAAAAGACAAAGAGTAGATGACAAAGTAGAACGTCGTAAAGAATTCAAAAACGTTGGCGTGATACACATGCAGAGCAGGCCAGAGACTATGAAAGTACGAAAATTCGAAAGTCTCAAAAAAAATTATAGTAAAGATCGCATTAACGCAAACAAACAGAAATTATTACTCAGTGAAATAACGGAACAGCAAAAAGAGATCGAATATATTGTTTGGATTTAAACTTTAAGTCGGAGACTTGTAGATTGTCTAATTCGTGTTGCCATCAGGGAAAAATGGTGTTTGTTGTTTGGTGAAAGTGAAATCCACATGCGCGAGCGACAGAGACGCAAAGTGGCTGGTGTGTAGCGCAGGCCTTTGGGGTTTGGGGTTGGCGAGCGAAGTGAGGAGGGGGCAAAGCCCCCTAGTAAATAATAAAAGTGACATCAACATAAATGAGGAACACAGAAAAAGACCATAGGACAAGAATTTGAACCCCAGTAAGGGGAAGAATCCTGGATGAAACCTAACACGTGAGGCCGTTACTTTTTCTGATTTCTGTTAATGACTAAAGAAAGACTTTAGAGTCCTGCTGCTTTCTGTCCTGCTATACGATTGTATGACATGGGTGCTATCCAGTGACCTGAAATGAAGACTGGACTTCTTTAGTTCTGTGACTCTTTGGAGAATCCTTGGGCACCACTGGTTTGACTTTGCGTCTAACAAGGGGTTGCTTACGGAGTCCCAAATGAGGCACATTACCTGCATTGTCACAAAGTGCCAATTAAGGCACTACGGCCATGTGGCGCGATTGCCCGAGGGTGATCTGGCTCGCAGGATCCTCATTGTTGAGGACCAGGCCAAAGGGTTGTCCACATAACACCCACCTGACCTGATCTATTAATGACAAAAATTACGGTATAGTTATTAAACTTGTGAAATCACAGATGGCATTAAAGTTGGAGCAACGGCAGACACTGACAAGACAGCAGATATAATTCAAGAAGACCTGGACAACCTTCACAACTAGGCAAACAGCTGCAAAGTGGAGTTTAATGTAGAAAAGTGCATAGAGCTACACATGACCAAAAGGAACATCAATTATATAAATATGAGATGGGAGACTACAGGAAAGAACCTCTGCAAAGGATTTAGGGGGTGTCACAGGTGGCTGAGGGGCTCCCCCCTCGGTGCCAGTAGGAGGGGGGAGCGCTCCGCCCGTTTCTGCTTCTTGTTTTGCAGGACCGGGCCCTGGAGCTTCAGGAGTAGGCTGCGCTCGCGGGATGAGCTGCTCCGCCCGAAGGGTCTTCGCTGGCGGAGGGGCAGTGTCACAGGTGGCGGGGGAGGGGGCGACCCGGCCGGGACGCCCCGGAGGACCGGAGGAGGGCTTACGCCTCCCCCAGACCACGTGGGGGCGACCTCCCTGGTGGCTATGGGGACCACGAGCACAGAGATTTGAAGCTCAACCCTGTAGGGGCCTGTGGTCACCGCCAGGGGGCGCCCCAATACCTAGGGAGCCCTGGACCTCAAAACTTCCGCCACACCCGGAAGTGTTGGGGGGAAGAGGATCAGGGACACCCGGAGTGTTTCTTGGTGCACATCCGGCACTTCCGCCACACTGGGGAGTGCTGGTGGAAGATTGTCAGGAGGCACCTGGAGCACATCCGGGTGATTATAAAAGGGGTCACCTCCCTCCATTGGACGGCTTGAGTTGAGAGCGGAGAAGGACAGAGCTCAGGAGGAGAGGAAAGGAGGCGGCCTGAAGAGAGAGAGGCATTGTGAGGCCTGGACTTTGGGGGGGTTTTGGGGTTGTGGGTGTCACTATTGTAAATAGTAGTAGTGTAAATAAACCTGTGCTGTGTGCTTAAACATGTCTACCTGTCTGTGTCCGGGCTGCTTTCACACTATCTATCTATCTATCTATCTATCTATCTATCTATCTATCTATCTATCTATCTATCTATCTATCTATCTATCTATCTATCTATCTATCTATCTATCTATCTATCTATCTATCTATCTATCTATCATGCCTTTCACTCTATCTATCTATCTATCTATCTATCTATCTATCTATCTATCTATCTATCATGCCTTTCACTCTATCTATCTATCTATCTATCTATCTATCTATCTATCTATCTATCTATCTATCTATCTATCTATTATATAGTTCCTTTTCTATCTGCCTTCACAGGCTTTAGATTTCATATAACCAGAGTCTACAAAGTCTTTAGCATACTCACATATTTTATTCTTGAATTAAATGTACTTTTGCAATGGAAATACTTACTTGTGTCTCTGTTGCTGTACAAACAGAATATCACAACAACAAAAAAGCATTTTGAAGGAGTCTTTGTTTATTGTATGATATTTATGATTCATTTATGTTGCTAAACCTTAAAACTGAGAATAACTGACATTCTTACCTAAATATTCTACTACATGAACTGGTGTGACTTTGCAGCTATAGAAGACACTTTTATGGATCGTTCCAGTTTTTCAAGGGGACCTTAAGTTTGTTGAAACCGTCAAGGATTGTGAAAACAGAATGCTTTTAATTTGAGCAACATATACCAGTTGCCTAATTTGTCTTATATTTTTATAGTTAAGCAGCTGTCATTTTTTATACATGTTTTGACTCGGTTCACACCCCTATTTACTAGCATGGTACAAAATAAATAGCTGGTGGAGGAAACCAAAGTATTTTTAAGCCGGCCAATATTTACTGCGGAGTTTAACAGAATTAAATGGCCAATCAGAATGAAGCACACAGTTGGGTCATAGGGCTTTATGTGTTTGACTGAATGACCACATGCCAATAAACACTCATCCATGCTCTGATTATGTAACACACTTAACCAGCATAATTCAGTTCAAGATCAAAGGAGACAAAGTCTATTCCAGCAACATCAGCCCCTGATAAATATGAATGTTATACATTTATACAAAAAACAGAATGATGGAAGACTATTTAGTGCTGCGGGCTCACAGATCTCACATCTGGCTGTTATCTTTATTGCGTTAGAACATTCTCCCTGTATTCGGGTTTTTAATCAGGTGCTCCCATAACCCAAAAGTCATCACACCAGTCTTAGCATCGCTATACTGGTTACCCGTGTCATCAAGAATTGTATTTAAAATACTACTAATGGTGTATAAGAGTACTGAGAAAAGCACTATATAAATGTAATGAATTATTATTATTATTATAAAGCCTCAAACAATTCTTTGCTCCTTTCTATAACTTGGAATGCCTGTCCCTATAAACTCCAAGTCGTAACCTTAGATCTTCTTATGGTGATCCGCTTATAATTCTAAGAACCAAGCTTTAAAGAATTGATGAGGCGGCCTTTTCCTGTTATGCGGCAAAAATCTGGAATACATGACTAACTGAGACATACCAGGCTAACACTGCTGTATAGGCATAGATTTATCATGCTGGCATATATTCCTATATATTGCTATATAGGCATAGATTTATCATACATTTATCATATTGGCATAGATTTATCATATTTATCATCATCTTTACTAATTTCTACTTTTCTCTGTTTTCTTGTTCAGTTCTTCTGTGGTGGTGTTTTGCTCCACCGCCACCTGATCAAAGTCCTGTGCAGCCACCTGTCATGCTAGAATGAAGATGGGCGCCCCAGCGGTCCACGAGACCCACTACATCAGATGAAGCCTTGAAACGGGGAGGAATGACTTACATTCATTTATGTTAGGTAGAATGCCCAGTCAGGGTTGGGTGGTCTTTTGGCCTTGGAACCCCTGCAGATTTTTTTTTTTACTTTACTTATATTACTTTACTTAACTGGATTTTTTATTGACCTGGGTTCGCTTTCCGGGTCCTCCCTGCATCGAGTTTGCATGTGAATTTCCCATTGGGATTAATAAAGTATCTATCTATCTATCTATCTATCTATCTATCTATCTATCTATCTATCTATCTATCTATCTATCTATCTATCTATCTATCTATCTATCTATCTATCTACTCCTGCCAACTACACCTATCTATCCATCTATCTATCTATCTATCTATCTATCTATCTATCTATCTATCTATCTATCTATCTATCTATCTATCTATCAATCTATTATATAGTGCCTTTCATATCTATCTATCTATCTATCTATCTATCTATCTATCTATCTATCTATCTATCTATCTATCTATCTATCTATTATATAGTGCCTTTCATATCTATCTATCTATCTATCTATCTATCTATCTATCTATCTATCTATCTATCTATCTATCTATCTATCTATCTATCTAGTGCCTTTCATATCTATCTATCTATCTATGTTCTCCCCGTGTCTGTGTGGGTTTCCTCCGGGCGCTCCGGTTTCCTCCCACAGTCCAAAGACTTGCAGGTTAAGTGGGTTGGAGATTCCAAATTGGCCCCAGTGTGTACTTGGTGTGTGAGTGTGTGTGTGAGTGTGTGTGCCCTGCGGTGGACTGGCGCACTGCCCAGGGTTTTGTTTCCTGCCTTGCGCCCTGTGCTGGCTGGCATTGGCTCCAGCAGACCCCCGTGACCCTGCAGTTAGGATTTAGCGGGTTGGATAATTGATGGATGGATTTTTTATTCCTGTCCTTCTGGCCAATCTGACATTAACACAAGACTCATCTTTAGAGACTTGGATTATGATATTGTATAGGAGGACGCCAATCATTATTATATCTTATGTTTTATTAGATTTTATGGATTTATTATTATTTTTTTCTTTGTTACTTCTTTGTTATTATTCTCACCTAATCTTATTTGTTTTTCTTTTCTTGTAACTTTCTCTTTGACATCTTGTAAAGCACTTTGAGCCACATTGTTGGCATGAAAATGTGCTATAGAAAGAAATGATGTTGTTGCTGTTATCCGTGTTAGAATAACCGGTAATTTCAAACTGGCCTCGTCTGGGCTTGTGTGTCAGTGGGCCCTGCAATGGGTTCCCGGTTGGTTCCTGCCTTGTACCCAATGCTCCGAGGGGAAGTTTGAGATCCTATTCCCCTGAAAATGGATTACGCAGGTTTGATAATGTAATGACTTATACAATTTAAACATTTTTTTGCCATGAATCTGGTGTTTGTCTTTAGTTAAGCTGACTATACTTCCTGCAGATGTTCTATCAGACGGTTGTGGTGAGCGCCCTCTTCTATGCCATGGTGTGCTGGGGCGGCAGTATAAAGAAGAGGGACGCCTCATGCCTGGACAAACTGGTGAGGAAGGCAGGCTCTATTGTAGGCACGGAGCTGGACAGTTTGACATCTGTGGCAGAGCGACGGGCGCTGAGCAGACTCCTGTCAATCATGGAGAATCCACTGCATCCACTGAACAGGATCATCTCCAGACAGAGGAGCAGCTTCAGTGACAGACTGCTGTCACCATCCTGCTCCACTGACAGACTGAGGAGATCATTCCTCCATCACACTATGCGACTCTTCAATTCCACCCGGGGGGTAAACGTTAACATTATACAAAGTTATTGTCTGTCTGTATACCTGCATTGTTATCACTCTTTAATTTAATATTGTTATTATCAGTATGCTCCTGCTGGAGTATGTGAATATCCCCTTGGGATTAATAAAGTATCTATCTATCTATCTATCTATCTATCTATCTATCTATCTATCTATCTATCTATCTATCTATCTATCTATCTATCTATCTATCTATCTATCTATCTATCTATCTATCTATCTATCTATCTATCTATCTATCTATCTATCTATCTATCTATCTATCTATCTATCTATCTATCTATCTATCTTGGGGTGGAGTGGTGGCTCTGAGGCTAAGGATCTGTGCTGGTATCCTGAAGGTTGCTGGTTCGAATCCCCGTCACTGCCAAAAGAGATCCTACTCTGCTGGGCCCTTGAGCAAGACCCTTAACCTGTAATTGCTCCAGGGGCGCTGTACAATGGCTGACCCTGCGCTCTGACTCCAAGGGGTATGCGAAAACTAACAAATTTCTAATACGAGAAATTGTATAAGACGAAATAAAGAACAAGAACAAAGAACAAAAATTATCTATCTATCTATCTATCTATCTATCTATCTATCTATCTATCTATCTATCTATCTATCTATCTATCTAGTTCACTTACTAAATTTGCATCTCGTTCAATAAATGTTTCTCATGGATGATTGAATCTGTGTTATGGAGTTAATTAATTTACCTTCACTGAGTTGACGCATTATGCCTTACATTTTTAATGGCCAACTAGGGGTGCTTTGCCCCCTGTTCACTTCGCTTGCCAACCCCCGGGCCTGCGCTACATGCTAGCCTGCGGTTCTGCCACTCACGGATGTACAATTTAAACAGATTTCTATTTTTTCATGGGAATTGTTACATATGCATAATAGAACTTGTCCCAGATGGACGGGGACCCTACCCAGCCGGGACGCGTGGATGGTCCCCGTGATGGACAATACCTCCCCTGGGCCACGAGGGATCTGCTTATGGGCCACTGGACCAGAGCTGGGACACTCATCCCTACCGGAGGACATGGTCACCACCAGGGGGCGCCCAGACAGTCGTGAAGTCCCGGATGGCAGCACTTCCGCCACACCAGGAAGTGCTGCCGGAAGAATTCCCAGGGGCACCCGGAGTGCTTCCGGGGACTCTCTTGACACTTCCGCCACACCAGGAAGTGTCATCAAGGGGAGCCCCTGGAGCTCATCCGGGTCAGTATATAAGGGACCGCCTCCCTCCAGAAGCTGAGCCAGAGTTGGGAGGAAGGAGACAAAGCTTGTGAGGAGGGGAGAGGCGGTAAGAAAGAGAAAGAAGAAAAGAAAGAGAAAAGAAGAAAGAGTTGGTGGAGGAAGGCATTGTGGTGCGAAAAGAAAATAAAGAAGTGTGTTTTGGACATTCTGGTGTCTGTCTGTCTGTGTCCGGGGGTATGATTTCCACAAACTATTATACATTACAGCGAGTAATTAACCATAGTAAAATGTAATCATTTGAAAATAAATTATGTTTCGTGTTGCGTTAGAGTTATTCGTTGCGTTATACGATTTTGTTCTGTTTGGCTTTGAAATTGACACACAAATACTTTTTAAACTTACACTTTCACTGTAAAACTTTAGTAAAAACAATTTTTTGAATTCAATTTTCTGTGTTTGGACTTTCATCATGGCAACGCAATATATAACTGCCCGTGAATTAATTTTGTTCCTTTCTCTCTATTAAATAAAATTACTTTTTTGAGTATTTGTCCCTGTCATTTGTTAATTGTCTTTGCAAAAGCTATTCTAACGGGAAACTGTAAATGTTTTAATACGAATGGCATATCAAGATCTCATTTGTTGTCTAATGTTATCCCCTGAAGATGTACTACATTACCTTTCTTGGATACGTCCTTCTTTCTACAGTAATTCGTGCGGTGGAGGACCAAACAATGTTAACGGTTGTAGATATTCTTCGTGATATTGTAAGTTGATGTTTTCATCTTCCGCACCATCATCACCAACTGTTTCAGCGTAGTCTACTGATACGCATTTAACCAATTTGCTGTGTAACCGATCGACAATTTTCGCGTTAATTCATTTGACATCATCGTTTCTCGGTGCTAGTATTGCCCGTGTACTCATTTCCTCTGTTGATAACCTTTCAGGATGAAATTCTTCAATAAGATTTGGACATAATACGTCTTCTTTTATTGGGAACTTAAAGTGAGGAAAACGTAAAAATGTATAAGAGCTGAGAGAGCAGAAACTGTGTCTGACAAAGGCATTCACACCAATGAGAGGTGAGAGGGCCGTGGGCGTGGTTGGATATGGTTGACAGGAGGGCGGGACTTGAAAACATCTCATGGCCAAAGTCTCGTCTTGTGGGACTTGAACAAATCTCTCTTCCAAAAAGTCTCGTCTCGTCTCAGGATTTTTTTATATAATAGAGAAACTTATTATCAGTGATTGTTATGTTGAGACGTCACCTTTGTCTTGATTGGCATGCCAACATTGTGAGTTTTGGTGGTCACGACACAAAACCAGATTGTTAGGGGCGCTGACAGGAAGCTGGGTCGATATAAAGTCAGCGCCCTTGTCAAATATCCAAGCTTTGAAAAGAAAAGATGAAATATCATGAATTACAGGCATTCTGGCTTGGATCCTTACGCGCCTCTGCTTACTAGTCCTTACGTTATATTTTGGCCCTTGAATCCTCTCACTCTGCCCTCTAATATTGTTCATCCACATCTTGGAATTCCAAACCATTTCCTGACCTTTTCCAAATGTTTCTTGTCTGCCACTGCAAAAAATAGACTTTCTATTTTATCATCAAATGATTTCATTTTTACAGTAAAAAAATCACTGCTGTTTTGTTATATTTGCTATATTTGTGGACACAGCTACAATGGTAAATTTGTTAGTAACATGGATTCACAGACATAATTACCAAAAATTGAATATTGACCCTACTGGAATCTCCACTTGGCTCTGCCCTTCACCTAACCCTTTTCACCTACTGACTGAGGTTGGCCACACCCACCCCATGCTCTCTAACCTTCTTGGCCCCACCCCTTTTTGTTAAAGAGCTTAATTGTCAGGCGACCGCAACAACAATATTTATTTACTTATGTAGCACTAGGGGGCTTTGCCCCCTGCTCACTTTGCTCGCAAACCCCTATCCCCCCCTGCCAGTGCTACGCGCCATTGTAAAGAGGGGAGCTGAACGCACCCCAAGGAGATGCAGTCACTCCTCCGACATCCCCCTTAAATGGTGATTCAATGGGAAACAAATACAGTTGGTTTTTTTACCTCCTCTTTGCTCGATCAGCTGCTGGCTTGCTGCTGCTGCCATGTCGTGTGATCTGCGCTTCACTCGCCTAAAAGCCAGCGCTATGTGCCGTTGTGAAGAGGGGGGCTGAACGAACCCCAAGGAGACACGGCCGCACCTTCGAAACCCTTCTTAAACGGTGATACAATGGGAGACAAATAACAGTTGTTTTTATTTTACCTCCTCTTTGCTCGATGTCAATGTCAATTTATTTATATAGCACATTTAAAACAACATTGTAATGCTGTGGCCAAAGTGCTTTACAATCCATATTACTAACCGAGAATACACCGGATATGGACGCAGGGACACGGAGATGGGACCATGAGACGTACTGCGCAGGTGCATGTTCCATAAACTGCAAGCGAAGTCGTATCCACCGCGAACGAAGGAGTCACGGCCCAAGAACGAAAGAGCTCAACTAACGTGAATGAGAAATGAAGCAACAACGCGCCCATAGCTACCACTAACGACACAGCCACACAGAAAAGAGGATTCTGCGCTGCACCCCAGAGTCAAACGTGAGAGGCTACGGAGGCCCCACAGGTCCACAAAGATAGTACGAAAGGCGCAGGCGTCACCGCCATATTGTGAGTGGCACTACTGCGGAGTGAAGGCGCAGGCGTCACCGCCATATTGTGAGTGGCACTACTGAGGAGTGAAGTTAGGAATAATGTGCTGCTTGGGATTGTACAAACCGCTGAACGCTTTACACCAAATTCAAACACAATAAAGCTCAACGATACAAACACGAGCCCACCTGGATAAGATCAATGAACGCAGGCGTCTACAACGCGCGTCTGAAACTGTGGAAGCAAAGCAGGCACGGGTTCAAAACGAACTACCTCGACTGACGGATATACAAACACTAGCCCGCCTGGATACAATCAATGAACGCAGGCGCCTACAACGTGCGTCTGAAATGCCGCGGGCACGGCTCCAAAACGAACAAGCTCGACTAATGTATTTCAGGATACCTAACGCCGGGGGTAGGCGAGCGAAGCGAGCAGGGGGCGGAGCCCCCTTGTAATAGAATAAAAGAAAAACAAAACAGATTAACATAAAACATAAATAGAAATAAAATATATGAACATAAAATAAAATACATAATAAATAGAAGTAATATTGTATACATAAAAAATAGAAGTAATGTTATATAATCACAAAGAGGAAACCATCAGTATTACTGAAGGTCACGGAATGCAAGTGAATAGAAATGAGTCTTTAATCTCGTTTTGAATTGTAGATGACTCCTTTATATGATGTGGTAAAGAGTTCCACAGGTGAGGGGCAGCAGCTGCAAAAGCCCTGTCCCCCTTAGTTTTACACTTGGTACGAGGGACAACCAGAGACAGCTGACCAGAAGATCTAAGCACTCTGGATGGCTGGTGTAAAACACACAGTTCAGATAAATAGGCAGGAGCAAGCCCATGTAAAGATTTAAAAACTAGCAGCAAGATTTTAAAATCAATTTGAAAACTGACAGGCAGCCAGTGTAAAGAAGCTAATATTGGAGAAACAGAATCAGATTTTCTTGCCCCAACCAGAAAGCGAGCGGCAGCATTTTGGACCAACTATAACTTGTGTATCAGGGATTTATTAATCCCAGAATACAGCGATTTGCAGTAATCAAGGCGAGAAAAAATAAACGCATGAGTAGCTATCTGAAGATCCCTAGAAGATAAAAAAGGCTTTATCTTACCTAATAGACGAAGTTGGAAAAAGCAACTCTTGACTACAGAATTTACTTGTTTCTCAAAAGAGAGGTTACTATCAAAGGTAACACCAAGATTGCGGACTTGAGGTTTGGAAAAGACAGAGAAATTGCCAAGAAGTCCAAGACCAATTTGGGCTTTAGCTAATGGACCCACTATAAGCACCTCCATTTTATTTTGATTAGGATCAAGAACATTATTGGCCATCCAGGATCTTAGTTCAGACAGACAGTTGTGGAGTTGATTTGTTGTAGAGTTGCAGACAGAAATATAAACCTGAGTATCATCAGCATAGCAGTGAAAAGAAATGTTAAATTTCCTAAAAATAACTCCAATAAGGTGAAGGTATATGGAGAATAAAATAGGACCTAAAATAGATCCCTGAGGAACACCATATTTAAGAGGAGCAGTAGAAGAAGAAGATGAATTAAAAGTCACTGAAAAGTGTCTACCAGTTAAATATGACCTGAACCAGTTAAGAGCAGCCCCTTTAAACCCAACAAGATGTTCAAGCCGCAATAACAATATCTCATGGTCAACCTCCTCTTTGCTCGATCAGCTGCTGGATTGCTGCTGCTGCTGCCGTGCCACATGATCTGCATTTCGTCTCTCTTCTCCTCCAGACATCCTCAAACACTTTTTGATCTCTTTTCACTGTTCTGTTATTTCACCGAGTAATATTTTCCATTTGTTTTGGCTAATGTGATGTTTACTCTCATTTTTTGAGACTTTCAAATTTTCCTACTTCCATTATCTCTAACCCGCTCTGCATGTGCATCACGGGACTGCTTCCAAAGGTTGTACAGTGCATCCGGAAAGTATTCACAGCACATCACATTTTCCACATTTTGTTATGTTACAGCCTTATTCCAAAATGGATTAAATTCATTTTTTTCCTCAGAATTCTACACACAACACCCCATAATGACAACATGAAAAAACTTTACTTTAGGTTTTTGCAAATTTATTAAAAATAAAAAAATGGAGAAAGCACATGTACAGTGGTGTGAAAAACTATTTGCCCCCTTCCTGATTTCTTATTCTTTTGCATGTTTGTCACACAATATGTTTCTGATCATCAAACACATTTAACCATTAGTCAAATATAACACAAGTAAACACAAAATGCAGTTTTTAAATGATGGTGTTTATTATTTAGGGAGAAAAAAAATCCAAACCTACATGGCCCTGTGTGAAAAAGTAATTGCCCCCTTGTTAAAAAATAACCTAACTGTGGTGTATCACACCTGAGTTCAATTTCCGTAGCCACCCCCAGGCCTGATTACTGCCACACCTGTTTCAATCAAGAAATCACTTAAATAGGAGCTGCCTGACACAGAGAAGTAGACCAAAAGCACCTCAAAAGCTAGACATCATGCCAAGATCCAAAGAAATTCAGGAACAAATGAGAACAGAAGTAATTGAGATCTATCAGTCTGGTAAAGGTTATAAAGCCATTTCTAAACCTTTGGGACTCCAGCGAACCACAGTGAGAGCCATTATCCACAAATGGCAAAAACATGGAACAGTGGTGAACCTTCCCAGGAGTGGCCGGCCGACCAAAATTACCCCAAGAGCGCAGAGACGACTCATCCGAGAGGTCACAAAAGACCCCAGGACAACGTCTAAAGAACTGCAGGCCTCACTTGCCTCAATTAAGGTCAGTGTTCACGACTCCACCATAAGAAAGAGACTGGGCAAAAACGGCCTGCATGGCAGATTTCCAAGACGCAAACCACTGTTAAGCAAAAAGAACATTAGGGCTCGTCTCAATTTTGCTAAGAAACATCTCAATGATTGCCAAGACTTTTGGGAAAATACCTTGTGGACTGATGAGTCAAAAGTTGAACTTTTTGGAAGGCAAATGTCCCGTTACATCTGGTGTAAAAGGAACACAGCATTTCAGAAAAAGAACATCATACCAACAGTAAAATATGGTGGTGGTAGTGTGATGGTCTGGGGTTGTTTTGCTGCTTCAGGACCTGGAAGGCTTGCTGTGATAGATGGAACCATGAATTCTACTGTCTACCAAAAAATCCTGAAGGAGAATGTCCGGCCATCTGTTCGTCAACTCAAGCTGAAGCGATCTTGGGTGCTGCAACAGGACAATGACCCAAAACACACCAGCAAATCCACCTCTGAATGGCTGAAGAAAAACAAAATGAAGACTTTGGAGTGGCCTAGTCAAAGTCCTGACCTGAATCCAATTGAGATGCTATGGCATGACCTTAAAAAGGCGGTTCATGCTAGAAAACCCTCAAATAAAGCTGAATTACAACAATTTTGCAAAGATGAGTGGGCCAAAATTCCTCCAGAGCGCTGTAAAAGACTCATTGCAAGTTATCGCAAACGCTTGATTGCAGTTATTGCTGCTAAGGGTGGCCCAACCAGTTATTAGGTTCAGGGGGCAATTACTTTTTCACACAGGGCCATGTAGGTTTGGATTTTTTTTTCTCCCTAAATAATAAAAACCACCATTTACAAACTGCATTTTGTGTTTACTTGTGTTATATTTGACTAATGGTTAAATGTGTTTGATGATCAGAAACATTTTGTGTGACAAACATGCAAAAGAATAAGAAATCAGGAAGGGGGCAAATAGTTTTTCACACCACTGTATATGGCTTGAATGTGCTGCATATGAGGTGCGGTGAGCAGACCTCAACTTGTGAGACTCCAGGATGGTGTGAGCACCACAAGGAGCAGGCCTGTCTCCTTCACTCTTCACTCTGAACACCTCTGATTATAAATATAACAGCAGGTCTGGTCACTTGCAGAAATTCTCAGATGATTCTGCACTTATGGGCTGTACTGATAAGAAGGATGAGACAGGGGAGGGAAGTCAGGGGGAGAACTTTGAGAATTGCCTGCAACTTAATATCAGAAAAACCAAGGAACTGCATATTGACTTTCACCACACCAGAGAGCCTCCATGTCCGGTCACTAATCAGGTAGAAGAAGTGACAGTTGTGCACTCCTACAAGTTCTTGGGGGGTCCACATCAATGACATGCTGGACTGGTCTTGTAACACAGAGGAACTATAAAAGAAAGGGCAGAGTGGGCTTTTTTTTCAAAGGAGACTGTGATTCTTTAATGTAGGAAGTGACATCCTGCACATCTTCTATAACTCTGTGATGGCCAGTGTGGTGTGCCGGGCGGGTAACTTCACTTCAGGAGAGGACAACCGAATCAACAGGCGAATTAAAAAGGCAAGATCAGTTATGGGACACACTCTGGACCCCCAGGAGGTCGTAGAGAAGGAGAGGATTAAAACAAAACTGAGTGCCATTACGAACAATGTTGCACATCCTCTCTGTGACACAACAACACGAGGACTTTCAGTCAATGGATTATTCAGAAGAAGTGTGTCAAGTAACAATACGGGGACTCCTTCATACCAACAGCAATACGTCTATATAGTGATTCACTGGGACTGGGACTACCAAGTCAGCAGCTTTCTTCTCTTTGTTTTTAATTTTGTTTTCCTTTTTAGTCATTCTGATCCATGTTCAGACCATAGAGTGCGTATCTATCTATCTATCTATCTATCTATCTATCTATCTATCTATCTATCTATCTATCTATCTATCTATCTATCTATTGTACAGTGCCTTTCATATCTATCTATAATATAGTGCCTTTCGTATCTATTATGTAGTGCCTTTTGTATCTATCTATCTATCTATCTATCTATCTATTATATAGTGCCTTTCATATCTATCTATCTATTATATAGCACCTTTCATATCTATCTATCAATATCTATCTGTCCATTATATAGTGCCTTTCATATCAATCTATCTATTATATAGCAACTTTCATATCTCTCTGTCTGTCTATCTATCTATTATATATTGCCTTTTGTTTCTATCTATCTATCTATCTATCTATCTATCTATCTATCTATCTATCTATCTATCTATCTATCTATCTATCTATCTATC
Organism: Erpetoichthys calabaricus; assembly: GCF_900747795.2. Lineage (NCBI taxonomy): Eukaryota > Metazoa > Chordata > Cladistia > Polypteriformes > Polypteridae > Erpetoichthys > Erpetoichthys calabaricus. The sequence continues at coordinate 187,772,864 of NC_041400.2, forward strand.
GTGCCTTTCCTTTTCATTTCCTATTCATATCTATCTATCTATCTATCTATCTATCTATCTATCTATCTATCTATCTATCTATCTATCTATCTATCTATCTATCTATCTATCTATCTATTATATAGTGCCTTTCGTATCTATCTATCTATCTATCTATCTATCTATCTATCTATCTATCTATCTATCTATCTATTGTATAGTGCCTTTCATATCTATCTATTATATAGTGCCTTTTGTATCTATTATGTAGTGCCTTTTGTATATATCTATCTATCTATCTATCTATCTATCTATCTATCTATCTATCTATCTATCTATCTATTATATACAGTAGTGCCTTTCATATCTATCTATCTATTATATAGCACCTTTCATATCTATCTATCGATATCTATCTGTCCATTATATAGTGCCTTTCGTATCAATCTATCTATTATATAGCAACTTTCATATCTCTCTGTCTATCTATCTATCTATTATATAGTGCCTTTCATATTTATGTATGTATCTATCTATTATATAGTGAATTTTTTGTATCTATCTATCTATCTATCTATCTATCTATCTATCTATCTATCTATCTATCTATCTATCTATCTATCTATCTATCTATCTATCTATCATATAGTGCCTTCCATATCTATCTATCTATCTATCTATCTATCTATCTATCTATCTATCTATCTCCAAGCTCCAGATGATGGTAATGGACCTTTACATTGGTCTGCCAAATCTGAGAAGAAGTGAAGCAGCATCATCATGGTCAAATTGGAAAGGATTTTTTATTGAGCAAAAACGAGACCAGCTGTGAAATTGATTGGGTTGAGTCATTAAGAATAAAATAACCCAGTGTAGGTTTTATTGGAAAAGTGTGAAAAGAGTAGCAATATCATGGCTTCAATTAGGAAGAGCATAAAGACAATACAAAATTAACAATACAAATTTATCAAAGAGCACACACTGTGACTGACATTATTCAAGTACAGACATACCAGAGGGTCCAGTTTCACTGGTTGTTGCCTAATCCTCCTTCTATCTTGAGATTTTGTATTGTGCGTAAAATTCAAGGCTTGTGAAATCTGAGGAGCCGGGTTTGGAGCACCTGACAGGAGTCTGGTTTTGAGTAATTCGGCCTCCAATCTGTTCACAGGAAGCAGGAGGTCTCTGCTATTAGGCCGGGAAAAGCCATCACCTGTTTGTGTGCTGTGCTGTGGGACTTGGGCAGAAAAACTCGATAAACTTCTTGCCATTTTATACTGTAAAAAAAAAAAAAGAAAGCAGATGAAAGTTAAATTTACTTTGAAAATGATTATTAATCTAATAACTGTAGTGAGCATTGCAAATAAATCTTCAGTTTTCCTCAGTAATGCAAAGAAAAATTCTTAATGTACTGTACATCTCAATTATGTGAGACCTCATCATAACTGGAATGAATATCTTTGAGGACACCAATCAAGTAAATTTTCATCTTTAATGGAACATCAATCAGTCCAATCCTGAAGATCCCAAGTTGTTCCAAAACATTGATGTAAGTAAGTTGTGAAAATCATTGTCAAATAAATGTCTTTACTCCGTCAATACTGTTTTAGCTCTAGACGGTGCTGTTTTTGTATTTAAGACCTTTCTATGTGTGTTTGCCTATAATGCACAAAGCACCTATTGCGATAGCCACGTCTGTCTGTCTGTCTCTCCGTCTGTCTGTCCACATGAAACAAATCGACCACCCATGGATGGATTTGGTTGAAACATGGCACACTTATTCTGCAAGGAAATTTGTTGAGGCATTTTGAACAGATGGTGCTGAACAAAGTTTTAAAAATTTCAAAATCTCCCATTGAAAAGCATTGGCGAATTTACAGATTTGGCAGTCTTAAGTTGAAGAAACTTTCTGTGCAGCTTCAACTACGAATGAGTTTATTGTTTCAATTTTACCTTAAATGTGGTTAGACCAACTTGTATATTTAGTATTTTTTTCTCTTTTTCATCTCTGATAGTCACTACTGATAGCAAACAGATCCCCAGTACAAGTTAACTAAGCACCAGCAGGCCGTGTGCGTGGGTAGGAAGTCACTATCACTGGCTGTTTGAGCGCACTTGGGAACTGCAAAGATAACCTTTGTATGAGCAAATGATTTCTGTTTTATGAAGTCTTCCCTGCGGCTTGTGTGCAAGCAAAAGAGAACGAGTGCATCAGTACCGGCGTCCTCCTGATAATCTAACCTCACTAGCGTTGGACCCGAGCGTCACTCAGGCGGTGAAAACAGTGCTAAAAGCATTAGTGCCACATCTCTTGTGAGCATTACCCCCAAGAATTACTAACAGCGGTAGCACCGAGCGTTACCCGGGCATCGGTGTAGGTGTTTCTTACGTAAGCATTAGGCCCATGTGTTACCATGGCAATGGTAAGAACATAATGGCATCTGGTAAGAAATATTTTTCCGCAGCCCAGATGTTGCTCCCTCTTGATAGAGATACCCGCAGTGATAGTGAGGAGCCCCTCATCAGCAGTGATGACGAAGTGAACCTGTTATCAGGCAGCGAAACTGAAACGGAGAGTGAAACCGAAAGTGACGCTCACATTTGGATTTCTTTTGACCCTGATTCAAATAAACCAGCACCACCTCGCTTGGATTTTGTGGGTGAGCCAGGAACAAAGTGAATGTTGACAGCCAAGATCCACTTACTTACCTGAAGTTATTTGTTGATGACGATGTGGTGAAAGAATTGATGTTGAGACAAATCGTTATGCTGAAGAGTGTCGGGTAAATGACCGTACACTAGAGCAGTTCTCCTGTTCAAACATCATCATCACTATTATTATTATTACTAGGGGGCTTCCCCTGCTCGCTTTGCTCACCAGCCACTTCGCGTCTCTGCCGATTGTGTTGTGAAGAGGGGGGCTGAACGCACCCCAAGGAGATATGGTCGCTCCTCCGAAACCCCCTCTTAAGCATTTTTTTACCTCCTCTTTGCTTGATCAGCTGCTGGCTTTCTGCTGCTGCATTTATAAGCCTGTCCCACAGCTGTCCTACTCTCTGTCTTTTATTTTCGGCCCCGGTCTGGTTAAATCTCTTGGAACAAAGTCCTGTCTCGCAGGACATGAGTTCTTCATATTTTACTTATAATTTAAAAAAAGAATACGACTCTGAAAATCTAACAACATGACATGAAAGTTCAATATATTCCGAAAAGAATGATACCAAACATACATATGAAGGTTTAAAAATAAGCTGATTAAAAGCGTGACAAAAAAGTGACCAAATAAAAACATCACGATTGCACTTTTAGGCTTAGGATTTTATATATATACAGAGTAGATTATTATCATTATTATTATTATTATTATTATTATTTGTACCATTATTATACATTTTACACTTCTGACTTGTACTTTTAGTGTTTTGCATATTTTTGACAGTATATATGGTATTATTATTATATTATTAATATTCATATTATTCATTTTATATCATTATTATTATCAATATTATTATTTTTTGTATAATTATTATACTCTTTACACTTCTGACATGTACTTTTAGTGTTTTGCGTGTTTTTGACAATATATATGGTATTATTATTATTATTAATTTCATATATTATTATTGTTATTGGTATCATTGTTATACTTTTTACACTTCTGACTTGTACTTTTAGTGTTTTGCATATTTTTGACAGTATATACGGTATTATTATTATTATTTAATATTATTATTATTAATATTCATATTATATTATTATTATTATTATTTGTATCATTGTTATACTTTTTACACTTCTGACTTGTACTTTTAGTGTTTTGCATATTTTTGACAGTATATATGGTATTATTATTATTATTTAATATTATCAATATTCATATTATTCATTTTATATTATTCATTATTATTATTATTATTATTATTATTATTGGTATCATTATTATACTTTTTATACTTCTGACTTGTACTTTTAGTGTTTTCGCATATTTTTGACCGTATATACAGTATTATTATTATTTAATATTATTATTATTATTATTAATATTCATATTATTCATTTCCTATTATTATTATTATTGGTATCATTATTATACTTTTTACACTTCTGGTTTGTACTTTTAGTGCTTTACACATTTTACAGAAGAAAGATGAGATTTTTAAAAAATGTTAATTTTCAAGTCAAAAAATGCAACACTTTTTACATGTTTTTTTTTTTTTTCTCTGCAGGGTGGCCGGGCTCTCCCTTACAGACAGGGTGAGAAGAGCAGACATCCAGGAGAGGTTGAGAGCAGAGCCGTTGACTCTCTGAATCGAGAGGAGCCAGTTGAGGTGGTCTGGGCGTCTGATACGAATGCCTCCTGGACGCCTCCCTGTGGAGGTCTTACAGGGATGACCATCTGGAAGGAGACCACAGGGCTTACTGGGAGGATTATATCTTATATTAGGATTATATACAAGTGTGGCTGTGGAAAGTGACATATGGGCCTCATTGCTAAGACTGTTGCCCTGAGTTTCAGATATGCGGTGGAAAACGAACGAATGAATGAATAGTTATACAAGTTTCATTTCATATATGACATTCTCAAGAAAAGAACAAATTAATTACAATGTTTTGTTTTATTATGTAATATTAATTGGAAATTGCTAATTCTGTGTGTGTATGTACTGTATGTGTGTGTGTGTGTGTGTGTGTGTCCAAGCCTGTTTTCAGTCTTTTGCTCAATCCTGGTGAGACAGTCTTTGACCCTGGAAACCCTGAAATGGATTGAGAAGGTTCTAGAACCTTCCAGTCCAATCCTGAAGGTCCACGGTGAGTGCAGATTTTCAGTCCAACCAGTTTGGTAATAAGAAGCCAGACCTAGTAGATAATGAAACTTGGTATTTAATTCTATGGCTTGTTGGTGCTTTCATTCTTTATCTCATTATTATTATTATTATTATTATTATTATTATTATTATTATTCACCTTGCCCTCTCTGTTTGTCTGGGTCAAATTTTGCAATCAATTTTTTTCCTTCAGACTTTACATGCATGCTGATCTCCAGTGAGAATGCAGTATTTCATCAGTTTTGATCCAGGATCTGTAATGCTGATGACATCAAATTTAAATTTCTCATTTCTTTATATTATACTTTTTACACTTATATATATATATATATATATATATATATATATATATATATATATATATATATATACCAGTAATGGCGCACTGCATGATAACGTGCAGTGAATCCACTTGACATGAGCATTCCTAGTTCTCATCCTCTTTCTCTGTACGTTTACCATTCGTTTGCTCAGATGTCAATGCATTTGCTGTTTCCTGAGCAGCTCTTCTTATCTCCACCCTAGCGGCCCGCTTCTTCTCTTCTTTCGTGGGCATCTTTTCGTGTTTAATCTGATTAAGTCAGTGTTTGTGTTGCAATTACTTAGTACATTTTCTTTAATTTTTCACTTAAGCTGGCATTTAAGTCTTCAATGAATGATTTAAGATATGAAGCGGTAGGGGAAGTGATGGCGAAGGTGGTAGGGAATGAGAATGGCACCCGTATGCATGTGCCGCACGGCCGCCCTGCTGATCGCTGCCAAGAGTTGATTCTACAATGAAATAAAGTAAAAATAAAAAGAGGAAAAACATTGGAGCTCAATCATCACCCCGAAAGTGGATAGCAGACATCACATTGTATGTGTGTACCAAATTTCAGGTCAATAGTTAATACGGTTTACAATGTACAGGTGATTTAAAATCCTGGACAGACAAACGAACAGCCACGGTAGCCTATTATATATAAAGGGTAGATATATATATATTGTGGCGGACAGCTGGGACTCATGCCCGGCTGGGACGCCCCTTTGACAGTAGATTCCGGGGGAGCAGCCTTGGGATCCACGCTACGTCCCCCGGAACACTTGGTGGCAGCCCCGCTGGGTTGCATCGGTGCCACAGGCATGGGACTTAAGAGCTCATCCCTGTTGGGTTCTGTGGCCACCGCCAGGGGGAGCTGCAAGGCTTCCACACCTGGAAGTGCAGCCTAATTTAGGTTAATTGCCACCTGAAGCACTTCTGGGTGGGCCATAAAGAGAGCCTGTGGCCACTACTCAGGGCGCCAGAGTCGGGAGGAAGAGGAGGACAAAGCTGCCTGCAAGCTGTGGAGGAAGAACCTTTGTTTTGGTGTTTTGATTTTGGTGTTCGTGTGCTTTTTGGGATTGTGCTGTGCCTGTGGGACACAGGGAAGACGTGCCCCACAGGTGAAGAAAAATAAACTTGTGTTTTGTTTTACACGTGTCTCTGTTGTAAGTCTGTGTCGGGTTGGGCGCCTACTGTATATAGCACCTCTCACAATATATACTGTATATGTATGTATATATATATTGTGGAGATCAGCCTCAACACAGACAGGCAGACACCAATAGTTCAAACACCACCACACGTTTATTTACAATATTTACAATAAATAATGTCCCGCACACAACCCAGTGCCCCTGCACCACACACCCTCAGGCCAGGCCACTCAAAATCCTGTCCTCTCTTCGCCGCCTCCACTCCTCTCCTCTGAGCTTCATTCTTTTCCACCCGACTCCAGATGATGACTGGAGGGAGGCGGCCCCTTTTATGTCCACCCGGATGTGCTCCAGGTGCCTCCTGATGAGCTTCCTGCGGCACTTCCTGGTGTGACGGAAGTGCCGCATGAGCACCCGGAAGCACTCCGGGAGTCCCTGGTAAGTGCTGACGTCCAGGGCCACCGGCCCCTACAGGGTTGAGCTTCCATGCTCATTTCCCGTGGCATCCACACAAACCAGGACGGCTGCCCTCTCGTGGCATAGTCCCTCTCCCGGTCCTTCTTGGTGTCCCAGCTGGGCACAGCCCCCAGCCACTATATACATACAGTATATGGGCGGCACAGTAGCGCAGTGGGTAGCGCTGCTGCCTCGCAGTTAAGAGACCTGGGTTCGCTTCCCGGGTCCTCCCTGCGTGGAGTTTGCATGTTCTCCCCGTGTCTGCGTGGATTGCCTCCCACAGTCCAAAGACATGCAGGTTAGGTGGATTGGCGATTCTAAATTGGCCCTAGTGTGTTTGTGTGTGTCCTGCGGTGAGTTGGCACCCTGCCCGGGATTGGTTCCTGCCTAGTGTCCTGTGTTGGCTGGGATTGGCTCCAGCAGACCCCCGTGACCCTGTGTTCAGATTCAGCGGGTTGGAAAATGGATGGATATATATATATATATATATATATATATATATATATATATATATATATATATATATATATATATATATATGGTGAGAGACGGCCGGCAGCTCAATCCAACTGGAACGTCCCAGAATGGGAAGAATGGAGAAGGGCAGCCTTTCCAGGACACTGCCTCTCCCAGGACGCTAGGTAGCAGCTTCCCTAGACGGTAACTGTACCCTGGACTCCCTCAGGGCATCATAGGACATGGAGTCCATTTTCTCAGCCCTGTTCGGTGCTCATAAAGGACCTGGGGACTCCTACTTTTCCTACAACCCGGAAGTACTTCGGAGTCACGAGGACTGAAGCCCACAGTACTTCCGGGATGCTTGAGGACTGATGATGTGGCGTTTGACCCAGAAGAAGAGAAGGAGCACTTCCGGGTCAAGGAATATATAAAGGACAGTTCGAGACCTAGCAAGCGGAGCCGGAGTTGGGAGGGTGTGTGACGGAGGTGCTGGGAGTGGAGGATTATTGTATTATTGATTATTTGTATTGCTGAATTGTGGCGATTGTGGTGCTTTGTGCACTTTATTCAAGAAAAGAATTAAAATTCTACTTGGTGCTTTTATACAGGTGTCCTGAACATCTGTCTGCTGGGTTTCATGAGGCAACAGTGTCCCCTAGCATCCTATATATATATATATATATATATATATATATATGTATATGGTTGAAATAGTTTACTGTCAAATAAATGCAAAGAGTACACGACACGTGTTTCGCCCTCATTCTGGGCTCATCAGGCGTACACACTCCACTGCACTCCCTCTCGGGAATTGAACCTCGGACGTCAGCGCCAGAGGCGATGCCCCTAACGTTGCGCCACGGCGTGTGGTTCGTTTATTTGACAGCATGTAGATCGGGGTAATTACATTCACGGCATTCGTAGTCTGTGTCACAATCTGATTGTATGGGTGGTTACCTACCAGGTTGTGGTTGGCCAGCAATCTGCTAACATCCGCCACGGTGCCCTCAGTTTGTGAGGAGCAGATCATAGAATGGTTGAAATAGTTTAATGTTAGCAGATTGCTGGCCAACCACAAGCGTTACCTGGTAGGTAACCACCCATACAATCAGATTGTGACACAGACTACGAATGCCGTGAATATAGATAGATATATGTATATATATAGGGCGAAACACGTGTCGCGTACTCTTTGCATTATTTGTCAGTAAACTATTTCAACCATTCTATGATCTTCTTCTCACAACTGAGGGCACCGTGGCGGATGTTAGCAGACTTACTGGCCAACCACAACCTGGTAGGTAACCACCCATACAATCAGATTGTGACACTGACTACGAATGACGTGAATATATATATTTACACTAGCCATCCCCTGCAGCTCTGCCCACGTATTAGTGAAACAGGACAGTGAGGAGGGCCCTGCCTGGCTCCTCACTCCTGACGTCATGCTTCCCCCTTATCTCAGCCCGGAGCCTCTGTCTCGGATTAGCACGAAATTGTCACTCCTGCAAGCGATCTTTTGATTCTTAACGCAATGAGAGAAGTCGTAAAATCAACCGGAATGTTTAAGCAAATTCTAGAAAAAAAGCCCAATTTAAATTCATGAAGTAGTTCTCTCGTTCGTTAGCTAAACGGATATAAGATACGCCCCGAGGCTGGCGCGTGAGTGAGGAGGGCCCCACCCCTCTTCCCTCTGCCCGCTGCATCTCACTCGGATCTGTGCTATTAAATCGGTACCACAAGCCAACTCTGATACATAGCGGAATGAGAGAAGTCACAAGATCAGGCAGGAGGAGGAGTATAGGAACCTAATCAAGGACTTTGTTAAATGGTGCGACTCAAACCTCCTACAACTAAACACCAGCAAAACCAAGGAGCTGGTGGTGGATTTTAGGAGGCCCAGACCCCTCATGGACCCTGTGATCATCAGAGGTGACTGTGTGCAGAGGGTGCAGACCTATAAATACCTGGGAGTGCAGCTGGATGATAAACTGGACTGGACTGCCAATACTGATGCAAGAGAGGACAGAGCTGACTATACTTCCTTAGAAGGCTGGCGCCCTTCAACATCTGCAATAAGATGCTGCAGATGTTCTACCAGACGGTTGTGGCGAGCGCCCTCTTCTACGCAGTGGTGTGCTGGGGAGGCAGCATTAAAAAGAAAGATGCCTCACACCTGGACAAACTGGTGAGGAAGGCAGGCTCTAATGTATAGAGCTGGTCAGGTTGACATCCGTGGTAGAGCGATGGGCGCTGAGCAGACTCCTGTCAATCATGGAGAGTCCACTGCATCCACTAAACAGGATCATCTCCAGACAGAGGAGCAGCTTCAGCAACAGACTGCTGTCACCGTCCTGCTCCACTGACAGACTGAGGAGATCGTTCCTCCCACAAACTATGTGACTCTTCAATTCCACCCAGGGGGGGAGGGGGGGTCTATCTATCTATTATATAGCACCTTTCATATCTATCTATCTATTATATAGTGCCTTTCATATCTATCTATCTATCTATCTATCTATCTATCTATCTATCTATCTATCTATCTATCTATCTATCTATCTATCTATCTATCTATCTATCTAACTAAATCAACTGGAGTGTTCAAGCAAATTCTAGAAAAAACCCGATCTAAATCCGTTAAGTAGTTCTATCGTGAAAAGCGGACAGACAGACAGACAGACGTTGGATTTTATATATAGAGAGAGATAGTACTTTTAGTCAACACACACATATATGAATTAGCAGTGTTAGTCAAGTGGTTAGCATGCATAGATTCCTCAAAAGATGTAAAAAAACTAGAAACTAGAAAACATTTCCAATTATAACCATCGTCCTACATACTTTGATCAACTTTTGATGAGTCATTTTCTTTCCATAGATAAGCTGGTTAGAAATTTCACTTTAATGAATCTATGCAATTTAATTTAATTAAATTTATTCTTTCATGTGTGCCCTACCATTTCATTACTATTTTGCCCTTCCGGTTTCTCTGCGTCCTTATCTCCGCTGACATCTCCTGGACAGAAAACATCACAGCAGTCATCAAGAAGGCTCAGCAGCGGTTACACTTCCAGAGGGTCCACAGAAAGCACAACCTGGACTCCAAACGGCTACTGACCTTCTACTGCTTGTCCATCGAGAGCCTGCTGACGTACTGTATCACAGTATGGTACGGCAGCTGCACCATGGCAGACAGAGAGAGGCTTCAGAGAGTAGTAAAGGCAGCACAGAAGATCATCGGCTGCCCTCTCCCCTCCTTGATGGACATTTAAACCTCCTGCTGCCTCAGCAGAGCAAAAAACATCATCAAGGACAGCTCCCACCCTGGCTCTGATCTGTTTGACCTGCTGCCCTCAGGGAGGCGCTACAAGTGCATCACAACAAGGACAAACAGACTCGAGAACAGTTTTTTCCCAAAAGCCATAACCATTCTAAACTCACACGGGCACTGACTACACAGTCTAACCCCCCAACCCCTGGACTTCCTTCTATCCATCAACTGTGCAATATCCAATATCTAAATGGTACTGATAATAACTGTGTAATATCTGTATACTGTACAATATCATTACTCTCAGGGTCCAATATCTACTACTCACTGCACATGATCATCATTATTGTGCAATATTTAAATAATGTGCAATAACCCAGTAGTGCAATAGTTATTTATTCTTTCCATATGTATATAGCGTTGCAGAACTTTTTTTTGCAACATTTTGCACCATTTGTTTATTTGTTTGTTGTGTTCTACATATACAGTATGTCTGCACTGGAGGAGCTGCTTTTAATCTCATTGTACATGTGTATAGTGACAATGAAAGGTATTCTATTCTATTCTATTCCTTTTTAGTCAGATATGACTGACAAAATCTTAGTACAAGAAAAAAACATTTTTTTTTACCAGCAGACCCCCATGACCCTGTGTTAGGATATAGCGGGTTGGAAAATGACTGACTTTTTTGTGCGTTTTTGAATAAAATTTAATCACTTAAAAATCTTTTTTTTATATTATTTTTTCTGAGAACACTATCCGTATGTTTCCTGATGTGGGACAGATGTGTACGTCTTGGTCCTTCCCTTCTCTCAAATTTATTTCAAAACCGTTTATTACCACAGATACTTCATGATGCATGCGCACGTTAGCTGGAGAGCCGGGGGTTCCTTTGTCATTTGCAGCTCACATTTAACTAATGGCTAATTAAGAAAATAGGCAGCAATTAAAAACTAAATGCAGCAGTTTGAAACTAACATTCTGAATTGTAACAAAGTTGACTAAAATTAAGCCAAATTAAAAAAAATATATATTGCTTTATTAGTATATAAACTGGTTCTAATTAAGGAACTGGTTACAGCAAAAACCTGCAGCCACTACGGACCTCCAGGACTGGAGCTCTGTACCCCTGTTCCTGAAATCAGTCCATTGAGGGCTACGGTGCCTGCACAATCCTTGAATGCACCTGAATGTTACACCAGGGGTCAGTCAGTCATTTCCCAACCCGCTATATCCTAACACAGGGTCACGGGGGGTCCACTGGAGCCAATCCCAACCAACACAGGGTGCAAGGCAGGAACAAGAGCAGGGCACACACACCCACACACCAAGCACACACTAAGGACAATTTAGGATCGCCAGTGTACCTAACCTGCATGTCTTTGGACTGTGGGAGGAAACCCACGCAGACACGGGAAGAACATGTAAACTCCACGCAGGGAGGACCTGGGAAGCGAACCCGGGTCTCCTTACTGCAAGGCAGCAGCGCTACCCACTGCGCCTTACACCAGGGGTTCATTTTCTAAATTGTTACGGAATGTGCCTGCCATACACACAGTGTTGCCAGGTCTGCAGCTTTCCCGTTTAATTGACTTATTATTGATTGGTGTCCAAGGGGGAAAATTGGGTTCTTTTTCTGAGCTTCTTATTTAAAAACAAAGTAGTGTTTTAGGGCTATATTTCAAATAGATTTCCTGTTCCAAAGAATCTTCACCTGATGACTTCAGACCAATGGCATTTGTGTCTCACATCATGAAGACCTTTGAGAGGCTGGTCCTGGACTATAGGAGACCTCTGGTGGTAGACCACCTGGACCCACTGCAGTTTGCCTATCAGACAAAGACTGGAGTGGAGAATGTGGTTATCTCTCTGCTCCACAAGGCTTATTCTCACCTGGACAAAGCTGGTGGCACATGTGAGGATTATGGTTTTTTGTATCATTAGTGCCTTCAATACCTTCAAGCCAGGTGTAAATTCAGAGATATGCAGGTGCCACTGCCACTGAACATTGACGGCTCAACTGTGGAGGTCGTCAATAGCACCAAATTCCTGGGTGTCCACCTGGCAGAGAACCTCACCTGGTCCCACAACACCAGCTCTTTAGCCAAGAAATCCCAGCAGCAGCTCTACTTTCCGCGTAGGCTGAGGAAAGCCCATCTTCCACCAGCTACTCTAACAACATTCTACAGAGGAACCATAGAGAGCATCCTGAGCAACTGCATCACTGTCTGGTTTGGAAATTGCACGGTCAGGGATCGCAAAGCCCTACAACAGATAGTGAAGACAGCTGAGAAGATCATCGGTGTCTCTCTTCCCTCCATCATGGACATTTACACCACACTCTGCATCCGCAAAGCCACCAGCATTGTGAATGATCCAACACACCTCTCTCATTCACTGTTTACACCCCTGCCATTGGGAAAAAGGTACCAAAGCATTTGGGCCCTCACCTCCAGAATGTGGAACAGTTTCTTCCCCCAAGCAGTCAGACTCCTGAACACTCATGGACCAGACTGATATCTGATATATGTGTTCTGTTCTGCAGTGTTGCACATGGTTGCACATTTGACTCACATGCACCTTGTTATATATTATGTGTCTTTATGTTATGTGTTGTGGATTCTTCGTTGTCCTGTGTTTTATGTTGCACCATGGTCCTGGAGGAACGTTGTTTCATTTCACTGTATGCTGTACTACTGTATATGGATGAAATGACAATAAATACTCTTGACGTTGATGTGGAGGAGCCGATGGTGTCCTGTCAGGCAGACTGCAGTTTGAGAGGCTCAAGGACTGCGTGAGTAACACCGGAGCACCACGACGAACAGGCCTGTCTGCTTTTCTCTTCATTCTGTACACCTCAGACTTTAAATATAACATTAGGTCGTGTCGCATTCAGAATTTCTCAGATGACTCTGCAATTCCGGGGTGTATTGATAAGGGGGATGAGACAGAAGAGAGGAGACAGGCTTTGTTTCTTGGTACATAAAGAACTGAATGCAAATTAAAATCACCAAAACCAAGGAACTGCTTATTGACTTTTGCCACACCAAACCGGTGGGAGTGGATGTAAAGATGGTGCATTGCTACAAGTACTTGGGGGTCCACATAAATGACAGGCTAGATTTGTCTCTTAACATAAGGGAACTATTTAAGAAAGGGCAGAGCTGACTGTTTATTCGTAGGAGACTGCACTCATTTAATACAATCATATGAAAAAGGTCTGGATCCCTTCTCAGCCTGCATAATAATTGACTCTCCTTTCAACAAAAAAGATAACAGTGGTATGTCTTTCATTTCCTAGGAACATCTGAGTACTGCGGTGTTTTCTGAACAAAGATTTTTAGCAACGCAGTATTTAGTTGTGTGAAATTAAATCAAATGTGAAAAACTGGCTGTGCACAAATGTGGGTCCCCTTGTAATTCTGCAGATTTGAATGCCTGTCACTGCTCAATGCTGATTACTTGGTGTGATGAGCTCATTAAGCCTTGAACTTCATAGACAATCATGAGAAAAGGTATTTTCAATACAATTACAAGTTGTGCTTCCTTCCCTTTGACTCTCCTCTGAAGAGTAACAGCATGGGATCCTCAAAGCAACTCTCTAAAGATCTGAAAACAAAGATTGTTGAGTCTCCTGGTTTAGGGGAAGGCTACAAAAAGCCATCTCAGAGGTTTAAACTGTCAGTTTCAACTGTAAGGAATGGAATCAGGACATGGAAGGCCACAGGCACAGTTGCTGTTAAACCCAGCAGTTCTGGCAGGCCAAGAAAAATACAGGAGTGGCATATGAGCAGGATTGTGAGAATGGTGACAGACAACCCACAGATCACCTCCAAAGACCTGCAAGAACATCTTGCTGCAGATGGTGTATCTGTACATCATTCTACAATTCAAACATCTGTATGGCAGGGTGATGAGAAAGAAGCCCTTTCTGCACTCACGCCACAAACAGAGTCGCTTGTTGTATGCCAATGCTCATTTAGACAAGCCAGATTAATTTTGGAACAAAGTGCTTTGGACTGATGAGGCAAAAATTGAGTTATTTGGTCAAAACAAAAAGCACTTTGCATGGCGGAAGAAGAAAACCGCATTCCAAGAAAAACACCTGCTACCTACTGTCAAATTTGGTGGAGGTTCCATCATGCTGTGGGGCTGTGTGGCTACTTCAGGGACTGGGGCCCTTGTTAAAGTCGAGGGTCAGATGAATTCAACCCAATATCAACACATTCTTCAGGATAATGTTCAAACATCAGTCACAAAGTTGAAGTGACGCAGGGGTTGGATATTCCAACAAGACAATGACCCAAAACACAGTTGGAAGTCTACAAAGTCATTCATGCAGAGGGAGAAGTACAATGTTCTGGAATGGCCGTCGCAGTCCCCTGACTTGAATATCATTGAAAATCTCTGGGATGATTTGAAGCAGGCTGTCCATCAAATTGAACTGAACTGGAGAGATTTTGTATGAAGAATGGTCAGAAATACCTCCATCCAGAATCCAGACACTCCTCAAAGGCTATAGAAGGACAGCGTCTAGAGGATGTTAGATTAGCAAAAGGAGGCTCAACTGAGTATTGATGTCATATCTCTGTTGGGTGACCATATTTATGCACCTGTCTAATTTTGTTATGATGCATATTGCATATTTTCTGTTAGTTCAATAAACTTAATGTCACTGCTGAAATCCTACTGTTTCCATAAGGCATGTCAGATATTAAAAGGAAGTTGCTACTTTGAAAGCTCAGCCAATGAGAAACAAACATCCAAAGAATTAAGAGGGGCTCACAAACTTTTTCATATGACTGTATCATCAAGACCAGGGGTCGCTAGCTCCGGTCCTGGAGGGCCGCAGTGGTTGCAGGTTTTCATTCTAACCCTTTTCTTAATCAGTGACCTGTTTCTGTTGCTAATTAACTTCTTTTAAATTCATTTTAATTGACTTGCTCTTGAAGACTCAGACCCCTTCATTGTTTCTTTTTTCTTAATCAGCAACCAAGCAATCATGAGATACAAAATGAGACAAAACAGGACCAGCAAACTATGACCATCATACAATATTTAAAAATAAAGAAAGATGAAGGTCTCAGGAATGTTGATCTGCTCAGGTCCACAAAACATTTTCACAGAGCTCTTAGAAAAGAGAAAATCAACAATCTTGGAAATGTCTGCTATTGCACAATGAGAGCAGCAGCAAGCCATAGAATTAAAGAATGGGTTTAATTAACGACGAGACTCTGCGCCTAATTAAGCAACTGGTTGGAGTTGGAGGCCCTGACTTAGTTGGTCTTCTGTTGGCTCACTCGCTTCACATTTTATTTTTGTTTGGGTGCCATTGAAGGAAAGAAATGAAACAATTCAAAGGAACAGAGAAGAAAATCAGGGGAACAAATCTCCAAAAATCAAGTCAATCAAAATGGAGGTACAAGAAGTGAATTAGCAGCAAAAACAGGTCAGTAGTTAAGAAAAGGGTTAGAATGAAAACCTGAGCCACTGGGGCCCTCCAGGACTGGAGTTAGGGACCCCTGATTTAGACACTAGATGGGGTGAACCAGCTGTAGATGCCACACGGGCTGGACAGGCATCCTGGCCAGGAAAGGGAGCAGACCTGGAAGGAAGGACTGGAAAGTGTAGATGGACAGCCCATTAAAATGAGAAGACATTGATGGAGGTTTTTTATTCCCTCAACATGCTAGATGGCAGCAGTCTCCGAGGTCGGTGCACAGTAGGAAACCAGCAGGGCAGCCCTGCTGGTTGTCACTGGGTGCCACAAGAGGGCGCTGTAAGGAGACAAGCTCCCTATTTTAGACATCCATGTGTGGCGGACGGCTGGGGATCCTGCCCTAGCCGGGATACCTGGAAGGACCGGAAGAGGGACAATACCTCCCTTGGGCCACGAGAGGGCAGCTGCCCTGGTCTGCATGGGGACCATGGGATCTGAGTTTGAAAGCTCATCCCTGTTGGGGCCTGTGGTCACCACCAGGGGGTGCCCGGACAATTATAGAGCCCTGGATGGCAGCACTTCCACCACACCAGGAAGTGCTGCCAGAAGAGCATTAGGAAGCACCTGGAGAACATCTGGGTGAAGTATAAGAGAGGCCGCCTCACTCCATTCGGAGAGCCAGAGTCAGGAGGCAGAGAACGGAGCTTGCGACGGGAGGAGTGGAGGTGGCGAAAGGAAGTCCGAAGAGAAAGAGACTGAATTGAGGGTGAATTGGGCACTATATTGTGTGTGCATTGTGTTGTGAAGAATTAAAACGTGTGTGTTTTGGGGCATTCTGTGTCTGCCTGTTTGTGTTCAGGTTCAAAGTCCACACATGCAACCCGGAAGTGCTTTCATCGGACAGTCGCCCTGGCACCAGAAGGACTCCCAGGTCTGTAATAAAAGGGACCACACTCCCTTATTCAGGCGAGTTGGAGCTGGGAGGTAGTGAAGCAACACTTGAGTGGAGGAGGGCAGAAGGAAAGTATTGTGGAGAAGAAGACCCATGTTTGTGCTTGTGCTAGAGTCACATTGGGAGGTATTTCAAATAAAAACCTTTGATTATTTGAACCTGGGACTGTACAAGTGTGTTTGTGTTGGAGTTGGGGGCTTGCTGATGCCGTGGGTTTATCACACTGCCCAACTTAGTGCCGGTCCCAAGCCCAGAGAAATAGAGAGGATTAGTTTTAGGAAGGGTTTCTGGCTGTAAAACTTTAGCCAAAACACTACGGATGGAATTACTCACATCAGGTTCGGAAAATGGTAGGACGCACCCCATAGGTGATGCACAGGGGCCTCGTCTGACTCCTGTGGAAAGAGAGTGAGGGCTACCAGGCCAAAAGCAGTCCCGGCTAGTCCAGAAGAAGACAGGGGAGGGAAAAGAAAAGAGTAAGTTAAAGGTAACAGTGGGGACACTGAATGTTGGGACAATGACTGGGAAAGGAAGAGAGTTGGCCGATTTGATGGAAAGGAGGAAGGTGGGACACAGTCGTACGGATGCATATTAGGGCCATAGAGAAGAAAAAAATATACTGTATATACGGACACAGTGAAGAAAAAAAAAGTGTATGTTGAGAATAAAGTCTTTATTCTCGACATTTCCACTTTAAAGCCTTGTTTTTTCTTTCTCTAGTTTAACTTTGCCATGTCAACTTTAATCTCGACATAAACTGCTAAATTAAACTGGAAATGTCGAGAATAAAGTGGAAATGTCGACTTTAACCTAGACGTAAACTGCAAAATTAAAGTAGAAATGTCGAGAATAAAGTGGAAATGTCGACTTTAACCTAGACGTAAACTGCAAAATTAAAGTGGAAATGTCGACTTTAACCTCGATATAAACTGCAAAATTAAAGTCGAAATGTCGAGAATAAAGTGAAAATGTCGACTTTAACCTCGACATAAACCGCAAAATTAAAGTGGAAATGTCGACTTTAACCTCAGCATAAACTGCAAAATTAAAGTGGAAATGTCGAGAATAAAGTGGAAATGTCGACTTTAATCTAGACGTAAACTGCAAAATTAAAGTGGAAATGTCGACTTTAACCTCGATATAAACTGCAAAATTAAAGTCGAAATGTCGAGAATAAAGTGAAAATGTCGACTTTAACCTCGACATAAACTGCAAAATTAAAGTGGAAATGTCGACTTTAACCTCGATATAAACTGCAAAATTAAAGTCGAAATGTCGAGAATAAAGTGAAAATATCGACTTTAACCTCGACATAAACTGTAAAATTAAAGTGGAAATGTCGAGAATAAAGTGGAAATGTCGACTTTAACCTAGACGTAAACTGCAAAATTAAAGTGGAAATGTCGAGAATAAAGTGAAAATGTCGACTTTAACCTCGACATAAACTGCAAAATTAAAGTGTAAATGTCGACTTTAACCTCGACATAAACTGCAAAATTAAAGTGGAAATGTCGAGAATAAAGTGGAAATGTCGACTTTAACCTCGACATAAACTGCAAAATTAAAGTGGAAATGTCGAGAATAAAGTGGAAATGTCGACTTTAACCTCAACATAAACTGCAAAATTAAAGTCGAAATGTCGACTTTAACCTAGACGTAAACTGCAAAATTAAAGTGGAAATGTGAAGAGCAAAGTGGAAACGTTGACTTTAACCTCGACATAAACTGCAAAATTAAAGTGGAAATGTCGAGAATAAAGTGGAAATGTCAACTTTAATCTTGACATAAACTGCTAAATTAAAGTTCTAATTAGGAAACCAGTTGGAAGAAAAACCTGCAGCCACTGCGGCCCTCCATGACTGTGATTGAGGACCCCTGCAGTAAACTGATGAGTGTTACATCAGCACTGAAGATTTAAAATCTCACAGTCTCCCAGAGTATGTACTGTATGACTCCACATTGGGAAGAGTATAACGAACACTTTTTAAATAGTTATATTTTTCATGCCACAAAGTACAACTTATTAAAAACTTAGTAATGTGGAAATAGCAAAAGAGAGAGAGAGAGAAAGACTGAGAACATGCACTGATACGGCACATTGCTGCACCCACCACATGACAAACCACCTCAGGATGCCAATTTAGGATACAAGTGAAGCCATGCAATGTGTCACATTAAGTGCAATTACTTGTGGTGTTTGGA
This sequence comes from Erpetoichthys calabaricus, assembly GCF_900747795.2. Classification (NCBI taxonomy): domain Eukaryota; kingdom Metazoa; phylum Chordata; class Cladistia; order Polypteriformes; family Polypteridae; genus Erpetoichthys; species Erpetoichthys calabaricus. The sequence goes on from NC_041400.2 coordinate 187,791,916, forward strand.
AATTAAACTATTACTTGATGTAGCTAAATGTGGCACTATGTGGTATTTAAAAAAAAAACTCTTTGATAGTCACCATATCTACCCACCCATAGTATGACAAGAAAGTTAATTAATTTTTATATTATTGAACTGGATAATCATCCATCCATCCATCCATCCATCCATTATCCAACCCGCTATATCCTAACTACAGGGTGACGGGGGTCTGCTGGAGCCAAACCCAGCCAACACAGGGTGCAAGGCAGGAAACAAACCCCGGGCAGAGTGTACACACACACACCAAGCACACACTAGGGACAATTTAGAATCGCCAATGCATCTAACCTGCATGTCTTTGGACTGTGGGAGGAAACCAGAGTACCCTGAGGAAACCCACACAGACACGGGGAGAACATGCAAACTCCATGCAGGGAGGACCTGGTCTCCTAACTGTGAGGCAGCAGCGTTACCCACTGCGCCACTGTGTCACCCTGGATAATCGTTCATTTCCAAAATACATACAAGGATACAAGGAGACACATAGGTTATTTAGCCTAAATAAATACCATACCATTTTTTAAGGGCACAAGGGTGGAACAATCCCCTGGACAGAGGAACACAACTATACACTAGGGAGAGTTTAGCATCGTCATTCCACTTAATTGCATTTCTTTGGAAGGAAACTGGAGCACCAGGAGGTAAGCTACATACCTGTAGACTTAGGGAGAACATGCAAACTCCACACAGGAAAGACTCAGGACAAGAACCCTGTTCTCCTTGCTGTTAGGCAGCTGCGCTACCACTGCACCACCTTGCTGCCTAATCAATCAATTAATAATAAGTCCCATTATCACAGTGACATGTAGTGAACTGAATCATCATTCAGCTATTCGACTATCGATCCATTTTCAATTGCCAGTTGGTGTGTCGATTATTATAATAAAACAGGAATTAACCGTTAATAGATTTTAAGGCCGGTGGAAATAACTTGTGCCAACAAAATGCCAATGCTGTCTGTAATAGTCATATACCCGATGCACAAAATCACAGCCAGCCTACATGCAACGTTCCGGCTATGCCAACGGCGCAAGGTAAACTATTCAGAGCAGTCACCAGACTAAATACCTTTCACGGTTTGACATTTTTGAAGCCTTTACCAACACACGAAAGAAAATCGCCTACGTTGACTAAGTAACTTTTAATATGACAGTATATACTTGCTGCGTAGTATACGGCGTATGTTGCGTGCGTACAGTAGTGCCCGTGAGTGCCCGCGTGACGTGATCCCCAGAACTGTGTCCAACAATTTAAAATATTTCACAGAATAAAGGAAGACACCTCACGTATTAGACTTTACTTACCTGATTTTACTTCTTTTCTCCAGTGTGTTCGATCCACTTAAATCGCAATTTAATTCCTCACTCACGATACAGAAAAGAGAGCGCAGAGCCTGGCTCTGCGTCTCTAAAGGCTGAGATGCACTTCCAGTCCTTCCAGTCGCCTCGCGGCATTCAGACAGCCACGCTTGTTTGTAGTCGCCTGGCAACAGGCATGCCTCCCAGAATGCAGCGCGAACCAACAACATGCAGAACCAAGGAGACGCGAGACAGTTATTAGGGTGAAGAGGTGGGCGTTACGTTCGCCAGCTACGCCAGTTTGAGGTCAGCTGACATGTTGAACAGCCTTCCTGAAGTGTTAGAGGAACGTTTTCAGAAAGTTTTATTTCCGATGTTGTTGCTCAAGATGATCATTTATCTTGGATGGAAATGGCGTAATTGTCTATAGCATAAAGTAGTGTACGAATCCGAATCTTTTGCCAACAAATTAATGTGGGGCGGGTTGAATGATTTCGAATGTGTTAATCAAAATCCATTCGTAGGTTGTTTACTCTTTGCTTAGACTCGTTTACTTCACTTTCTCTGTCCTTACGAAAGTTGGGATTACTTCAGTGTATAATGTTGTTGTATTTTTGGATCTCCTTATCCAAGGCAATTCACATAATGTAGTACACTGTAGTACAATGCCGGTTCTTTAATGGCATTTTATGTTGTTTTTTTTTTACTGTGTTGTGCTTGAACAAGCACCATTTCATTCTAGGAAGGGTTCTTTGCATATGAATTTAGTTGTCTGTGCTTTGAAAAACATTCTAACATGTAGAAAAAAATAAAATAAAATCTTTCATTTTTGGTAAACCGCCTAGCATGGCACTAACAGATTAAGAAAACCTGCTTGTGTCCTTTTAAAAACATGAGCCGTTGGTATTTCACAAATCTGTTCCCATCTATTAATGGTTATTTACTGTATGGAGCTTGCTTTGGATCTAAATCAATAAAGATTCTTTCTAAAACCGTCAAGTTGATGGGCCTTTTGGGAACTAAAAATTATATCCCTATGGCATCATTCTGAGGAATCACTCTGGCACTGTTATTTGTAAAAGTGTACAGTTGGCGTACTGACCCCAGTGTGTCTTTCTTCTGTTTATTGTCAAATGCTTTATATAACAGGTCTGCAAATTAAACTCCTAAATAATAGTTTTAATCATGAATAGATACTTTCTTTGCATTCATAAGCACAATAAAAATATAATTAGAATGCTTTCTTCATGTCACATTTAAGTACAAAATTGAAAAAGAAATCTACATAAAATTCATGTACACAATATTGTTCTAAATCAATTTATCCATCTATTCATTCCTTCCATCCATCCATCCTCTTCCACTTATCCGAGGTCGGGTTGCGGGGGCAGCAGCTTGAGCAGAGATGCCCAGACTTCCCTCTCCCCGGCCACTTCTTCTAGCTCTTCCAGGAAAATTCCGAGGCGTTCCCAGGCCAGCCCGGAGACATAGTCCCTCCAGCGTGTACTGGGTCTTCCCCGGGGCCTCCTCCCGGTTAGACGTACCCGGAACACCTCACCAGGGAGGCGTCCAGGAGGCATCCTGATCAGATGCCCGAGCCACCTCATCTGACTCCTCTCGATGCCGGATGACTGAGCTTCTCACCCTATCTTTAAGGGAGAGCCCAATAATTTTAAATTAAATCAATTTAATGTGAAACTATTTAGTGAATATTTTTAAAAATACAGTATGTAAAGAATATATAGAACAAGTATAAAGAAAACTATATATTTAATTGGCCTACATATAACTTCTCAAGTTTTTGTCATTTCTTAATGTTTTTTATTTAAAACTTCATTTAGTGGCCGATGTTTGGCCAGTTCTTCTGGGGTGTCCCTCTGAATCATCCAGTAGAGCTCCACCATCCTACTGACAATCCAACATCCCCGGTACTTTCTTTCCATGTCCTTGGTTATCCTGATGGAATCTTTCACTCGGCTAACTCACTGCTCCAGGATTTCAGGGAAAAATTACAAATGTGAATCCAGAGCCTGAGCTTGAGACTCATGTTGCAACAGAATTCCTTAAACATAACTAATAAATATTTCACAATTTCTTTATAAGTATAAGCTTTATTGTTACCTAAAAACTTAGATTTGATTAGTAATCCCATGGAGAAATTCAGATGCATAAACTGTAACAGCAGAAACATTAAAAACAAGAATACAGACTCCCAGGACAAATAATACAGCCAGTCAATCATTCAATTGATAGATAGATAGATAGATAGATAGATAGATAGATAGATAGATAGATAGATAGATAGATAGATAGATAGATAGATAGATAGATAGATAGATATGAAAGGCACTATATAATAGATAGATATGAAAGGTGCTATATAATAGATAGATAGATAGATAGATAGATAGATAGATAGATAGATAGATAGATAGATAGATAGATAGATAGATATGAAAGGCACTACATAATAGATAGATATGAAAGGTGCTATATAATAGATAGATAGATAGATAGATAGATAGATAGATAGATAGATAGATAGATAGATAGATAGATAGATAGATATGAAAGGCACTATATAATAGATAGATAGATAGATAGATAGATAGATAGATAGATAGATAGATAGATAGATAGATAGATAGATAGATAGATAGATAGATAGATATGAAAAGGAAAGGCATGATAGATAGTTAGATATGAAAGGCACTGTATAATAGATAGATAGATATGAAAGGTGCTATATAATAGATAGATAGATAGATAGATAGATAGATAGATAGATAGATAGATAGATAGATAGATAGATAGATAGATAGATATGAAAGGCACTATATAATAGATTGATAGATATGAAAGGTGCTATATAATAGATAGATAGATAGATAGATAGATAGATAGATAGATAGATAGATAGATAGATAGATAGATAGATAGATAGATAGATAGATAGATAGATAGATGAAAAAGGCACTATATAATAGATAGATAGATAGATAGATAGATAGATAGATAGATAGATAGATAGATAGATAGATAGATAGATAGATAGATAGATAGATAGATAGATGAAAGGCACTATATAATAGATAGATAGATAGATAGATAGATAGATAGATAGATAGATAGATAGATAGATAGATAGATAGATATGAAAGGCACTATATAATAGATAGATAGATAGATAGATAGATAGATAGATAGATAGATAGATAGATAGATAGATAGATAGATAGATAGATATGAAAGGAACTATATAATAGATAGATAGATATGAAAGGTGCTATATAATAGATAGATAGATAGATAGATAGATAGATAGATAGATAGATAGATAGATAGATAGATAGATAGATAGATAGATAGATAGATAGATATGAAAGGCACTATATAATAGATAGATAGATATGAAAGGTGCTATATAATAGATAGATAGATAGATAGATAGATAGATAGATAGATAGATAGATAGATAGATAGATAGATAGATAGATAGATAGATAGATAGATAAAAAGGCACTATATAATAGATAGATAGATAGATAGATAGATAGATAGATAGATAGATAGATAGATAGATAGATAGATAGATAGATAGATATGAAAGGCACTATATAATAGATAGATAGATAGATAGATAGATAGATAGATAGATAGATAGATAGATAGATAGATAGATAGATAGATAGATAGATAGATAGATATGAAAAGGAAAGGCATGATAGATAGATAGATAGATAGATAGATAGATAGATAGATAGATAGATAGATAGATAGATAGATAGATAGATAGATAGATAGATAGATATGAAAGGAACTATATAATAGATAGATAGATATGAAAGGTGCTATATAATAGATAGATAGATAGATAGATAGATAGATAGATAGATAGATAGATAGATAGATAGATAGATAGATAGATAGATAGATAGATAGATATGAAAGGCACTATATAATAGATAGATATGAAAGGTGCTATATAATAGATAGATAGATAGATAGATAGATAGATAGATAGATAGATAGATAGATAGATAGATAGATAGATAGATAGATGAAAGGCACTATATAATAGATAGATAGATATGAAAGGTGCTATATAATAGATAGATAGATAGATAGATAGATAGATAGATAGATAGATAGATAGATAGATAGATATGAAAGGCACTATATAATAGATAGATAGATATGAAAGGCACTATATAATAGATAGATAGATATGAAAGGTGCTATATAATAGATAGATAGATAGATAGATAGATAGATAGATAGATAGATAGATAGATAGATAGATAGATAGATAGATAGATAGATAGATATGAAAGGCACTATATAATAGATAGATAGATATGAAAGGTGCTATATAATAGATAGATAGATAGATAGATAGATAGATAGATAGATAGATAGATAGATAGATAGATAGATGAAAGGCACTATATAATAGATAGATAGATAGATAGATAGATAGATAGATAGATAGATAGATAGATAGATAGATAGATAGATAGATAGATAGATATATGAAAGGCACTATATAATAGATAGATAGATAGATAGATAGATAGATAGATAGATAGATAGATAGATAGATAGATAGATAGATAGATAGATAGATAGATAGATAGATAGATAGATAGATAGATATGAAAAGGAAAGGCATGATAGATAGATAGATAGATAGATAGATAGATAGATAGATAGATAGATAGATAGATAGATAGATAGATAGATAGATAGATAGATAGATAGATAGATAGATAGATATGAAAGGCACTATATAATAGATAGATAGATAGATAGATAGATAGATAGATAGATAGATAGATAGATAGATAGATAGATAGATAGATAGATAGATATGAAAAGGAAAGGCATGATAGATAGATAGATAGATAGATAGATAGATAGATAGATAGATAGATAGATAGATAGATAGATAGATAGATGAAAGGCACTATATAATAGATAGATAGATAGATAGATAGATAGATAGATAGATAGATAGATAGATAGATAGATAGATAGATAGATAGATAGATAGATAGATAGATATGAAAAGGAAAGGCATGATAGATAGATAGATAGATAGATAGATAGATAGATAGATAGATAGATAGATAGATAGATAGATAGATAGATAGATATGAAAGGAACTATATAATAGATAGATAGATATGAAAGGTGCTATATAATAGATAGATAGATAGATAGATAGATAGATAGATAGATAGATAGATAGATAGATAGATAGATAGATAGATAGATAGATAGATATGAAAGGCACTATATAATAGATAGATATGAAAGGTGCTATATAATAGATAGATAGATAGATAGATAGATAGATAGATAGATAGATAGATAGATAGATAGATAGATAGATAGATATGAAAGGCACTATATAATAGATAGATATGAAAGGTGCTATATAATAGATAGATAGATAGATAGATAGATAGATAGATAGATAGATAGATAGATAGATAGATATGAAAGGCACTATATAATAGATAGATAGATATGAAAGGCACTATATAATAGATAGATAGATATGAAAGGTGCTATATAATAGATAGATAGATAGATAGATAGATAGATAGATAGATAGATAGATAGATAGATAGATAGATAGATAGATAGATAGATAGATAGATAGATAGATAGATATGAAAGGCACTATATAATAGATAGATAGATATGAAAGGTGCTATATAATAGATAGATAGATAGATAGATAGATAGATAGATAGATAGATAGATAGATAGATAGATAGATAGATAGATAGATAGATATGAAAGGCACTATATAATAGATAGATAGATAGATAGATAGATAGATAGATAGATAGATAGATAGATAGATAGATAGATAGATAGATAGATGAAATGCACTATATAATATATAGATAGATAGATAGATAGATAGATAGATAGATAGATAGATAGATAGATAGATAGATAGATAGATAGATAGATAGATATGAAAGGCACTGTATAATAGATAGATAGATATGAAAGGTGCTATATAATAGATAGATAGATAGATAGATAGATAGATAGATAGATAGATAGATAGATAGATAGATAGATAGATAGATAGATAGATAGATAGATGAAAGGCACTATATAATAGATAGATAGATAGATAGATAGATAGATAGATAGATAGATAGATAGATAGATAGATAGATAGATAGATAGATATGAATGGCACTATATAATAGATAGATAGATAGATAGATAGATAGATAGATAGATAGATAGATAGATAGATAGATAGATAGATAGATAGATAGATAGATAGATGAAAGGCACTATATAATAGATAGATAGATAGATAGATAGATAGATAGATAGATAGATAGATAGATAGATAGATAGATAGATAGATAGATAGATAGATAGATAGATATGAAAGGTGCTATATAATAGATAGATAGATAGATAGATAGATAGATAGATAGATAGATAGATAGATAGATAGATAGATAGATAGATAGATAGATAGATATATGAAAGGCACTATATAATAGATAGATAGATAGATAGATAGATAGATAGATAGATAGATAGATAGATAGATAGATAGATAGATAGATAGATAGATAGATAGATAGATAGATAGATAGATAGATATGAAAAGGAAAGGCATGATAGATAGATAGATAGATAGATAGATAGATAGATAGATAGATAGATAGATAGATAGATAGATAGATAGATAGATAGATAGATAGATGAAAGGCACTATATAATAGATAGATAGATAGATAGATAGATAGATAGATAGATAGATAGATAGATAGATAGATAGATAGATAGATAGATAGATAGATAGATAGATAGATAGATAGATATGAAAGGCACTGTATAATAGATAGATAGATATGAAAGGTGCTATATAATAGATAGATAGATAGATAGATAGATAGATAGATAGATAGATAGATAGATAGATAGATAGATAGATAGATAGATAGATAGATAGATAGATAGATAGATATGAAAGGCACTATATAATAGATAGATAGATATGAAAGGTGCTATATAATAGATAGATAGATAGATAGATAGATAGATAGATAGATAGATAGATAGATAGATAGATAGATAGATAGATAGATAGATAGATAGATAGATAGATAGATAGATAGATAGATAGATAGATAGACTTTCATGCATTGTGGTCTCACCACACTTCAGGACCTGTAAAGTTTATGCCAAATATGTGACATGGAATGAAGACTGGTACAGTGAGACACATCTGGGTTCACAGGGGATCCTCTCCTTTTTTGCTTCATCATGGACTTCACAGGAGACCCACCCTACTTATTTCTTTTATATGCTGTATGTCACAAAGCTCCAGGTAATATGAAGAGGGACGCGGTGCCAAGTGCTGAGTTCCACAATCTCTCATAATTCTCAAAACTACTAACAGATCAGTCAGGTGGCACAAGTACTTGTGGTCAACCAATCAGCACAATAACTGGCCCGAGGCCCCACTCACAATAGTTCCTGGATGAATGAAAATTCCATACCCTGGAGATGGAGCTATAAACATTGCCAGGAACTACAAATAGCCCAATTTCCTGTGGTGTGAATATTGCAAAATTTCCTGGAAAAAAAAATCCTGCAGTGGGAGAGCAATTTCTGCTGAAGTGGAAAGATAACCATCTGAGCAAACGGAGCTAAATGACACCTCCATTGTCTATAAATAAACCTGACTGGCTGTGAAGGTGTTTTTTACTCCACAGTCAGCCCACTCAATCTGAATTCTGCTACAATACTGTTAATTTTAAATTAATGATTTAGGGGCACTCGATAAAAAAAGCTGAACCCATCAAACTGGACTTTGCTCCAATGACTTTATGTTGCAATATTCCTAGAGACCATTTGAGACCTTCAGGGGATGTTGGGAGGATGTTATTCATCTAGAGGCGATTTGCTAAGCAGGATGTGAAACTCTAATTTATATTTTTAGAAATTTAATGGGATGGTTAAATTGGAGAATCGTTTAAATGTACAGTATCATCACCTTCATTATCCAGTTCCTACTTCTTCAAGGTTATCTCGTTGCTGAGCCTGTTTTGGCTGCCAGATTCTCCCTCCTGAGGGAGGAAATGCACACACCTATTTTTCAAATGCTCACGTCACAAAAAAATAAAAGAAGTGCAGCTGTTCCTGTTTTATGGCTTCAGTTTCTGCTGACTGTGATTGTTTGTAGTGATTGAATCAAACTGAAAATAGGAAGAATGCTTCTTGCTTTGTGCTTGCAGCTTTAGAGCACAACTCTCAATCACCTTCAGACAAAATGCATTTAAGGTAAAGGCTTGGGATGATGTTGTCTTGCTGCAGCCAGACATATAATAGTCTTGGCCAGAAGTTTTGAGAATGACACAAATATTAATTTTCATTAAATTTGCTGCCTCGGTTTTTATGATGCCAATTTGCATCTACTCCAGAATGTTATGAAGAGGGAATTTGCAATTAATTGCAAAGTCCCTCTTTGGCATGAAACTGACCTCAATCCCAAAAAAACCTGCTGATGTCAATTCAGGGATCCTAAGATGAGAGTGTCGACAAGGTCAAGGCTGGAGACCACCATGTCATGCTGATTGAGTTAGAATAGAGAGAGGGTCAATGGTTGTGAAGAAGGCCTCAGAGCACCCAAGAAAGTCCATCAAGCACCAGGACCGTCTCTTAAAGTTGATTCATGTCTTGGGATCGGGGTATCACCAGAGCAGAGCTGGCTCAGGAATGGCAGCAGGCAGGTGTGAGTGAGGTGAAGACTTTTAGAGGATGGCCTGGTGGGTGTCAAGAAGGGCAGCAAAGAAGCCAAGAAAAACATCAGGGACAGACTGATATTCTGGGATTGGACTGCTGAGGACAAGTCATCTTCTCTGGTGAATCCCCTTTTTGATTATTTGGGGCATCCGGAAAAAAAGAAGAGGTAAGCGACGTTACCATCAGTCTTGTGTCAGGCCAACAGTAAATCATCCTGAGATCATTCATGTCACGCGGGGTTGCTTCTCAGTCAAGGGAGTGCAGGGCTCACTCACCATTTGGCCTAAAAACACAGCCATCCATATTACTAACCGAGAATGTTAAACCGGATGGACGCAGGGACATCCGGCCATGGGCCGTAGCCGCAAAAGACATACTGCGCAGGCGCCCCAAGAAATGAGGCGCCGCGACCACAGAAAAAAGGAGTCAGCACAGAAAAACGGAGTCAAACGCCGGCGACGCACACAGCGCCGCACGAAACCCATTGCACACGAAACTAGCACCCCCCCCACCACAAGCAATGGACGGGACACACACAAAGAGGAGGATTCAACGAGTCCCTGGCACACAAAAAAAAGAAGCCGCTCGCGCCCCACCAATCCCACCACCCCCTCCAAGCAACATCCCCCCCCCTCCTCAGACGCCGCCAAAGCACACAGCGCCGCACGAATCCCATTGCACACGAAACAGGACGCACACAAAGAGGAGGATTCAACAAGCTCCTAGCACACCAAAAAAAAGAAGCCGTGACCGCCACACAAAGCCCATTAGACACGAAACGGGACAGACTACGGACATGGCACACGACACATTCACAAAGACGACGATTCAGACCCACAAACACACTAACATCAATAAGAAGTGACACCCAAAGCCCCATTTCTGAAGGAACCGTCCGTATTAAACATACGTCATCTCAACACCTTGACACTATGCAGCATAGGTGGATCTCCTTACACTGAAGCACTATTAACCGTTCAACTGCAGAAAAGGCTCCATATTAACAGTGAGTGCGATCCTCCTTATTACTTATCCATATTTCTCATGCTGAAGAACAAACAAGTCATGAATACACGATCACAGGTACAAAACGATACGGCTCCAATAACGGGACCAAACACACGAACCCGCATGAAAAAACAAAATACACAGCGGCGCATACAACGCGCTTCTGAACCTCCGGAATAAAAAATGTCTCTGCTCCAAAAACACAAAGCTCAACTAACACATTAACAGACACCAGCACATATGGACAGACACAATGAACGTACACGCATACAGCACGCGTCTCAAAGTGCTGCATCGAAACAGGCACGGATTCAAAACGAAACACCTCCTGTCTCAGACATACGTAAACGGCAGCGAAGGGACAAAATAAATAAACGCAGACGTCTACACCGCGCATCTGGAATGCCGAAAAACAAGCAGGCAAGGCTCCAAAAAGAGAAAGCTCAACTGACCGACATACAAAAACGAGCAAGGCTCAATACAAACAATGCACGCAGTAGACTACAGCGGGCTTCTCACACAGCACAGGCAAATCGATTACAGCTCCAAAACAACACGTCCCAAATACTGGACATACAACAACGCGCCTCTCAAACGGCACAAGCAAAAGATACACGTCACGGACATCAATGACAGACACCTGCTAAACACTTGCGCCAGTTAGCTGACAACGCGTTCAATAATGAGTCCACTATTCAGGAAAATTCATTGGGATTAATGAATGTCATTTGCAATCATTGTCATTCACTTAACTTCCCTGAAGAAACAACTGACAATACAAGTAATGAATTTACACGTTGTTGTCAAAAGGGTCAAATTAGACTGCCTCCTTTACATTCATATCCTGAATATCTACAGAACCTTCTAACTGACGATGTACCTGAAAGTGAAAACTTTATGAACTGCATTAGATCCTACAAATCGGTATCCACTATGAACATGAACAGTGGCACTGCACATCACATCCGTCTTGCAAAACTGTTAATTATTGATGAATGTGCAATGGCATCCAGTCACTTACTCAACACCATTCATAAACTTCTACAAAATTAACATTGCTTTCAAAAGATACACTTGGTACAAAACATGCGATGTCCAGATCCAGATCATAACAATTGGTTATTACATCTAGGAGATGGTACACTCACCAATACAGATAGACCTCACCCAGATATTAGTACAATTCCTCAAGCCTTTATCTGCGACGACTTAGTTACAGAGATATTTGGAGCAGCAATCTCATTAGACCAAATGCCCCTTTTAACACAACGCACTATATTATGTCCAAACAATATTAATGTAGATAACATAAATACCCAAGTCATTGCATTACTTCCTGGAGAGACACAACTCTTTCTAAGCTCTGACAAAGTTGACTCTGATCACGACGATGACCATCTTCATTGACCTTACAAGTTCTGACCTGAAATGACCTTTTACACTTAAAAGGCGTGTACAAAGAAATTTTCCAATAACCCTTTACACTGTGCCACACACTTTATTGTTTGCTTTCTATTTGCATCATCTACACCTTCACACTATTCTATATCTCATTCATACATCACGCTCTTTGTCATTTCCCAACACCAGGGGTTGGCGAGCGAAGCGAGCAGGGGGCGGAGCCCCCTAGTTAGGTAAAGAATGGGACCAAAACATCTGCTGAGAGCAACTTCTCCCAACCATCCAAGAACAGTTTGGTGACCGACAATGCATGACGGAGCACCGGGCCATAAGACAAAAGTGAGAACTAAGTGGCTCGCGGAACAAAACATCGAAATTTGGAGTCCATGGCCAGGAAACTCCCCAGACCTTTAATCCCATTGAGAACTTGAGAGGCAGGTGGACAAACAAAAACCCAGCAATTCTGACAAACTCCAAGCATTGATGATGCAAGAATGGGCTGCCATCAGTCAGAATTTGGCCCAGAAGTTGATTGACAGCCTGCCAGGGTGAATTGCAGAGGTCTTGAGAAGGAAAGAAGGGCCAACACTGCAGATATGTACTCTTTGGATAAACTTAATGTAAGCCTTTGAAACTTCTGAAATGCTTGTAATTCTACTTCAGTATACAGTGGTACCTCTGGTCAGGACCGTAATTCGTTCCAAAACTCTGGACGCGACCCGATTTGGTCGCGACCCGAACATAATTTCCCCATAAGATTGTATGTAAATACAATTAATCCATTCCAGACCGTACAAACTGTATGTAAATACTTGTTTAGCACAAAAATAGTTAATTATACCATAGAATGCACAATGTAATAGTAAACTAAATGTTAAAACCTTGAACAACAGAGAAAACTAACATTGTAGAAGTTGGCGCTAGACCCTTACGAACCGCTCGCTGTAAACACTTTTTTTATGAGTTTTAAGCAAAGGGAAAATAATTAAATGCCACTTCTCTTGCGAAACTTTTCACACCATCCTCTACTGGCTTTAAATTCCTCACCTTCGCCACTCGTAGAAGGATTTATTTTCGGCAAATTGCCATGAATCTTCCTGGCTTTCTCGCATACGATCGCCTCGCTTACGCCTATCCCCTGCAAGTTGCTTCTCGTTCAACCACACTAGCAACAGTTTTTCCACCTCTTCCAGCACTTGAGGCCTCTGCTTGGTTAACATTGTAACTCTTTTTGCAACATCAGCTGCTTTGTTAGGCCCTGTATACGCAAACAAAAGAAAATGGGAAATCATTGGCGCGTACGAACGAGCGTAGGGAAACTGGCCGTCAGTGTTTTTGTTCACCACCAGAGCGTGTGGTCGTGAACAGATGCAAAATTTTGGCAAACTATTTGATCGTAACCCGATTTGTACGTGTTCGGAAACGTTCGTGACCAGAGCTTCTACTGTACCAGAGAAACATCTGCCAAAAAGATCTAAAAACACTGAAACAGCAAACATTGTGAAAACCAACACTTGGGCCATTCTCAAAACTTTTGGCCACGGCTCTACAAGACATTTTGGCCACGGCTCAGGAGACATCCAGGGGTGAATTTTGTTCAAATCCGGGTGGGAACAGACGGCTCACTGAGTGTCACATTTCTAAACCAATCCAACATCTCATGAAGGTGGCACTCAAAGTAGGGGTGGTGATTTGGAACTTCAAAGAGTAGAGCTGCTGTCGTTAATCTGATCCGACATACAGCTTACTTCTGTTATGATGAACCATCTACAGTTGAAAAGTCAGTCAGTCATGTTCCAACCCACTATATCCTAACACAGGGTCACAGGAGTCTGCTGGAGCCAATCCCAGCCAACACAGGGCACAAGGCAGGGAACCAATCCTGGGCAGGGTGCCAACCCACCACAGGACACACACAAACACACCCACACACCAAGCACACACTGGGGCCAATTTAGAATCACCAATCCACCTAACCTGCATGTCTTTGGACTGTGGGAGGAAACCCACGCAGACATGGGGAGAACATGCAAACTCCACGCAGGGAGGACCCGGGAAGTGAACCCGGGTCTCCTAACTGCGAGGCAGCAGCGCTACCACTGCGCCACCATGCCGCCCGGCATAAACTAGGGATACTAAAAAGATATATGGTAACCAAAGCAGATGAACTTAATATTTCCCACAAATACAAAAGGATTATTTGGAGTGAAAAAGAAGCAGCCATTGACCAAACGACCAAACTGTTAAGAATAGGGTTGGCTCTGTTATGTTTTGGGGGCTGTGTGGCAGCTAGTGGCACAGGAAACATTACTCCAACTATATAATGCACTAGTAACACCACACCTGGAATACTGTGTGCAGTTATGGCCACCATGATACAAGAAAGATATAGCAGCATTTGAAGCGGTTCAGAGGAGATCAACCAAGAGCAACCCAGGATTTAAAGACATGACCTACTGTGACAGACTTCATTAAACTTGTTTGGTCTTAAGCAGAGGAGACTGCTTGGGGACCTAATCCAGGTATTTAAAATCCTCAAAGGCATTGGTAAAGTAGATCCAGCAACATTCTTTTAGCTTAATTGTGAATCAGAAAGTCGAGAATGTCATAAGGGGAAGTGTATTTAGGACTGAAGCCAGGAAGCACTTCTTTAATCAAAGAGTTGTGGAAATCTGGAACAAAGACCCATAATTGAAGAAGAAACCTCAACAAGAAGAATCTGGATGAGATGTTGGGACAGCTTAGCGATTAGCTAAGCGATTAACTAAACAAATGGGTTTGATGGACTGAATGGACTCCTCTCGTTTGTCATATTTCTTATGTTCTTATGTTAGTACTGGGAAGAATGGATTCTGCTAATTATTAACAAATCCTGGAATTTCAGTCACTCAACAAGTAGTACTAGTGTGTTGTACCATGTTAGCCATTATGGATGGTAACGAGAAGTCAAGCAAAATGACCCCTTTTATTGGCTAACTAAAAAGATTGCAATATGCCAGCTTTTGAGGCAACTCAGGCCCCTTCTTCAGGCAAGATTGAAGAAGGGGGCCTGAGTTGCCTCGAAAGCTGGCATATTGCAATCTTTTTAGTTAACCAATAAAAGTTTCAGTCAATCAGAAAGGAAACTGAAGATGAAAAAGGATGGCTTCTACAACAAAAAAAATAATTCCAAAACACACTTTGAAATCTACCGCAGTACCTCAAGAAACAAAAGGTGAAGGTTTTGGAAAGTCCCCAGACTTGAAAATCATTGAAAATCTGTGGTTAAATCTTAAAACGTGCTATGCATGCAAGATAGCCCAAAAACATCTCAGAGCTGGAAGCCATCTGCAAAGAAGAAAGGGGGCAAATTTCCAGAACCTGAATTCAAAGACTCATAGCTGGGTACAAAAAACTTTTGCAAACTGTGGGTTTTGCCAAAGGGGATGTTACCAAGTACTGAATTAGTAGGGTGACAAGAATTTCTCTTTTATTTTTCTTTATATTTTGAAGCTAGTCAAATATATTGTAACTGCACATTAACATTTTCATTAAAATGCCATTGCTTTAGTATGTCTGCTGCCAAAGTCTTAACTACTATTTTTTACATCAAATGGCAACAAAATATGTCATGTGGCCAGATATATCCACACTTTTGTATGGATCTGTACATACAGTAAATTCAGAAAGCATTTAGACCCCTCCATTTTCTGCACACTTTTTGTGTTATAGATTTTATTTGAAATGGATAATGGATAAATAACCCATAATGACAAAGTTGAAACATGTTCTCAGAAAGGTTTGCAAATATATTAAAAATCAAATGGCTCTGTTATGTGCTATTTGGTATGAGATATGTAAAAGCAGTGTTAATGTTTGTGATGTGCCATCTGTTGGAATGACTCATGCAATGCATCCATCCATCCATCCATTTTCCAACCCGCTGAATCCGAACACAGGGTCACGGGGGTCTGCTGGAGTCAATCCCAGCCAACACCGGGCACAAGGCAGGAACCAATCCCGGACAGGGTGCCAACCCACACACAAACACACCCACATACCAAGCACACACTAGGGCCAATTTAGAATTGCCAGTTCACCTAACCTGCATGTCTTTGGACTGTGGGAGGAAACCGGAGTGCCCAGAGGAAATAATGCAATGCATTTTATTATTTAATTTTTTTTTTTGTGATGCACCATCTGTTGGAATGACAGATGGACATACATACACTTATCTCATTATTAATAATAATAATAATAATAATACGTTTTATTTATATAGCGCCTTTCCCATGCTCAAGGCATGGTGGATAAACAGAATAAATAAATAAGGTAAGAGTTTTTTTTAAAGTAATGTACAGCATAATTACACATAAACCAGCAGGTGGGTACAGTACACAGTGCAGGGCAGGTAGGATCGGTTTACTAGGAGTCCGGTGACCTTATGGCCTGGGGGGAAGAAGCTGTTCCCGAAGCAGCTGGAGCAAATGGAGAGGCTTTGGACTGGTAGCGCTTACCAGAAGGCAGAAGTGCAGACAGGAGATGAGCTGGATAGCTGTCATGGGAAATGATGGTGTCAGTTCTCATATATCTGGTTGAGCAGATTTGTCTGAAGCGATGGAAGGTCAGCCCCAATACTTTCAGAAGCTGTATGGACAGTCCTTTTGAGGAGTTTGTGATATTGAGAAGTCAGGTTAGCAAACTACATTGTGACAAGCATGTCATTTCATTTTCCAACCTGCTTAATCAAGATCAAGAGTTGAGAGTTGTTGTGTTGGAGCCTACCCCCAGCTAGCACAGGGCAAAAAGCAGGAGCAAACCCTGGACAGAGCACTAGTCCATCGTGGGGCAAACACACACACAAAGAGACCCACACACCAGACCCACACTAGGGTCAATTCAGCACTGTTACTTCACTTAACATGAACGGCATCCTCTTTTATATTCTTGACCTGAGCCCCCCAAAATTTTCCACTGCCTCCTCATTCACACGGTTTCATCATATTTATGGCATATAGATTATGTCATGTATGCACCTCAGAAGACCTCCTCACAGGCTCAGTCGAGGTATGTATTAACCCGCCTAGGACGAGAGGGGTGCTATCACTAACACTGTCATCTCCTTCTTTGTCCACAGTACAGAGAAGCAGCCCAGTGAGGGTCAACTGACTCTGTCCATTCTGGTTCAGCCACCATAAAAACTCGTGCCTCCTAAAAGGAGGCATCATTACTGGCTCGAGTGACCTACCGCACGGAACTCCTCTAGCGATCTGATCTCGGCTATCCATTAGTCTGCAATACCCGGCATACCCGAATGCATACCCAAGAGTGTTTACTTTTTGTTCTGTCTGCGGACAATAAACGGGCCGACCCGGTTGTCTCAAGTAGTGCAGCTGTCATTCCTGTGGCCGACCACAATGGATTAAAACCAAACGGACACTTTATAGTTTTCTGTTACTGTATTGCACACCGCGTACTCTTTTGTGCTTGGCTGTGAGCCCCGCAAAACAGCGGCATACCGATATGTGTGCATCTTGCTTTTGACACCCAGTCCTACTAGAATAATAATAGTGCAAGTTTTTCTACTTCAGTAAAACAAATATTGCGTCAGGTTCCTCGTTATTTAAAAAAAAAATAACTGGACTGCGGTAACGCACGTTACTTTTAACGCGTTAACCTCAGCTCCCGAGATTGTCTTTCTGAGCTTAGTACTTCACGTTGAGCTCATCAACATAATGATTTATGAAATACTGAGACAAATTATTTCCAACAAGAGAATGATTAATACGAGCACCCGAGCATTTGCCTCGGGAAATTTACCTTGTGGACGCCTCTACACGTGGCTGCTGAAAGCGTACACTAAGTTAACACATGAGCAGATGAACAGAGCGATTTAACTTTTTAATTTGTAGTAAATTTGCCAACCTCTCTGAAGACAAGTTTTCATTTTGCCATGGGGTACTGAGTGTAGATTGATGGGCAAAAAGACACATGTATCCATTTCAAATTAAATGTACATCACAATAAAGTAAATCAAGGAGTCTGAATACTTTCAGAATCCACTGTATAGTATATCCCCAACTGCGGGACATTCAAATTTTAACATCCAAGTAAGACATGAGATTTCAAAACGATATTTGTTTAAAATCACAACAAAAACAAAAATTGAATAGAATAAATACTTTAAAAAATGAAAGAAACAATACTTTGAATATTTGTCAGTGGCATACATGTTAATATTTAACTGTAGATACTAAAGTCGTCTTTAGAATCATCTGGCTGCAGGAGGGGCCTGACAGCGCGTGTTCTCGTGGCCGCCTTCATATTTAAGGGAACAACCACGCCCATTTCTGATAAGCCCCGCCCTTACTGGTTAAACCAATGCACTCCCAAAGTACCTCCCGTCAGACTCGTCTGTACTCCGTTCATTCAAAACGAGGCGTGGGGCGGAGCCAGGGCAGTGCTGCTTCTGCTGCAAGTCCAAGATGGCGGAGGGTCTGACAGCCCAAGAGCAGCTGGTAAGAGTGCTATGGGGCCATTTCTTGCAGTTTTTATTTTGTAATTTTTTAATATTACAGCAAAAGCGTTTTATTTTTTTGTGCGATAGGTTTATGCAACAAGGGCCCAGAAGCAGTGATGCTAGGCGGCTTTTGAATTAGAAGAGTGGTCGGAAACTGGACCAGTGCTGCGATAGTAAAGTGGGAGGGTAGAGTGGAGCAGGCCCGATCCGTATTTACGTCAAGAGTTTTACATTTTTTTCCCTCATTTGGTTTTCACCTGAATAATGGGCACAGGATTATTGGAAGTGTATTATGCGATATTAGTCGAAGATGAAATAGACGAAGTTGTCTTGGCCTTAACTTCTTCTCTGGCCCAAATCGTTCGAAAGCCCTCGGTGTTTTCAGAGAACTTAAACCCGTACGCATCTTCTCTTCCCTCACTTAATAGAGACGTGTCATTTATTTCTGCTTTATTAGCAACCTCGTTTACTGAACATCGCGGTTAAAATATAAAAAGAGTGCCAACCCAGCAAATAATGTAGTGTGTCTGAATCAAACGGTGAAAAGCGTGTGTTCGGGCTCTTTCGCGAACTTTCACCAAGTTTTTTTCCCCATTCCTAGAAAAAATAACGGCGCTACACTTCTGCTTTAATATTCTCAGCCCTGTAGTTGCTACATCTGTCCGGAATGTAGGATTTCTTTTGCTGGTACTTTATTAGTTTATCTGCCCGCAGTTAAGTGTTGTTGCCTGTTTTAGCATCGTTCTGTCTTTTTGCATCGTGTCTTTAAAAGTCCGTTAACTGGACATTCGGGTAATCCAAGCCCTTAAACACTTAATATTAGATTTATTATTAATCTTAATCTGATCGATCCGCATTGATATCGCATGTGTGTACTATTTAAATAAGACGGCAATCTGGTGAAACTTTTATGTACTTACTATATCATGTAGCGTTATTTTTCCAAATTAAATTAAAATCATTTGAGAAGGGTATGCGTCACTTCTGTCGCCTCCGAACATGGATTTTGATTTGAGTTCTTTCAAATTCATGTACTTTTTAATCCAAGGCGATTTACATCATTTCAGATACGAAATGGTTACATTTGTGTTTTTTTGTTTTCAGTTGCAGCACAGGCAGTTTAAGTGACTTGCTTATGTTCACACGGTGTCGGTGGCAGGATTTGAGCGCACGACCTCAGGGTTTTTAAGCATAAATTCTTAACCACCACGCCACACTACCCGCATATAAGAGGGGTGTGAATTTCTTACCGTGCATGCTTGTGTCATGTCATACATATGTTTAGTCATTATTGAAAATTTCAAGCTGAATTGCATGCAGAGAACTTGAACAGTTACGGTTTTTTAGAGTCTGTTCTTGCCGTGCACCTGCCACTGGTTACACAGTAATACGTGATTGTATACGGTTATCAATATTCAGGTAAAAGATTTATAGGTAGTGGAAATATTACAAAATATGTAGTAGTTTGGTTTTTTTTTTTCTACAGCTGTGAGTTTTACCTTGATTAGTGACAGTTAAATAGGCTGCAATGATTGTGGGCCTCAGATGGACTAACGTAATTGTATACGGTGAACTACTGATACGGTATTATGAAATGGACTTAATAGTGTTTTGCTACATCCGTGGAGTTTTAGGTTGATTAGTGACTAAAACGGTCTGGAATGATTGTGGGCCTGTGATGGACTACCTGCCTTGCCCCCAGTGATGTCAGGATAGGCTGAACCTGAGCCTCTGTAACCCAGAACTGAATTAAGTGGGATTGAGACTTTACTAATTATTATTATTGAATGTATGATGTCAATCCACTGTGGAGTTATGATTTGAAGTCCCTTCCAGGGTTATGTCTTGCCATGCATCTGTCACGGTTCATGCAGTAATACGTGATTGGATATAGTGAACTATATTCAGGCTAAGACTTATAAATAGTGGAGGTATAACAAAATATATGTAGTAGTGTATTGCTACAGCTGTGTGTTTTAGGTTGATTAGCCACTGTAAAATGGTCTGGAATGATTGTGGGCCTGTCATGGACTACCTATGTTGCCCCCAGTGATGTCAGGATAGGCTGAACCCGAGCCTCTGTAACCCAGAACTTAATTAAGTGGGTTTGAGACTGTATTGTTATTGTTATTGAATGTGTGATGTCCATCCACTGTGCAGTTATGATTTGAAGTCCCTTCCAGGGTTATGTCTTGCTGTGCATCTGTCACCGTTCATGCATGTGATTGGATATAGTGAATTATATTCAGGCT
The DNA here is from genome assembly GCF_900747795.2 of Erpetoichthys calabaricus. Classification (NCBI taxonomy): domain Eukaryota; kingdom Metazoa; phylum Chordata; class Cladistia; order Polypteriformes; family Polypteridae; genus Erpetoichthys; species Erpetoichthys calabaricus. The sequence goes on from NC_041400.2 coordinate 187,813,206, forward strand.
AAGACTTATAAATTAGTGGAGGTATTATGAAATGTATGTAGTAGTGTATTGCTGCAGCTGAGTGTTTTAGGTTGATTAGCCACTGTAAAATGGTCTGGAATGATTTGTGGGCCTGTCATGGACTCCCTGTCTTGCCTCTGATGATGTCCAGATAAGGCTGAACATGACCCTCTGTAGCCCAGAACTGCATTAAGTGGGTTTGAGACTGTATTATTGTTTTCAGTATTGATGAATGTGTGATGGCCATCCACTATAAGTCAGTCCACTGTACAGTTTTGATCGGATCTCCAGGGTCTGGTCTTGCCTTGCACCCATGACTATTTAGGCTGTAATATGTTGTTATATATTGTGTGCTATTAATATTATGAGATTACGAAACACAAAATGAGACGTTACTATCCTTGTGCAAGCACGTACAATAGATTCAGTTACGCTTGTCGGTGAATGGTAGACTTGGAGAAGTTTGTAGAATATTGGGACACCTCATCAGTAGTGTTCCTCTGGCTCATGGGGTGTTTCGGCTTTTCACACTATACACCCTCACCAGAGGCGGCCAGCTATAGGGTGATCAGCCCTAAGCTTGTGTCCCATTCCCAATTAGTCATGAGAGTCGCTTTGGTGTCAAATGACTGCCATCTAATGAACCTATGTATGGCAGCCTAAGTTTGTTACTTGGGGGCCCAGCAGGGGGCATTCCTCTGCATCCAAAGCCACTGGCTACTTCTCTCCGCTGCCTCTGATGCAGCTTTGATGGCTGCGCACTGGCTCTGGCCCCTAATTCCCAGGTCTTTCAGCAGTTTGATGGTAGATGTTGCCACAAACCCTCTGCATCCAACTTCCACTGGGTGAACTTCCATGGTCCAGCCGCGATGTTGCGCTTCAGCAGCTAACTCAGCATAGCGTAGATGTTTCCGCTCGTATGCCTCATCCACGGAATCCTCCCAGGGTACAGTGAGCTCAATAATGTAACCCTTCCTTAAGGAAGGGGACCAGAGCACCATGTCAGGTCTCAAGGTAGTAGTGGCAATCTCCGGGGGAAACACCAACTGTTGGCCAATATCTACCAGCAGTTTCCAGTCACGTGCTAAGTCACAGCTGGCCTCTCTCCGATGGTGTGGTGTTGCTCCTGGTAACCGTAGCACCTTCTTGGACAAAGGCAATCGTCCATGGGTGATTAGATATTGGTGGTGAAAGGGCATTGATGAAAGATCGTTTTTCCTCCATTGTAGACACAAGGCTCTTTAGGACCTGGTTGTGACGCCAAATGTATCTGGTCTTACACCCTGTGAGTATATGCCGGAGGGAGGCTGGCCTGGAGCAAAGGGCACACCCTGGATCTTCACCAATCCACTGATGGAGATTGGTTGGTGTTGGCAGGACATCATTTAGGTTGATTAGTGATTGTAAAATGGTTGGAAATCATTCTGGGCCAGTGATGGACTACCTAACTTGCCCCCAGAGATGTCGGTATAAACCAAACCTCACCCTCTGTAACTCAGAACTGGATTAAGTGGGCAGTAGAAGGTTGTATTATTGAATGTGGATGAATGCGTTGCCTGCATCGGCTGTAAATTGGCCAACTGTACAGATATGATCTGATGTCTTGCTGTGCGTCTGTCACCGTTCATGCAGTAATATGTGATTGTAGATAGTGAACTATATTCAGGCTAAGACTTGTAAATAGTGGAAATATTATGAAGCGTATGTAATAGTGTATTGCTACAGCTGTGAGTTTAAGGTTAATTAACCACTGTAAAATGGTCTGGAATGATTGTGAGCTCGTGAACGACTGCCTGCCTTACCCCTAATGCTGGCAGGATCGGCTGAATCCAACCCACTGTGGCCCAGGGCTAGATTAAGTGCATTTGAGAATATTATTTTATTATTTATTATTGAATGTGGATGAATATTTTAATCGGTTTTAGACTTATTAGCAACTGTAAAGTGGTCTGTAATGATTGTGAGCCTATGATGATCTACCTGCATTACCCTAATGTAGTCAGGATAGGCGTAAGCCCACCCACTTTAACCCATTATGTAGGTTTGAGAATGTTATTATTATTATTGTTGTTGTTATTGAATGTGAATGAATATTTTAGGTATTATTATTGTTGTTTATTGATTGTGGATGAATATTTTAATCAGTTTTAGACAGATTTGCAATTGTAAAATGGTCTGGAATGATTGTGAGCCTATAATGAACTGCCTGCATTACGCTGATGTAGTCAGGATAGGCTTAAACCCACCCTCTGTAACCCAGCACTGGATTATGTGGGTTTGAGAATGTTGTTTTATTATTATTAATAATAATAATAATAATCATATTATTATTGAATGTGGATGAGTATGTGATATGTATTAACTATAAATTGGTCCAGTATAGCATGCAAGTAGGGGCCTAACTCTGATCCCGGAGGGTCACTGTGGCTACCATTTTTCATTCTAACCATTTCCGTCATTAGTGGCCAATTTTTGCCGGTAATTAGTTTCTCTTGCCTTGATTTTTAAATGAATTGCTTTTCAAGACTCTGATCCCTTAGGGCAGGGGTAGGCAACGTCGGTCCTGGAGTGCCACAGTATGTGCAGGTTTTTGTTCCAACCCAGTTCCTTAACGAGAACTCAATTATTGTTGATGAAGCACATATTGCTTAAGTGACATTTTAATGCTTCATTTTAGTGGTCTCGCTTGTTAAGGTTCTCCAACCTTAATTGCTTATTTCAATCTTAAACTGCTGCATTCAGTGTTTTAATTGCTCCTTATTAGCAATAAGATGTAAAAGACAAAGCAGCCAGCAGTTCTCCAGCTAGCTTTTTTCCAATTACATCTGTGTGTGTTGTTCATGCACGGTTTGATTTAATAAAACACTTAATAGAAAAATGTGACAGACTGAAAATGATCTGTTTTAGGCTTCAAATCATTTGGATGATATCCTTGGAAAGGAAAAAAATCTACGATATAAAAGCCTTACATTGCACAGACTAACAAGCCATAAAATTAAATAAGGTCTGAGATTGGCAATGATTGGTTTCTAATTAAGCAATTGGGTTGGAATGAAAATCTGTAGCCACTGCGGCTCACCAGGACCGACATTGCCTACCCCTGTTTTGCATCTTATTGCTAATAAGGAGCAATTAAAACACTGAATGCAGCAGTTTAAGATTGAAATAAGCAATTAAGGTTGGAGAACCTTAACAAGCGAGACCACTAAAATGAAGCATTAAAATGTCACTTAAGCAATATGTGCTTCATCAGCAATAATTGAGTTCTCGTTAAGGAACTGGGTTGGAACAAAAACCTGCACATACTGTGGCACTCCAGGACCGACGTTGCCTACCCCTGCCTTAGGGTGTACTCACAGTGGCAATTCATTCTGTGCCCGAGCATTTTTGTCCACATGTAACCCCACATAGTCTAGTTCAGGGGTGGGCAATATCGGTCCTGGAGAGCCGCAGTGGCTGCAGGTTTTTGTTCGAACCCAGTTTCTTAATGAGAAGTCAAGTATTGCTGATGAAGTCCTTATTGCCTAAGTGACATTTTGATGCTTCATTTTAGTGGTCTCTCTTGTTAAGGTTCCCCACCCTTAATTATTTATTTCAAGCTTAAACAGCTGCATTAAGTATTTTAATAGCTCCTTATTAGCAATAAGATTTAATTGACAAAGCAGCCAGAAGTTCTCCATTTAGGTTGTTTTCATTTATATCTCTGTGTGTGTGTTCATTCTGCACTGTTTGATTTAATAAAAATCTTAATAGAAAAATGTGGCAGACTGAAAATTGTTTTAGGCTCAAAAATCATTTTGGATGATATCCTTGGAAAGGAAAAAATCTGATGATAGAACTTTACATTGCAGAGTAACAAGCCATAAGATTAAATAAATTCTGAGATTGGCAGGGATTGGGCAAATGTACCTAGTGTGAGTACACCCTCAATTGTTTTATTTTCCTTAATTAACAGCAGAAGAATAACGTCATACAAAACCGTGAACATCTAATCTGTGTCCATCAATAAAGAAGGGTAAAGGTGTCGGTAATGTTGACCTGCTCTGGTCCATGAAACATTTTGGCAGTGCTCAACAGTTTTGTCAATGTCTGTTGTGGCAGAATGAGAGCACTAACAAACCATGAAATTAAATAACTGTCTTAATTAACAACAAGAACAACAAGAAACTGCCTAGCATGATATTGGTTGAAGGTTGAGGTCCTGAATTTGCTGGTCATCAATTGGCTCACTTGACATGAGAAAAAAAAAAAAGCGATTTTAGGTGGACATGGCAAACCAAGGCAGTAAATAATGAAGGGAAAAGAAGTCCATTAACAGCAGAAAACTGTTGCTGACTAAGAAAGTGTCAGGAAGGAAAACCTGTAGCCACTGTGACTCTGCAGGGTCTGTGTTGGGTACCTCTTGTTTTAGACAGTTACACGTGATCATACGAAGGGGGACCCAAAAATTACCGGAATTTTGTTGTTGTTAGGTTGGTACTTGTAGTACGTGGTTGGGCCGCTAGGGCGATCTAGTTACACTCCTCACAAGTCAGTCTGCCAAGTGCCATCAGTCTGGAAGGTTGTGCTTGTGTTCAGTGAATTTTTTTGTAAAAGTAGGTTGCGCAACAGTGTGAGAAGGAAACGCCCTGATTTGTGGGAGTCGGGCGATTGGTTCTTTCATCATGGCAACGCTCCATCTCACACTGCTCTCAGCATTCGCCAATTTTTGGCAAGAAACGGTATGACAACCCTGAACCACCCACCCTACTCACCGGATTTAGCTCCGAGTGATTTCTTTTTGTTCCCTCGGATGAAAAAAGACTTGAAAGGAAGGCGTTTTGCTGACGTCGAAGAGGTAAAACAAGAAACGGCCAGAGCATTAATGGGCATTACTTCAGTCGAATTTAAAAAATGTTTCGAACAATGGAACAAACGGTTAGATAAGTGTATTTCCGCCAGTGTTGAGTACTTTGAAGGGGAGTAATTGTAGTTGTACAGAAAATTAAATTAAACACGTTTTAAAAATGTTTCCGGTTATTTTTGGGTCCCCCCTTGTATATTGAGGCATAAGGCTTATGAACAGCGGTAATCTTACAAAATGTACTTTTGCTACAGCTATGAGGTTTAATTTGATTAGCTACTGTAAAAAAATGGTCTGGAATGATTGTGGAACTGCGATGGACTGCCTGCCTTGTCCCCAATGCTGTCAGGATAGGCTGAACCCCCTCTTTCTATAAACCAGAAGTGGATTAAGTGGGTTTCAGAATGTTGTTTCATTATTTTTGAAAGTGGATGAATGTGTGATGTTCATCGACAATAAATTGGTCTAATATCTTTTTGCAGATGTGTGTGAGATTGCTACGCAATGGGGCTGGTGCCCCCTTGCCATGTTGGTCCCAGCATTGCACCTCACACAACCAGAATATGATTTAAGCATCTGTAAGCTGTTAACTGTTAAGACTGTATTTTGTACATGACGGTACAGATTTTTTTGCAGAGTAATCAACAGCTGCATTTTATCTAGTGCCTTTCACGGTGCTACTTTGGTGTTTTTAATGATTTTATTAACATTGCAGTACTTAGAAATCGTCAAAAATAAGTGAATGGATATTGTTTCTACTCGTATGGAATGAAAATAGTTGAAAATCAACGTATTCTGCTGTGTGATGCAATCTTAAATGTCTTGTTAAATTGGTAGTGTTCAGCGTTTTAACTTAAGTTCCATCATGGCTGACTTTTTTCCTGGCACATGATGCAGTTACTATATATTTTATTTTCACACACTTTCATGTACTTCCACAAAACAGGTATATCGGGGTCCTCAATCACGGAGGGCCGCAGTGGCTGCAGGTTCTTGCTCCAACCCAGTTGCTTAATAAGAAGCACTTATTGCTCAAGTAACACTTCTGCTTCACTTTAATTGTCTCACTCGTTAAGATTTTGAACCCTTAGTGCGTATTTTATTCTTAAACAGCTGTATTCTTGGTTTTTAATTGCTCCTAATTAGCAATAACATGCAAATGACAAAAGAGACCAGCAGTTTTCTATTTAGCTTGTTACCATTTACACCTGTGTGTATTTATCATGCACTATTGGGTTTAATTAAATACTTGGAAGGAGAGTGAAGGACTGAGAATTGCTCATCCATTTTAGCCTTCAGATCATTTGGATGATATCCTTAGAAAGGGGAAGAAAATCTAGGATATGAGAATGACCTGACATAGCAGTGTTAAAGCACTAACAAGTCATGAAATTATATTATTGGCAAGAATTGCTTTCTAATTAAGCAACTGGGTTTGAACAAAAACCTGCAGCCACTGCGGACCTCCAGGACTATGATTGAGGACCCCTGAGGTATATCATAGCAGCAGTCATTTCTGTTGGAGTTTTCAGCCCTTCACGTTTGTCTATTTAAAGGCGCTAAAGAAGACTTTTAACATTCCTCTTATGTGCATTTCTTTGCACGGCAGCCATTTGTGGTTTTTGTTTTAATTTTATTTTTTAAAACTTGCTTCATCTGCATGAAGGAATGCCAGGAAGTACAGTCGTAGGCATGTGCACGGTTTACATATTATTGTAATCATAAAACAGGCTAGCACTTGGCAAGTTATAATTCAATCAGCCAGTTGCACGTAATGAGCAAAAAAAAACCAAGTTTGACAGTCTTGGCAACCACGGGTCCAAAAGTGTTGGCCTCAAAATAGATGCCAGTGACAACCTGGCCTCTGCTAATGTTGAGCCCTGTACAATATAAAGTTCCAAAGCTGGTAAAAATATTTAAAACAAGTTAGCTATGGTAATAAATATTTAATACATTAATATTATATCTGGATAAAACTAAAAAAAAATGAGCATGTGCTCTACCATTCAGAAGTCTGGACACACCAAGAAATGTTCATGTTTTTAATAGAAATTGATACGTTAAGATATCATTAAATTGATTTAAAAATAGAGCAAAGACATAACTAGTGTTGCTAAATCAGTGATTTTTTTCTTTCTTTACATAGGGCTGGAAGCCCCACTTTCAGCAGCCATTCCTTCCGTGTAATCTAATGGTCAACTCCCTTGTATTATCCTTAGTCATTTTAAATGCTGATTGGTTATTAGAGAAGCCTTTTTAATTGCAGTAGCACTGCTGAGACCTGTTGTTCTATTCATTTGGGTTGCAGAGTGCAGGCATTCCTAAAGTTCAGTTTAAAAGTGGCAAAATCAAACGGCTTTCTCAAGTGGAGTGGTGGCTCTGAGGCTAGGGATCTGCACTGGCAATCGGAAGGTTGCCGGTTCGAATCCCGTAAATGCCAAAAGGGACTCTGCTCTGTTGGGCCCTTAAGCAAGGCCCTTAACCTGCAATTGCTAAGCGCTTTGAGTAGTGAGAAAAGCACTATATAAATGCAAAAAATTATTATTATTATTATTATTATTAATTAAAAATTATTAAAAAAAAATTATTAAAAAATTATTAAGAAACATGTTCAGTGTATTATTTTTTTTTCCCCCCAATAGATTGCCAAGAAACTGAAGGTTTCTATTATACTTTCGAGAGAAGATGGCAAAATTAACCTAACCAGTTTTGGAAAACAAAGGGAATGCCCAGATGCACAAACGGCATAAGAGGCATAGTTTGAGAAACACATGTCTTACAGGTCCTCGGTTCGCTTCTCCCATAAGTTCATCCCGAATAGCAGTGTGATCTGCTGCAGAGAAAAGACAATTCTGAGATGCCGACCCCATAATATGCTCTTTCAGTCCAATGTCTGTTCTCTTTTTACCAATTTTACACTTTTATTTTTATTTGGCACTTTCAGATATGGCTTTTACTTGGAAACTCTGTCTCTCTGGCTAGCATCCTGGAATCATTTTTTTGTAGATGCAAATAACACTGGTATTTGAGGTGTATTTAAGGAAGAAGCCAGCTGAGGACCTGTAAGACATTTATTTGTGATGTCTTTTATCCTCTTGCGCAGTTGTGCATCTGTGCATTCTCAATTAAGTTTTTTTTTGTTCTTTATTTCGCCTTATACAATTTACTGTATTAGGAATTTGTCAGTTTTCACATACCCCTTGGGGTTAGAGCGCAGGGTCAGCCATTGTACAGCGCCCCCGGAGCAATTACAGATTAAGGGCCTTGCTCAAGGGCCCAGCAGAGTCGGATCTCTTTTAGCAATGACGGGGATTCGAACCGGCAACCTTCTGGATACCAGCACAGATCCTTCGCCTCAGAGCCACCACTCCGTCCATAAAAAAGTTTGTCCTCTTCTCTCAAGACAATAATAGACACCTTTTGTATGAAGTCCTCATTTCAGAAGTCGCATGGAATAACCTTCATGAAGTAAAATAACACTAGGCCAACGTGTTTCTTGAGAAGGTCGTTTTCACATCAGCCACTTTTGAATCCAGAACTGAATTTATGAATGTGAGCACCTTGCAATCCAAGTGAACAGAATAATAGGTTTCCACAGTGCTAATGCAATTACGAAAGTTAAGGTTTCTCTAAAAACCATTTAGCATTTAGGATAAGCTAAGGGAGTTTATCATTAAGACGCTGAAAAAATAGCTCCTGAAAATGGAACTGTGGAGTCCTATGTGAATAATAATAAATTTAAAAGTAATTCCAAGCATGATTAGCCATTAGCAATACTAGTATTGGCTGCATTTTTAAATCAATTTAAGGGTATCTAGATAAAAAATATATCAATTTCTAACAAAAATATGAACATTTCTGTATGAGTCCAGACTTTTGGCTTTGTAGCATACATGTATATGGTGTGTGATCAGCACAATGTATAGCACAACAAGGCCAGTAAGGGTAGGGTGGAATGGAGAAACAGGCTTTTAATTTAATAAATTAGTGATAGCAGAAATAGTGTTAAACAACCAAATGCAAAGCTTATTTAGAACATAGTACTGATTGTGTAATGATATAAACACCCCATACCCAAGCCTTTTTATAGTAACCTTTCCATTGTACTGTATTTATCTAGAGAAGCCTGAAGTGACGTGTGTAATAATCCCAGCATTACGAGTACTTCTTTGATTAGGGGTGAATATCACTTAACACCCAGTTCAAAGCAGGCTTTTTTTTGGTCATTCTGAACATATTAATATTTCAGCATTTGGTTCTACTTCATCTAGCGGATACCAGTTTTAAGTGTGGTTTCTGTTAGTGTTCTGTGCTCTTTAATATATTCTGTGGAATGTTGCTGAGTAAGATGCCCAAAATCAAAAGGGGAAGTTCATTACGATAATGTCAGATTTCTCAGAAGCGAGCAGCAAATTCTTATTTCAGTAAGTAACTGAATTTGTAGGCGGTTCTGAGGGGAACTCCAGTTTTCTTTTTTTTGTTTTTGTTTTTGAGATAAAAAATATAAATATCAAGAGCTTGTATTAACTTTGGAATCCGTTCTAGCCCTAGAAAGGTTTATTGTTGGCAGAGAAGAGCATCTTAATGTTTGGGTAACATCTTGTAGCAGATCTTACCACTATATCATCTTTTTATTGTTTCATCATATTTTAAGGGGGTTAAGTCGAATGCAAAAAAAAAAAAAAAAATTGTAAGCAGTCACCATTTCATCTTGGGACACGCTTGTATTTATATCCTCCCACACTATCCTCCCTCTTGAGTAATTTTCAAGAACTATGTGATGAAGCTTAAAAAGACGTAAATACAAAGTAGTTCAGGTATTTATAAAAGCAAGTAAACTCCCAGATTTAAAGCCACATTTAGGACCATTAACTTGCTGTAGACATCATTGTAAGTTAGAGTCGTTCAGTCTCCCGGATTGTATTGGAGATAGTTTGTCCCATTTTTCTTTTTAAAACTGTTTGAGCTCATCTATGTTTGACATTGTTCTTTCAGGTACATTTCTTCTTAAGTCTGGCCGGAGCTTGTTGTTGGAATTTTAGATTTTGACCTGGTCCTTCTAAAACCTTACATTTTGGTCTAACAGCATTATCCTATTTAATAATACATTTTTGGCCAAAATGATTAATGGCTTCACATTTTGTTCAGGATTTATAATGACTCAGTGACAAGGAAGTATCCAGGTCCTGTGGGTGTAAAAAATAAGTAAATAAATAAAAATAAAATCTTCTATCACCAACCCTCATGTTTGATGGTTGGCATGAGGTACTACAGTGATTGATCATATTTGGCTTTTGTAAAATATGGTGGTGTTCAGAATGATTAAACAGCTGCACATTAGTCATAGCTGTCCATTGTGTATTTGTCCTAGTCTGGTGGTTTGTTAAGATGTGACTTGGTAAACCTGAACTAAGTGCTCATCTTCTTACTTGCCGATTACAGGGTTTTTCCTAGCTACCAATCCATGTAAGAGATGCATGTTCATTGCAAAATCATAAACTGTGACATGTTGTAATTCATTGTGAATCTTTAAAGGAACTCCACTTCTGGGAAGATTGACAGCTGTCTTGAGTATTCTCTATTTGTGAATAATAACTTATCACTGTTGAATGATGCATTTGAAAATGTATGTAAATGGTCTTGTGTAACCTTTCACAGAATGAACAGATAAGTTCTCTGAGATCACTGCAGTTGTGGTAACACCATGCCAAAGACAGAAAATAAGCCTGAATGTTCCAGACCAGTGCTTCCCAAACTTGGTCCTATGGACCCACTGTGGCAGCAGGTTTTTCTGTTTTTAATTGTAGCCCAATTAAGTGAGCTCTTATTTCCCAGTTTCCATGTTTTGGAGTCAATGGAGAAATAACAAAACTAGGTTTTGGAAGGAGACGAGACATGATTTTTTTCGGAGAGACACTTGTACACCCCGCGAGAAAGAGATTTAACCATGCCTGGGTTCTGGAAATAAAGGACAAAGAGTGGATGACAAAGTAGAATATCGTAAAGAATTAAAAAAATGTTGGTGCGGTAAGTCAGAGACTTGTAGATCGTCTAATTAGTGTTGCCATCAGGGTAAAAAAGTAGTGTTTCTTCCCAATGAAGAGGCATATCCGCAAGAATTAAAAGATTCCAGAAACGTTGGCGTGATACACATGCAGAGCAGGTAAGAGATAATGGAAGTACAAAAATTCAAAAGTCACAAAAATAGATGGTAAAGATTGCATTAGCCCAAATAAACGGAAATTATTACTCGGTGAAATAGTGGAACATCGAAAAGAGATTTTAAACTTTAAGTCGGAGACTTGTAGATCGTCTAATTCGTGTTGCCAGTGAGAATTAAGATTCCAAAAACGTCGGTGTGGAGACGGAGACTTTTACCATGAGATTCTTTCAAGTCACGCCCTACTTACAACTATTTTCAAACAAGACCACCGTCATCTGACCTCAGTCATGTGAATGCTTTTGGAAGACACACTTCCTGCGCTCTCAGCTCTTATAAATTTTATGAAGACAATTTCTAAATGACACATCAATGATGAAGCAAAGAAGAAATAGCATGGACAGATATTCGTAAAAAGTCATTTTATTTATTACAGAGCAAGAAGCGATATTCACTCACAAGCAGTTAGACGTTGTGTTGTTACGATGTAAGTCCAAATACGGAATCAAAACTCAATGCGATCGTGAAGAAAAGTTAATTCCAAATATTGTTTTTACTAAAGTTTTAAAGCAAAAGTGAAAATAATGCATATGTAACAATTCCCATGAAAATAATCTCTTTAAATTGTATGTTTTTTTTTTTTTTTTTTTTTTTTTTTAGAAACTCTCTAACAATTTTCAGCCTGATTTTTTCATTCTGCTTTTCCAGGTGTTCTGATTGTTTAATTTATTATCTACTAATTAGTGGGTCTGACTCTAAAGTTATTGCAGCCTTTCATCGTTCTGTGTTGTTTACCTGGCTGTCAGTTCTGTTTGTTTTAATTATCAAAATTAGGGTTCAATGAAGGGTGCAAACTGCACAAAAAATAACTAAACAATAGAACAACAACAAAAGAGGGGTAAACGTTTAAAGCAAAATTATTTCTAAATGTCTTATAAATGTAAAAATCATACTGCTGTGCTTTTCTAAAGGCAGAATAAGAAGGGGAAAAAAGACCATTTAAATAAATGAGATCAGTTCTTATCACTTGTGAATGGAATAAAAACCTGCAGTCACAGTGGGTCCTCGGGACCGGGTTTGGGAACCACTGCTTCAGACCACACTGCCATAGGGTGTACTTTTGAACAGAGTGAAGGTGCTAGCACTTTAAATATTCATCAGCTAATGAAGAGCTCATCATTAGCGATATTGGACTCAAATTACTTTTTTAACTGATATGGAAGCAGAAAACGTTTACTTATTTTCTAATATGTGCCTTGTGCTTGTTGACTATTTCCCATAGAACAAGATAAAGTGAAAATTTCTTCTGTGTTGTTCGTCACCTGAGGTTAGGTTGATTTTAAGACATAGTGGGGACTAGATGATTGGGTGTACTGATATGTAAAAACCATAGAATTTAAAGAGTCCTTGCTTCCTGTCTCACATGCCTCTGTGTAGAAGCAGGTAGCCAGTAGGCAGTGGCACATCCTTTAGGAGCTATGACAGCAACCAGATGTTTCCTCTCATTATACATCTTCATTGAGGAATGCATGTCTATTCTTCACTTATAAATCTTCTTTCAACTGTTAGATTTGCCTTTCTCTCGTGGACACATTGCTTCAGGTTAGCCCACAACATTCTGTTCCATTTTGAACCCAGAGCTTGACTTAAACATTTTTAAAATCCCAAATCTCCTGCCTTGTAGTCCTTTCCTTAGTAGGTGTGCCAACAGGTTTAGGATCATTGTCATGCAGTTTTCCTGGAGAAAATATTTTTGACTTCAACATAGAGTTAGGTGTTCTCATCCACAATGTTGTGTATAACTGAAATAATAGTTCCATCAGTCAAGTGTGAATTGTCCAGGAGTAGACTTGTATTCACAAGATATGATGTACAGTGATCCCTCGCTATATCGTGCTTCGCCTTTCACGGCTTCACTCTATCGTGGATTTTATATGTAAGCATATTTAAATATATATCGGGGATTTTTTGCTGGTTAGCGGGTTTCTGAGGACAATGGGTCTTTTAATTTCTGGTACATGCTTCCTCAGTTGGTTTGCCCAGTTGATTTCATACAAGGGACGCTATTGGCAGATGGCTGAGAAGCTACCCAACTTACTTTTCTCTCTCTCTCTCTCTCTTGCGCTGACTTTCTCTGATCCTGACGTAGGGGGTGTGAGCATAGGGGCTGTTCGCACACCTAGACGATACGGACGCTCGTCTAAAAATGCTGAAAGATTATCTTCACGTTGCTACCTTCTGTGCAGCTGCTTCCTGAAGCGACATGCTGCACGGTGCTTCGCATACTTAAAAGCTCAAAGGGCACGTATTGATTTTTGACTTTGTTTTTCTCTGTCTCTCTCTCTCTCCCTGCTCCTGACGGAGGGGGTGTGAGCTGCCGCCTTCAACAGCTTTGTACCAGCGGTGCTTCGCATACTTAAAAGCCAAACAGCCCTATTGATTTGTTTGCTTTCCTCTGTCTTTCTGACAGTCTGTGCTCCTGACGCGCACTCCTTTGAAGTGGAAGATATTTTTGCATTCTTTTAATTGTGAGACAGAACTGTCATCTCTGTCTTGTCATGGAGCACAGTTTAAACTTTTGAAAAAGAGACAAATATTTGTTTGCAGTGTTTGAATAACGTTCATGTCTCTCTACAACCTCCTGTGTTTCTGCGCAAATCTGTGACCCAAGCATGACAATATAAAAATAACCATATAAACATATGGTTTCTACTTCGCGGATTTTATTATTCCGCGGGTGGCTCTGGAACGCAACCCCCGCGATGGAGGAGGGATTACTGTATAATGGTCATAAAGATTAAATGTTCATTCCAGAAGAAGTTCTTCTGCAAATGAGAAATTATCTAAATGATCATTTGAATATGTAATAGAAGAAACTTTTTTTTAGTTGAAACAGAATAGTTTTTCTTCTCTTGGAAGACTTTGCTGTTCAGTTTGTGTCTTGAGGTTGTGGTATATAATTAAATTAGCTTATCTTGAGGTTCTCTTGGTGTGCTTTGTGATAATTTCAATGTTATCAACCAGTCTTTCTAGAGAGATTATTGGTTTTTAGTTGTTCCTCGGTTCTAGACTATCTTATTGTAGGCTATTGAATTCTCCAATTTTGTACTCCAGTTTTATAACCTGTCTCTAGCAGATAAACACTTAATACACTGTTGATTGTTAATAGGCTGCAGAGTACTTTTAGCTCTTGAGATTAATAGGCTGCTAAGTAATTTTAGACCTCCAGACTCAGAGGGTGTTACTACTGTTGTCTTGCTTAATGATGCCATATGGTTCCGACCAGTGTGCCATTAGTCAATTTCATCTTCAAATGTGTAAAGTTATAATAAGGAGGTGGGGACATGGCTCTGTGCCTGATGTCATTTTCGCTTTGCCTCGTTGGTATCCCTGTGTTCCATGTGCAGCACACGGCGAAATCCCAGCAAGCTCCAGCAGCATGCAGGGGCAGGCCTTTGTGCCATTTTTTGCTGCAGTGATATGTCAGGTATATACCAGACTTGATGTAACCTACCCTAAGCTAACCTAACTTAGTATAAGCATAATACATCCATCACATAAATGAATAATAAATATTGAAATCTATAATAATAAAAGGCAAAGCCCTCACTGACTGACTCACTCACTGACTGACTGACTGACTGACTCATCACTAATTCTCCAACTTCCCGTGTAGGTGGAAGGCTGAAATTTGGCAGGCTCATTCCTTACAGCTTACTTACAAAAGTTAGGCAGGTTTCATTTCGAAATTCAAAGCATAATGGTCATAACTGGAACATATTTTTTGTCCATACACTGTAATGGAGGAGGCGGAGTCACGTATCGCGTCATCACGCCTCCTACGTAATCACGTGAACTAAAAACAAGGAAGACATTTACAGCACGAGTCACACGCGGGAACGAAGGTAAATGACGTTAATTTTTGACTGTCTTTTAATACTGTGTGAGCATACATATTAACACATGTGCAATTAAACGTGTGCATTTACGGGGTGATTTCTGAGGCTTAAAAGCTCACCTTTTATCAAACGCGGGAAGAAAGGTAACTGACGTTGTTCACTGTCTTTTAATACTGTGTAACCATACATATTAACACATGTCCAATTAAACGTGTGCATTTACGGGGTGATTTCTCAGGCTTAAAAGCTCGCCTTTTACTAAAAAGGTAAATGCAAAACTATTTTCAATCAGTTTATTGAAACGCTCCCGTTAAGGATTGCAATAACATATTCGCGAGATAAAAGAACGAAGTAGGGGGAAATGGAGGAACAGCCGCAAACAGCGAAGAGCAAAAAATTTATTAAACAATTGAGAACGGAGCGAGTTAAGCATACAAGCATGTTCATAAGGGAAACAAAGCACGGTGTAAAACGTAAGTTTAAATTAAGTTTATAGAAACGCTCCCGCTGCGGATTGCAATAACATATTCACGAGATAAAAGTTTAATGAGAAGACACGAGGTATAAACGAAGCACACGCCGTGGCGCAACGTTAGGGGCAACAGTTTCAACCATTCTATGATCTGCTTCTCGCAACTGAAAGACGGCACATGGCGGATGTTAGCCGACTTGCTGACCGCAACGTTAGGGGCTTCAACTATGGCGCTGACGCAACATCTCAGTGCCAACACTTTGCACACTGTACTTAAAAGACACGCCCTCCTCACTGGACAGTTAAAAACACCAATCAAACTAACGATGACATCAAGTATTACCCAATCAAAAGTAGGAAAGGAGGCATCTTCATAAAATGCGTGTGGGATGATTTGCATGAACGCTGCTTTAAAAAAAAAAATGATACAAAAAATACGGGATAAATCCCGTCCAGTATTGATTCAAAACGGGACGCGCAATTTCATTCTCAAACGCGGCACGATTCCGTATTTTAAAGGATGGGTGGCAACCTTACAGTGCCAGGTAACCAACCATACAATCAGATTGTGATTCAGACTAGGAATGCAATGAATGTAATTACCCCGATCTACATACAAGGCGAAAGTCTTGCAACATTCAAAGATCATGGTTTGGGATAATTAGTACTTATTAAGTACAACATTGAACATAAAAGAGCTTATGAAGCCTTGAACCGAAAAAAGCAAGATCTCAGAGATCGTAAAAAAAAAAATGGAGGTAATGTCGTTTTACTCGCTGTAGATTTTAGTCAAACATTACCAGTTATTCCACGAGGGAGACCAGCAGATGAACTCAACGCGTGTTTAAAATCCATGCTTCTCCCACGGTCGGTTATATGTCGCGTGTTCTCGGGTAGGTACACCAAAAAATGTATACATTTAAGCATGTAATGGGCAAAGAAAAAATGAGGTATACCCGAAGGCACTGCAGTAGTACTCAATGTAACTTTACTTCTTAAATGTTAATGTTTTACTGTTTAATAATTTATACGCTTCTTATAT